>NC_092047.1:100724584-101041574 GCF_003086295.3 Arachis hypogaea
AATGGCCTCAATCATATAAATGCACAAACACAAGAAATAAGTGGACATATAGAATCAAGCAAATTAAGGATCACAATCATGTAAAGAGAATAATTTCACACAAGAATGGAAAATGAATGGTTATAAAATGTAACCACATCAATAGGCTCAAGTCTCACAAGCTTGTGTTCTCAGTTCAATACATGCTTCACAAGGTATGAATTTCAAGCAAGTTTCAAAAATTTTCTTTCAATCAATTGGGTTAATGCCCTATATTTAAACTTTCTTGAAAAACCTCAATGTTTGACTAAGCATTGTTGTGATTGAAAAATTCAAAAATCTTTCTTAGTTTACCCTTTTCTTTTTCACTCAAAACCAAATTCTTATGCAAAAAGGGGTGACTAAGTTCCACTTAAAACATGATTTCTAATCACAACCACAAACTAAAAGGAGAATATACAAAAGGAGATATGCAAAAATGTATAAAGAAAAATCAAACTAAAATATGGAATCTATCATCCAAAATATCTAAAAGTATCCAAAAGCATCAAAATATCTAAAATCCAAAATAAGCAATAAAAGTATCCAAAGCAAACTAGAAATGCATCAAAATATATACAAAAATGTGCAAAATGAGATAACTAGGCCGAAAAAAAAGTTCACCGGTTCCCAAATAATGCTACCGATGCCCTCCCCACACTTAAAACCAAGCATCGTCCTCGATGCTAAACCGGAGGATCGGTGGGAGGTGCAACGATAGGCTCTGGCTCTGTCTGTGGCTGAGGAACAGGCTGAGGAACAGGCTCCTCCTGAGTCTGAGGTGGCTCTGTAGTGTCAGGGGCATCCTGCTGAACCGGTGCCTCCGCGTCCTCCTCCGGATGATCCTGCTCATCGGAGGCCGGGGAATCGGGAAGCGGAGGTAGCTCGGCGCCCAGAGAGATAAGGGCCTGGTCCATCCGATCCAAACGGCGCCTGACATGGTGTCGCTCGCGCTCTAAGAACCGGAAGAGACGCTGGACCAGGAGATAGGTAGCCTCAGGGGCTGCTGGAGGGTCTGTAGATGGTGGAGGAGCTGCGGCTGTAGAAGATGATGGGCCAGCTGCAGGGGCTGGTGGTGAAGGTGTCCCTATGGCAGTCCTAGCCCGAGAGCGGCGGCTAGCAGGTGGCTTCTCGTGCACCCAAACACCCCAGGGGATAGTAACCTCCCTGTCATCTGCATCAGCGGGTGGTGGTCGCACATCATCATCTGACCATGGGACATCAGCTAAGGCCGCCATACTCGTGACCAATGTAGGAAATCGAAGCAGGCCACGAATATGCGCCCGCCACATGCACTGGCGGATAAGTCTAGGGAAGGAGACATCCTTCCCCTCCATAACACACCCTATCAGCAAAAGCATCTCCATGGGGACCTCAGAAAAGTGGGTGGTAGGCAGGACGTAGTGGGCAAAGATCATCTGCCAAGTCTTGGCCTCCCTGGTCAAATGAGTGAATAACATCCCATTCGGCTTGGTGTTGCCCGCATCCATAACCCATGAAGCCTCTGGTATCCCAATCACGCGCCGAAGCGCCTCATAATCAAAAGTCATGGTGTGGATGGCTATCTCAGCCTGATGATGGGCACACTGGTCATGTGGAATGTGCCGGCAATGTAGTGCCTCTCCAATGGCGGCCTCGGTGAGTAGAATCTCTCTACCCCTCACCTGAACCGAATCCAAGGTCGGACGGAAGAAGTTGCAGTAGAATTCCTTCACCCAAGATATATTGATGTCACCCAAATCCCGGTCAACAAAATCAATACCTAACTCAAGGATCCGACCGTTAATGCGCCGTCTCACATCATTAGGTAGGAGCAACTTCTTCTCAATATTAAGCTTCGTGGTTCGATATCTGGAAAACCGAAGCTCACAGTAGAGATTGGGGAATTTGCCCGGATCGGTAGAAGGCAACAGCTGATTCTCTTTATCCTCGTCCTGCAATGGATTCCTGGCATAGTTCTTGTAGATGGAAGGAGTGGAGGGGGTAGAGTGTTTTCTCTTTTTGGAGGTGGTGGCTACGGCTTTGCCCTTATCCGACATCCTGAAAAAAAATGTGATAGAATATATAAAACATTTAGCATGTAACGAGAAAGCATGTTCAGGATATAATTATCAAAGAGCAATCATGATGTCGCACTGAATATGTAAAAGTGAACAAGTAAGCATAAGTGAATGAACCAAAACCTTAATCCTATTAAAGGTAACATCTCATATGCAAAAGGCACCAAAATCATCATATTCATGAAAGAATTGTTAAAGAGGGTTAAAAGTGAGTGTAAGTAAAATGGTGAAAGAAATTAGTGAGTTAGAAAAGTGGATTAGCGATATGATGAGATATAGGCTCAATTGAACGAGAAATTGTGGTTCATGTTCACAATGATTGTGCAAATCCGGGAAGTCAAAAAGGAAACGGAAAGTTGCCCAAAACTGAAATAAAGATCAAAATGAAACCAATTTCCTTGAAAATCGGGCAGCATTCCGGCTTAAAATTGGACATTCCCGGATAACAGAATAGCACAAACAGTAAGAAAGCAGCACCAAGTAAGCACAGCAACAGTGGTATAGCAATCAGGCAGCAAGAAGTGCATAAAAAGCAAGCCAAAACCAGCATACAGCATACAAACAGACAAACAGCAAGTAAGCACATACGGAGCACTTAGCAGGCCTAGAATCCTCTATCCAGTCCTAGCTACCTAACCGCAAGTATTTCTAACTAATCCTAACATACAACAGTCCAATGCTAACTAATCATGCAATTCTAGGAATTAATCAAAAAAATGAAAAAGGGAAAATAGAAACAGAGATAGCAGAAATGGAGCAGGAACCTGGGAGCTGGGCCGAATAATAAAAAAATGAGAAAGGGGAGTGGGGTCGGAACGGAAGCAGCAGAATCAGTGAGGCTGGCCGCCGTGGGTGGTGGCGGCAGCGGCAGGACGGTGAAGGAGAATCGCCGGTGGCGTTCGGAGGCGTGCGAGACTGAGCCGAATGGACGGGTGAGAGAGAGATGGAGTGATAAGGGAAGGTGAGTCGCCGGCAGTGAAGACGGCGCGGCGTCGAGGATGGTGGCGCGGTGGTGGGTTGGCCGAGAGGGGGAAGAGAGGAGTGAGAAAGAGAGGGAGAACGGGTGGTCAGAGGAGTGAGAGAGAAGGGGAGGGGAAAGACAGTGATGGCGGCGGCGGTGGTGACGGGGCGCTCACCGGAGGGCGGTCGGGAGAGGAGGAAGGTGAGGAATGGGGGGAAGAAAATGGAACGTTGGGGGGAAGGTTGGAGTGCGCGACTGCACAGTGTGCCTCGCGAGCTAGGGTTATCCCGAATTTTGAATTGGCGCGCGCGCGCGCCTCGCGCGTCCGCGCCCATTGAGAGAATTGTGGATCCTACGCGCGCGCGTACAATGCGCTTAAGCGGGGATGAGCAGAAAGAGGGAAGGACGCGTGCGCGTACCGTGCGCGCACGCGTGCATGGAGTTGGGCCAGGGGCTTAGAGTTGGCCCAACTCAGGCCTAACTCTCTGGAGACTAGCCTGGGAGTCGCGCTACTAGAGCTGCGCGCACGCGGCAAGTACGCGTCCGCGTGCATTGAGGGGAATGGAGAACCACGCGTGAGCGTACAGTGCGCGCTAACGTGGGATGGCGTACTAGGCAGGGGCGCGTGCGCGTACCTTGCACGCACGCGTACATGAGATTGGGCCTGAGGCTTAGAATGGGCTTGAGGCACGCCCAACTCTCTGGTCCGTGGCCCCTGGTGATGTTAATACGCATCGCCGCGCACGCGCACTGGGTGCGTACGCGTGAGTGGTTTTGAGCTGGGGGCTTAGAAGAGGCCCAGATCCAGCACAACTCTCTGGAAAGTGGCCCATAAAGTCTAGCAGCGAATCGACGCGTACGCGGCAGATGCGCGTACGCGTGTGATGCGTTCCCTATAGTTTCATAGGCGCGCACGCGTGTGGTGCGCGTCAGCGTGGAATGAATTGGGCTCGAGGCACAAGGATGGCCCAGGAGAGGCCCAACTCTCTGGAATGTGGCTCGTGGTGCATGCGCGGCAGGACGCGTACGCGCACGTTGCGCGCGCGCGTCCATGCCCATTTCTTCATCTCTATCTCTCTCTTTTTTTTTTTTCAGAAAAGAACTGCTGGGTGCTCCCCTTAGTGTTCACAACTCTTATTCACTCAACCATCATAGAATTCACAAAAATGCAATTTTTGATATTATTCATCTATTACTAAACACAGCATGCATGTGACTAAGCAAACAATTAAATTGTACAAACCAATTTGTATGGAACATCTACCTACAATGGTAACTCAAATCACTTATTAGGCAAACTTAAAAGGGAATGGAAAGAGTTTACCATGGTGGGGTGTCTCCCACCTAGCACTTTTAGTTTAAGTCCTTAAGTTGGACATGTTGAGATGCTTATTGTCATGGTGGCTTATGTTTGTACTCATCCTTGAATCTCCAAGGATCTTTGCTCCGCAATTGGTTGACAGAATTTCCAACCATATTCATTAAACTTGGGCAAAGTTCTACCCAAGATATGAGTCCCCATAGTTGGTCTTCACATAGCGAACCGGGATCCCATGTCTTGTCTTCACACCCATCCGTTAGTTGAGGTTCATGGTTTTGTCGGATGAGCGGTTGACGTAAAGGTAATTGACACATAGAATTCTCTTTACTCCACCAATGCTTCCTCCTAGATCCATATAAAGCAATTCTTGTCCCAACATCATCCCTATACCTTGAGGCCTTGGCCTTGACAAGCTTAACACCTATTTTCCAACCACTACACAACTCGTTTTTACGTTTAATTCCACAAAGAGTTCTAAGTTGACCATCATTTTCAAGCAAACCATATTTAAGTGAGAGATTAAAGCTTAGAGATAGAGATTTTACCCACTTAAATGTTGTATTGGATGATAACTTGGGAAGGGAGACTTCCCCACACTTAGACAATGCATCCTTGTGCTCTTCTTTGTGTATTTCCACCTCTTTGCGAGCTTCCTTGATTTCAACCTTTCCCCTTTTATCACATAGCTTGGTGTTGTCTTCAAGAACTTTGATTTCTTGCCTAATGGGAGGTGATTCAATTTTGGATAGAAATTCATTGATGAATAAATCCATTTCTTGATCAACCTCTTCATATTCTCCAATTTCGATATACACCATGCCAACGTTTTCCTCTTGGTAGCTCTCTTTCTCATTGCTCACCAAGGGTATGGGAGGTTGTGCACACTCTTCTATAATTTCAACTCTATGTCCAACGGGTGAAGATTCCATTGTAGAGAGAAATTCATCTATGATTGAATCCATCTCTTGATAAGCCTCTTCCAAGTCTCCAACGATGATATGCCTTGGAGGTTGCGCACCCTCTTCAACATCAATATCAAGCTTCTTGGAAGAGTGCTCCATGAGACTACATTCCCTTGGACTTTCAACATCTCCTAAATCTTCAACCACTTCTTCCTTTTCTTCAATGATCATAGGCTTCTCCAATTGTTCCAACACAAAATTTGACTCCTCCTTTTCCACCGAATTTTCCAATTTCTCCTTCATGCTTTGCTCTTCTTTTGACTTCTCACATGCGGTCACGGAGGTATTTTGAGTGTTCAAGCATTGGTGGGCTAAAGTGTGCACCACCTTGGTCAAATTGGTCACAAACTCAAGTGTATCCCGCTTCATGGCTTCTTGTCCTTGAAGTAACAAAGTGAGAGGATCGTCTATTGGGGCTCGGGGTGAATAGGAAGGTTCATTATTTTGGAGGGAGGGTTCATGGTAGGAAGGTGGTTCTTCTTGGTAAAGGTATGGAGATGATGAGTATTGAGGTGGTTCTTGGGGGTAATCTTGATATGGTTGTGGTGATTCTAGAGGTTCTTGCTCATAATGGTCATAAAAATATGGTATGGACGATTGGTTATATGATGGATATGGATCATGGGATGGTGCTTGGTGATGAAAGGCTTGTGAGAATGGTTGAGGTTCATGTTGAGGGTGAGAGTCATAGGCATATGGTGGCGGTGCTTGGAAGTCACAAGGTAATTCACCATAGCCATTGGATTGACATGCATTAGGACGGAAATTATACCTATAAGTGTCCGGAGGTTGATGCCAATAGGAGTGATCAATTCCTTGAGGCTCCTCCCATCTTGGAGTGTTCCATCCTTGGTACATGTTAGCATTGAAGTTCACATTCCCTACAACACAATTAGAGCCAAACTCATAGCCAAAGTGAGAATTCATTATGGAAAAACAAAATAAAACTAACAAAATCCAGTAAACAGGCAAAAGACAAACTATTTACACTATTCACATATGTATAATAACCAATAACATAACACCATTGCACATCCCCGGCAACGGCGCCATTTTTGACGAACGGATTTTTGATGGTATAGAAATTCACTAATGAATTCTCGTTGTAAGGTATAGTTTCTAAACCAAGCAATAATCCTTTCATACAAAAAGTTGTTTGTCACTAGTACAAACCCCTAAAAATTATAAACCGAAGTATTGGACCTCGGGTCGTTCTCCCTAGGAATTACAATGAAGTGTCTTGTTATTGGTTGTGAGTTATTTTGGGGTTTTGGGATAAGAGACATGAAATGTAAATGACAATGTAAATAAACTAACAACTAAAAAGCACTTGGCAAGGTTGTGAGAATTAGAAGTCCTATCCTAGTTATCCTTCTCAATTGTGACCACAATTGTCCATTGCTACCACTTAGTTAACCTCTAATAATGGAGGAAAGTCAAGTGGATGAATCAACTTGATTCCACAAGTCCTAGCCAACTCCCAAGGGAAAGACTAGCTTTAGTGGTATCTAAATCAATTAGCAACTTCTAATTATCAATCAACAAAGACATTAGATAACTCACGCGTCACTAATTACTCTACCATAGCCAAGAGGAACAAAATCTATACTAAAATCCAACCAAGCATTTCGTCAAACACTTGGAAGGCACAAAAGAAAAGTATAGTCAATCACAACAAGAATGAATTCTAACTACAATTGAATGTAAAGAATTGACAACAACAATCAAGGAAATCACAATTATCATGAATTACCTCAAATTGCATTATTGAAAGAAAACAAAGCAACAACAATATATCCAAAACAAAATGAAGAATTACAATTATTAAAGCACACATCTAGAAAGAGGAAGAGGAGAGGATTAAGAATTGGTAAATGAAAAGTGAATCAAAGCATGAGTTAAACCTAGATCTAAGAAGAAAGATTAACCTAAACCTAATCCTAATCATAGAGAGAAGGGAGAGCTTCTCTCTCTAGAAACTAACTACCAAAGCTAAAACTAAACTAATGGCCACTAACTTCTAAAGTGATCAATGATCCTAAGTGATGAATGATGATCCTCCCTTAATCCTTCATCCTTTTACTCCTTTCCCTTAGCAATTTGGCGCCAAAATGGGTTCAGAAAACCTCTCAAAATCGCCAGGCACGTGTTGCATTAATGAGGTCATGTGCCATCATCGGCGCGTGCGCGCATGGTATGCGTGCGCGTCCCTGGTCGATTCTGCAATGTGCGCGCGAGCGCCTTGTGCGCGTGCGCGTGCATGGCTGACTTTGATTCTTTGACTTTTTTTATGCTTCTCTCCACTTGTATGCTTCCTTCCTTGCTTCCTTCCTTGCTTCCTTTGATCCATGCCTAGTTTCAATCCTGAGGTTACTAGCAAACACATCAAGGCATCGTATGGAATCAAACAGAAACTAGAATTCACCAAGACAAGGCTTAAAAAGCATGTTTTTACACTTAAGCACAATCATGGAAGAGATAACAAAACCATGCTAATTCTTAGGCTAAATGTGACAAAAGGTTATCAAAATGTTCTAAATCCAAGGCAAAACAAACCGTCAAATTGGGGTTTGTCAGGTCTCAGTCGAGTTTGATCCGAATTTAATCAAAATTATCGTTCTCACTACACACCCTGTCCCAATAATTTAATTTAACACAACTATTATGTCATTTGTTCGCATAGCATTAACCCAGAACTTATTCCCATGATGATAATCCAAATTAATGATTCACTATATTATGTTTAATTAACCCAGAACTTATTCACATGCACTCAAGTTACTAAGTTTCTAAAGGCTAGAAATTATAAAACCAACCAAAGATACCATTAAAGCATTACATCAAACACGTTGAGTGTAGTGAAATTAAACATAATAACGGAATTAAAAGCTTATTATCAATATCATAGAGAAGAGAACATAACTCTTGTATACTTTAATTCAGTCTATGAAAAAATCCAAACAACTACCAAATAAAAAATTTACCTATTATAATAGAAATCAGAAGTTGCAGAGGTTGAAGCAGAATATTGGTGTTGTGTGGGTGTATTGTCTGGTGGCGGATTTCAGGAACTCACAGAGGCGACATAAGAGAGTAGTTCGCCGGCCTGGTGGAGCGCGAGGTTTGGTCCCAGACTTTGACTGCAGATCGACGTGGCTTCCGGACGAACGCGAATGCGAACTCGAACGGTGAACGGTGAGTGAACACAAATGGTGAATGCCAAGCGAACGGTGGACGGCGAAGATCGGGAACGAAGACTAAGGCTGAACGCAGAAGCGAACCTGAACGGCAAACAAACGGCGGTTCCTGAAACACAGCTGCAAAGACAGAGACGCTAGACGCCGAGCTCGACCAAGCAGCTGCGATCGGTGACCGAACATGGGTTGAACACTTGGAGCACAATGGGAAGCTACATTGAGGGACGGCCGGCGAACATTATGAGTGCGAGGGAAGCTAAGGCTAGGGTTTTGGTATGGTACCAATTTGCTTTGCATCAGACGGGGGGTGACTTCACAAATGACGGGGAGTAGAGGGGTGCTGACGGGTTAGGTTCTCTTTTTTTTTTTTTGGTTTTAAAAATATGAAGCCTTTGGATCCTTTGTATCTTAACGGTTAAGGGCGGCAGTCCATCTCTCGCCAATTAGCTTAAAATTCTCCCCAGGCCCAGCAAAATTTTTCAC
Organism: Arachis hypogaea; assembly: GCF_003086295.3. Lineage (NCBI taxonomy): Eukaryota > Viridiplantae > Streptophyta > Magnoliopsida > Fabales > Fabaceae > Arachis > Arachis hypogaea. The sequence goes on from NC_092047.1 coordinate 100,733,587, forward strand.
CAAACTGAAGCCTGAATATGAAAACAAAAAAACATTACTATATTACATTATATTTATTTTTCCAATTAATTAAGTTATTAATATTTCTTAATTTACTTGTTAACAACCTCGATTCTAACAAGCCCTTCTGAATCGTGGGACCCGCGTCTGCACTGGCTACCTCCAACTGCAACACGTGCAGAAGCATTGAATATTCAACAGGACACGTGCTCCCATCACTTTGGGACATGCAACATCCGCACCTGTTGAGGAATCTTTCCTTCAGCACTATAGCAGCTCCCCTCTATATAACAATATTCTAGGAATTACTTCTTTCCTTCGTACGTGGTAGTTGCTAGTGACCTTACATAGCTTCCAAGCAGGAACTAACGCTCCCATTAAAACTTTTGCTAGTAAAGATTTTTGTAGAAACTCTGTTTAGTTTCCTCACTCTTCCACTGGGAACTATCATTCAGCTTCTGTTGAAGAACAAGCAGAACCATGATCAAGAAGCTGAGGTTGGCTGCATCAATAATCTGTACCATAGTGTGGAAAATGTATCTAATGAGGTTTTCTAGAACCCAATTTGTAAGCAAATGCTGCTTCAACCGCGAAACCCTTGTGAAGCTCTTTGCAGGAAACTGAAGCTGAATGTGGATGACACTGAGCCCACAAGGTGTTTTATGTGTGCCCCCGGGATGAATCTACATAGGAGAGTGTGGGAGCAAATGTTCTCATTGAGATTTCATGAAGTTATATATATTATATGACATAAAAATTTATTTGTCTTTAGTCCCTCACTCAATAAATAAATTTGATCCCATTTTAATTTTTTTAATTCTTTTTTATTGTTGCTCATTTCTGTTTTTTTTTCTCCTAGTAAGGCTCTTAACTTCATTTTTTATTTTTTTTTATTTAGTTAAATATTTATTTTTATGTTTTTATATTTTTTAATTCATATAATTATTTTGCATTTTATTTTGTAATTATGTTATTGTATATATATTTTATTACATGGTTAATAGTTATTGAATAATAAGATTCATCATAAATTTTAATTTTGAAATATAGTAATATTAACTAAACAATAAATAACAATTGAGATAAAAAATAAATCTTAAATACACAAATATCTATTGGTAATAATGACATCAACTGAAATTTTAAATTCAGTTATGTATATTATAAAAAGTCGATTTCGTAATTCAATCCTATGAAAAAATTGATTTTTAAATGATTATTAATTGACATATAACAAAAAATTGACATTTAATTATATTAATAATGAAAGAATTATTTAATTTTTTAAAAAATATAAAACTTAGAAAAATAAAATTCTAAGTTATATATTATTACTTAAATTACTAAACAACTATTTTAATCTATTAGTTAAATAACTAGAAGATTAATTATATTTTATAATAATAAAATATAATTATAGAATTATTATCATTTATATATTTTATCTCATTCATAAAATTTTTTGAATCTGTGAGTGCCATCAAAGGTAAGATAAGTGATTATTTTATGTTAAGTACTTTTTCAGGTGCTAGTTGCATAACACCCATTTTATTTTTATTTATTTGTCCCATAGGATTTAAAATATTTTTTAATTTTTTTAATTCTTTTTCACCTTAATTTTCGTGCTCTTAAGCTGAAATTTTTAGAGGTACATTTTTTATATTTTTTTCTAGTTTTAGTGACTTTTAAAGTTTGAAATTTAAACTCCGAGCGTTTTAAATAATTTCGGTGGTTTCATACAATTTTCAAAGATAAATAAGCTTCATATAACACTCAAACAGCAAGTCAAAAATAGAGAATAGCATCACTGAATTTACAGATTATAAAATTAAGTACAAAATCACTAAAAAATGGCTTATATGAACATCGAATCAAGCACAAATATATTATAACTATTCCTAACTCTCACCTCTTATTTAATTCAGTTACTAGACCTCTCAAACACCAGAAAATACTTTCACAAAGACTGAAACACGTTTGGCTATGGTGTACTTTTTGTTTGGCTAAAAGTATCGCAAAAAGTGTTAAAATTTGATCATTATGTGCTTGAATTTGTATAACTCATTAGATGTGCTCTATATGGACTTCAATAGAGGTTTTCTAGACATATAAGAGTACAAAAATTTATCATGATCACTGCTAAAAAAATATAAAAAATAGAGAAGGAACAAGAGTTCATCTCGTTGAATTTTCGGCAAAAATGCGAGAATTAGTGAAAACGGACAAAGAATTTTTTTGTATGACTTCGATTCTTGAAGAATACTTGAAGAACAATGGAAGAACAGTAGAAATGATAGTTGGGACGTGGAGACGAAGTGCAAGAATTTACTCTCTTTCTCTCTCTAAAACTTGGCCATTTTGTACAAAAATGCATAAAGTGTTTCATAAATTTTGTGATCAAGGATTCCTTAAATAAAAATCTGAGTTTAAGGTGGATTAATTGTGGTAAAATAGGTTGAAAATTTTTGTGGTCAAGGGATAGATATTAATGAAGAAAGGGTGTGAAAACGAAAAAGCTTAGTCAGTGTTTGCGTGTCGAGCTTATCTACAGTTAACCGCAGTTAGTTACTCGAAGTTAAAAACACAGTCGAGCAGGGGTGAGAGGCTGAGATAGTCTCGGTCCAAAGGCTGAAAGGGAGGGGCAAGTTACTTGGGTGGCAAGTAAGAGGATTCGAAATCTCTAGGAGTCGTTTACGGAATACTAGTCAAAAATTCGGTTCGGGGGTAAATTTTACCGTGTAGTAAAATAATTGATGACTAAAATTTATTGTTAAAGAAATAAATTATTAATGAATGGCTAATATTAATATTGGGATACAATTACTAATTATTTTTGCCATTGATTCCGAATTTTTTGGTTACTAACTTTTTTTTTCGGTGCACTCAAAATCATCACTAAAAGCGAATTTCCGACTCAAAAAATTTCTAGCAAGGAAAATAAACCAATGGCAAACAAGTGTTTATTTTTTACTAATCAAATTTGACTTAGAGAAATTAATTACCCTCATAAAATCAAATTTGACCTATTAATGATCATTTTCTAATTTATTTTTCTTTTGTTACCATTGGGCCTGCCTTATTAATAGTTTTTGGGTCGTGGTTCAGGATTTTGCGGAATAAATTACAAAATAGTCAGAAAAGTCAATTTACCAAAAATCGGATTCTTACAGAAATAGACAGGAAAAGCTACAGTCATCCATGTCTCCCACTCTGCCTCCTCTCTCAACCAGTATGGGCTGATGGCCTGCAAGGCTGGATCATCGTACAGCATCCACAGAAATTTCAAAATAAAGTGTAATATAATAATCAGGTCACATTCATTATATAGGAGAACTAATCGTTTAGAGACAACTAAATAAAATAATTTCGTGTGCATTATGCAATTCCAACCGATCCAACGAAAGACGCCATCAGAAAATTCTCTGGTCAAATTGGTTCCTATTCTGTTGGACCATACCTATCAACTTGTGGGCATATCCAACAATAACAATGTCTCAATTTATGCCAAAAAAAAAAAGTTGAATTACATAAAATAGAAAGGACAAAAACCATATATGAAAATAGTTACCTCACGGCCAAGAAAAACGTCAGAATCTGTCTCTCAGGTGAACATCACTGAAGAAATCTATGGTATATCCACGAGACTAATAGCAGAGTGTATCCAACAATATCGGTGGAAGATCAATGTGTTGTAGAGCATAAGGAGTGGTTCGTCTATACAAGTACAGTGGATCTCCAATACAAACCACGACACCTATCAAAGTCCTCTGATATAAACAACCACCTAATATGGACCTGATTATTTGACTTGTCTAACATCAGGTAACCCTCGATTAACAACAGGATGTAACACCTCGTGTATTGTTGGAGGGTGGTTGCATCTGTAATAACTGGCATATGTCGTACTCAGTCCTTAAGCCATGTCAGCTTGATGAAAAATGATTCCTTTCTCTTAGCCTCTGCTACTGAGTACGAGGAGACCTAGCACCGAGGAGCTCCTATGTCCACTCCCAAGTCGAGTGCTGGTATTATGTCTGGAAGTCACGCAAGCACTTACCCACTTGCTCTCCATGCGAGTGTAACCCAAGGTGGTACGCAATGTCCTATAAAGTGATGGTGCACTCACCCCATGGTAGGTGAAAAGTATGGGCCTTTGGATGCTAACACTTCATCAATGCAGTAATAAGCGAGTTTTCAAATACGAAGTCGCTGAGTTGCACCATGTCGCCAAATCTAGTCTTCTTCTAGTAAGGAAAAATGGCGCCCTGTGGTGCAAGAGTGTGGCTCACTCGCCTAGAGAGTAGTAGACGAAGCCCCTGTTAAAAAATAACAAATTTTAATAACAAATCTATTTCAAAAATAAAATTTTAAATTTTAAAATAAAAAATAAAAATTATAATAAATAATTATTTAACATTTCGTAGTTTAGTTGGATTTAAAATAATTAATTTTAAAAATCAAATATCAAAAAATTTATCCAACAAACGTAGGACAAATGAAAACATTTAATAACAATAAAATAAGTTATTCAATATATTTAAAATTAAAATAAAAGATATAAAATATGAATAAAAGAAATAAAAAACGTAATAAACATTTACTAAATAAATTAAATTACCTAATAAGTTAAATTAAATTAATTAATTAACACTTATTAAAAATACATCCCACTACCTAATATATGATAAATCTATAAAAATACCCTAATTATAATTATATGTTTATTTAACTAAAATAAGAAAATAACAATACTAACTTGAAAATCGATCGCTCCAGTGATATACCACGTCGCAATCAGGCAGTTGCCATAATGTCTGAACACCTCGATAATATTAATAGACGGAGGAGAGAGAAAAAAAGTAAAAAATGGTTTAAAAATGACTAAAGTTACCTAATAAACGATTTGCTTATATAGGCAGGAATCTTGTTTATCTCGTTTACACTGTAAATGAGATAAGTCATGTTACATAACGAGTATATTTCGTTTATACTGTAAACGAAATAAGTCAAGCAACATAAATTGATAAATAGACTAAAAATTACTTATATCCGTAAATAAAATATTTAATTTATTTATTAAAAAAATTCTAATAAGATTATCATTAATAAAATATTTTAAATATTTTATTTTAATAAATAAAGACAATAACACTGTATTTTTCTACAAGATATCTAAATGACACTCCTCTTTTTTCTCTTCTATTTTTAAAATATACACCATCTCCCCGGTAAAATTTTAAATAACATACACTTTATTCCATTTGATTAAAATACTCTTTAATAATTATTATTATTTTTATAATTATATATATTAGTAATAATAATATAATATATATATTATTAATATATTAAATTTAATTTATTTTTAATATTTTAACTTGTTACAAAATATTTAATTTGAATTCTTTTTATATATTTCATGATTAATAATAAAATATCAAAAATAAATAAAACTTATTACTTTAGGCATAAATATATTATTATTACTATTACTTAATTTAAAATATTTTAACTTTTTATAAAATCTTAAATTTTTATATATTTTATGATTAATGATAAAAAAATTAAAAATAAATAAAATACATTATAATAATAAATTTATTTTATATTATTATTTTCACTACTATAATAATGTTAATAATAATACAAAATATATATTACTATTAATGTAATAAATTTTAATTATTTTTAATATTTTTCAATAATTATGAAATATATAAAAAATTTTGAATTAAATATTTTTGTACCACATTACAATTTTTAAAATGAAATAAAATCTATTTCAATAATAATATATATATATTTTATATTATTATTTTTTTGAAATAATAAAATAATTATTTCTCCTCTTTCCTTCAGAGTTTTATTATTTTCTTTTACATAAATTTTTTTTGCAGTTTTATTTAATAAATTAACTTTTTTATATCCAAGGTTCACGTCAAAAACTCGTCCAATATATATTTTAGATAAATATTTATATATAAAAATAATTATCACTAATTTTTATATAAAAATAATTATTAAAAAATATTTTAATCAAATAAATTAAATTATATGTTATTTATCTCTTACAAAAAAATGTATATTTTAAAATAAAAGAGAAAAAAATATCATTTAGATATTCCATAAAAAATAAGAGTATCATCTTTTTTAATAAATATAAAATAAATACATTAAATTTTTTTTTTGTATTTCTAATAATTTTTTTAATTTATAATTTTAATATATCTTTATAACCCAAGATAGATAAATTTTTATTTTTTATTAGTTAGTGATTAGTAGTAAAATTATAATTTACTTTCTAAATTAGATAAATAATTATTTTTGAAACATGGAAGAACAAGGGAGTGAATCCTCTTCAATAGAAAAAAAATTGGATAGTGTCCAATATTTGATTTCACCATTCATATTCTCTCTTATTAATATCTGGTCCCAGTTATAAAATTAAAGGTGAGAAATCACACTTTATTCTCTCAAGTAGAAAAAGAATAGAGAGAAAATTTGCAGTTGTTTTGGATGAATTAAACCAAGTTGAATGGTGTGGACTCTATATTCCAGGTGTCTTCAGGTCATTCGTGGTCAATATATCTTCAATTCTTCAGCATCGAAAAAAGCTATTCTCTGTACTGGAATTCACCATTTTCATAATTAATGCATGCTTTGGTACTTGCTAGTATTTGGTAACCGAGGACACTAATTCTCTCCTCATATCCTCTTTGCAACTCCAAACATCACATCCCTTCACTTACCTAACATTATTGGAATCACCTTCTTCCTTGCGCTAAACCCATTCAAATTTTCCTTCTTACGTGGTAGTAGCAAGTAGCAACGTTGCATGGCTTCGAAGCTAGAACAAACACTTCCATTAAAACTTTTGGTGGACAGAAAGAAAAGCTGTGTAGTTATGGCTGAAGCAAGTAAAGATTTTATAGAAACTCTGTTTAGTTTCCTGACTCTTCCACTGGGAACTATCATTAGGCTTCTGTCGAAGAATAAGCTGAACGGGCATGAAGAAGCTAAGGTTGGCTGCATCAACAATCTGTACAATAGCGTGGAAAATGCAACTGATGAGGTTTTCTGGAACCCCATATGCAAGCAAATGCTGCTTCGACCGCGAAACCCTTGTAGAGCTCTTTGCAGGAAACTGAAGCTGAATGTGGATGACAATGAGCCCACAAGGCGCTTCATTTGTAGTAACTATTGTAAGAGAAGTAATTCTTTCTTGTTAAGTGCTTTTTCAGGTGTTACTTGCATCAAATGTGGGAACCCGATGGACAAAAAACCGAAGATAATGGTGAATGATTCCAGTAGTGAAGTAACTCATCGTCATGAGGATGGAGTATTTATTAAAGGAGAAGCCATGTACTTGATTTTTGATAATTTGAAAGTGCTTCAAAGCTCTCCTAGAATCTTTGTGAAGGAACTTGTCCAGCTTGGCTACAAAGATTTCAACAATTTGACAGAAATTTATCAAAATGTTGGTCTGAAGGAGGTAACGTTGAGTAAAATCATAAGTATATTTTGCATCAATTAAATTTTCATCTCCCCATTTTTATTATGGAGGAGTACTAGGACGCGAGCAAATTTTATGATTTGTAACCATCAATTAGCTTCATTAGTGATTTTAATGGTGTGAGATTTTATTCAAGGGTGTGAGATTACTCACTTTGTTTTTGCTGGTTAAGTGTTGTTGGCCAGATTTCAATAAAACTGCTGCCCCTAAACTTTTCCTTTATTATCTAACCAAAGACTGAAAGACATGTAATGATTGATGAAGCTGCTAAAAACCTTTCGATCAATTTTCTTCTATGATGATTTTTTCCTTTTATTGGCATTGTCTCTTTAGATTTTGGAGTTACTAAGCAAGCATTAACCTCCAAGACTGTCCTCAGTAATTTGTTCTTTGCAAATAGAGTCTAGGGGATGTCCACTTTTTCACCAAATATAGGAACAACCCAAAAACCATGGTAGAAGTGATGAGCTGCTAAAAAAGATTTCGATCAATTTGCTTTGATATTGATTTCTTTTTAGGTTTTGGACTTACTAAAGCAAGCATTAAGCTCTAAGACTGCCCTCAGTGATGTTTTCTTTGCAAATGGATTCTCTAAGGGGATGTCCACTTACTCACCAAAAATTGGACAAACCATCAACCATGGTAGAAGTGATTACAGAAACCTTAAGGTAACTGTGAGCAAATCCAAGAAGAAAATACTCCATGCCGAAGCTGAGGAGGATTTTGTTGATTTTCTATTAAGCTTCCTTACGGCACCACTTGGATCGGTTCTAAAAGTTTTGGATGGAAATGCTTCTCTGGGATGCATGGACAACTTGTACAATAGTGTCAAGGAACTCATTTCATCATGGTTCTTCACAGCAAAAATCTTCTCCTTGCTGAATCCACACGTAGCGCCCCAATTTGGTTTCAAGAAATGGCAGCCGTTACAGATTCGTGAGAAATCCGCTTGTGAATACAAGTATGACGATATCTCCGGAGTATTGATCCCACAGTTACTTGTCGATATAAACACTAAATTTTATGAACCAAGATCCCCTGATGGCCAGAAAGAAGTGGGGTTTGTGAGGAGGCCATCGGTGTTTGTTGTGTGGGATGATCTGCGTGTGATACCAATGGCTAATGCTTCCAGCATTTCATTTATGCAAAAGATGAATATTCCATTCGATGATTTGGAGGAGCATGTCATCACAATTGGGAATGCAGAGGTAATAATCCAATAATCCATTCTTCAATAATTTCTAGAAAATCTTGGGGGCCAGCTGATTTTGGCAATTTTGGTCGGTATTTGACTAGAACAAACACTAAATTATCCTTAATAAATACATTTTATTTGTGTATAAACTCCTAAATATAGATGTAAACTATGTGTTTGATGTGTGCAAATTCTTATAATGTGGATGCAAGTTATTGCTGGACAAATATTTGCCTAAAATAATAATATTTGCAGACAATGTTATATTGCTATAATATTACCTTTAGAGATCTTGTTATTTATATAATCCATGTTAATCAGCAGTGTTGAAGAGATAAAATGATCCATAATGCTATGCTGGCAAACATAAAATGCATCAAGGAATGCCCTAGTGCAGTGTGATTCTTGAGTTGAAAATTTAATTTGGTATGTTTCTATAGTAGTTCTCAAGAACATTCTGTCTGACATTTTAATAGCACAAACTTCTTCCATTATAACTAGTCTAAAATAAATGTATGCATACATGTTCAGGCACTAAACCTGTTGGGGGCTTCTTTGACAACCAATGCTGCATTGACAGAAGGCTTATTCTACCTCTTGGAGATGCCAAATCAAGATGCTAGAGCTTGAAACTTTCTCTAGTTGGTGATACGTTGCTGAATGATTGAGCAATACCATGATATTTCCGTTTCTGAAATTCGCCAACTATGTTTGAGTGAGACATGTATGGTGTTTCTTATTTTGGTTCTTGTACGTTGTTCTAATTTGTAAGTCAGCAACTGCTATTATTTTTTTTTTCCAAAGTTAATGGTATTTTATTCAATCCTTGAAAAAATACATTGGGGTCCATATATAGGACAGACAAATGAAAACAAACAAATAAAATAAGGGTTCTCACAATTCACTAAAAATGAAATGGAAATATTAATAACTAAAGAAGAAGTGAAACGAAGAAAGGGAAAGGAAAGTCTAGCATATAGGGTTTAGATTTCATCTCTTGGGGTAACAGTAACTGGAGGGAGCTTCAACTGTCTTCCCCGGAGCCACAATCTCCTGTTCAAAAATAAATTTATTTCTTTCTTTCCTAGATGAAATCTAATCCCTAGATGCAACACTTTTCTTATTCATGGATTGTGCAAATCAGGGAGAATATCATGTGTATAGGATCTTCTTGATGAAATGCATGAGTGGACAACCCCTTAATGTATTCACTTGCAATATATTATTAGATGCTTTATGCAAAATCCAACATCTTGATGAGACAATTGCACTATTTCAGAAATTATTGACAATAGGGCATCGTCCAGTATTCTTTTGAATGGTTTGTGCAAATGTGGAAGAGTAAGGACAGCAAGGGAGTTTTTTTAGCATCTTTTGATCAATAATTATGGTCTAAATGTTGTGACCTATAATATTATGATAAGGGGGCTTTGTAAAGAGAGTTTGATTGATGAAGCAGTGACCTTATTTTCAAAAATGAAAGGAAATAATCGTCTTCCTAATGCTGTAACTTATGAAATATTTATTCGAGCTCTTCTTGGTAGAGATGAGAATGAGCAAGCAGTAAAGCTTCTTCGTGAAATGATCGGTAAAAGTCTACTAGTGAACAATAACAAGGAGGTGAGATGAATTATTTCAGATTTTAGTGTTACCCTAGTTGGTGTTAGAGTAAGAAATGACATGGAACTAGCAGAAGACCCGTGTGTTGTACGGGTTGAAAACTTCTGTTTTCTGTTTCGATTTTTTTTTAGTCTTCTTAGATTATCACTTTTTACATTAATAAAAGTATTTTTATTGTTTAATTTTTAATTAAATATAATAGATTTATTTACTCTATCACCACTTAAAATACATAAGTATTTTTTCTTAACCTTTCATAATTTGTAAGTTGTCATTTCTCAATACTATTAAAAAGAGAGGACCAAATACACAAAAAAATAAAAAATTTAAGGATTTGAAAAACATACTATATTGACTTTTGACTTTGATTTTGTTTAAATGCCGATTGAATAAAAAGAGCAAGACTCATCAAATTTGTTAATTTTCAAGATAAAAGAAAGAAAAACAACGATAAGTGTAAAGCTTCTTTTGCCCAACTTCCAAATCTCTCAACCACTACCTAAAGAGAACATTGGTTTTTGGTTTATCTTTTTTTTCTTTCTCTTCTATTCTTGATTGGAATATGTGCAACGCGTACCGGCAGAAAAAAAAAATGTTGCCAAAATTAACCATCATGAGTTTCTCTCTTCTATAAAAAAATGTTGCCAAAATTAACCATCATGAGTTTCTCTCTTCTATTCAACTGTATGCTCTACTTACCCACTGTACTAATCTATAACCTTCCTTGGTACAACGAATAACATTTTGCTTTGATTATCACACTCTATTATCCTATCAATACATATGATGATCAAGAACTAATAAATCTTTGTTATTTATTCACCGAAACAGCAGCAGCTACAGGATCAAGTTTTCAACAACGAATGATTCAGATGTAACTTAGTGGATCCACGAAGTTACAAAAGAAATGACCAGAAGATCATTTTCAACTTGTTCAATATAGATATATTAAGAAAGTACAAATATATTCAACAACACATGAATATACAATCATCTAAATACCATAAAGCATTCAATGGGCAAAACCATATAAGTTAAAGAATAAACTAAATTGTGGAATGAGAGATTTTTATATCATAAAAGACTTACAAACATAAAGGGCTAAATAGCTAATTTGCCTAATGGCTAATGATATTGTGTCCACACCCTAGCACTTAATCTATTACATGAGAAAAAAGCCTAAAACACAATCCAAAATACATTCGTTACAAAAGATGAGAACATATACATATTCTCATCCACTACAATCCAATGCATCAAATGCTATTACATGAACACAACCAAAATACCTAATGCCCTAGATTAGTCCTAATCAGTGGCTCTAGTTAATTGCCATGGACAACCACCTCAATTAACCCCTGTCCAGAGGAGCCATCGTTCCTCGAGCCACGAGACTCGTCAGCTTCATCAAATTGCAGCATCAAGAATCTTCTCAACCTCTTCAACGAAGGCTTCACATATTTCTCAGCATCAAGAGAGCCTCGATTAAGGCCAACCACATACTCCTAGTGTAAACAATTGCATGAAAATAGAAGCCTAATTAGAGGAATAATTAACAAGACGAAGCAGAGGTAGAGACGGCGGACAACACGAACTCAAAGTTGGATATGCAACCTCATGTTCGCTGCAACCTAGGGATGTAAAAGATGGTGTGACTCCAAAATGCTTCTGCGAAAAATATGCTATCTGTTACACGTCGAAGAGAAACACCGACCCGAATAGGCTATTTTTTGGATGCCCATTGTTAAAGGTAAGTATGCAATTCTTCATGTATGTGTACCAAGTTTATAGTAAACTTGAGTTAAATTTTGAATTTTTGGAATGGAGGTTTATACTCTAGATTTTGGTGATTTTTTCTTGCTCAAGTTGTTGTGGATGTGATTTTGAATTGTTGTGAATGGCTTCACAATTGGATATGAAAATGATTTGATTTTGTAAGCGACATAAATTGACATGGAACCTGATTTAATATAACAAATGGTTTAAAAATTTGAAAGGATTTTTTAGATTTAGAGTTTAGGTATTAATTCCAGTGATATATGTGAATTAGATTGAATTGGAGTGTTTTGTACCACCATATATTCATTGTGTTCTATTCGATTTATGTGACACAACTACATTTCAAATTCTTTGTCTGAAGGTTGATGACCACATTGTAAGGGTCAGAGCCGTGGAGATAACAAGGAAATTGGGTGACGGCAAGCTGAATGATGTTGAAGAACATTCGGGACTGGATAAAATTGCTCATGTAGAGGAAAGAATAGTAAACCTAAAGAAGCTGCTGAACAAAAAGAAAAGAGTAGATAGTAGAGGTGCTTGTGGTTCTAGTTTTGATCTAATCATTAGACTTTGTTGATGAAGTCTCCTTCTCTCTTGCCGCTGCTTCTCATTCTTCTTCTTCAACTCTGCTTCTCTATTCTTTTCTTTTTGTTCAGCAAAGTTTACTATTCTTTCCTCTACATTAGCAAGCAAGTTATACAGTCCCGAATGTTCTTCAACATCATTCGGCTTGCCGTCACTCAATGACCCTTACAATGTGGTCATTAACCAGACAAAAAATTTGCAATGTGGTTGTCACATAAATCGAATAGAACACAATGAATATATGGTGATACAAAATATTACAATTCAATCTAATCTACATATATCATTGGAATTAATCCCTGAACTCTAAATCTAAAAAATCCTTTTAAATTTTTAAACCTTTTTTATATCAAATCAGGTTCCATGTCAATTCATGTCACAATCAATTTATTAATCTAGGTAGATCTATTTCCAATAAATCAACTTTCTTCCAATTTTCAATCATTTTTCAAAATTAACCAGCTACAATATCAAATCATATACAAATTCAACCCAATTAAAGACCGCTTACGAAATCAAATCATTTTCATATCCAATTGTGAAGCCATTCACAACAATTCAAAATCACATCCACAACAACTTGAGCAAGGAAAAATCACCAAAATCTAGATTTTAAACCTCCATTTCAAAAATTCAACCCAATTTTAGCATAAATTTAGTACACATACACGAAGAATTGCGTGCTTACCTTTAACAATGGGCATCCAAAAAATAGCTTATTCAAGTCAGTGTTTCTCTTCGACATGTAAGAGATGACATATTTTACGCAGAAGCATTGGAGGTTGCATATCCAACTTTGAGTTCGTGTTGTCCGCCATCTCTACCTCTGCTTCGTCTCGTTAATTATCCCTCTAATTAGGCTTCTATTTTCATGCAATTGTTTACCGTAGGAGTATGTGGTTAGCCTTAATCAAGACTCTATTGATGCTGAGAAAGATGTGAAGCTTTCATTGAAGAGGTTGAAAAGATCCTTGAGGCTGCAATTTGATGAAGCTGATGAGTCTCGTGACTCGGAAAATGATGGCTCCTCTGGACAGGGGTTAATTGAGATGGCTGCCCATGGCAGTTAACTAGAACTACTGATTAGGACTAGTATAGGGCATTAGGTATTTTGGTTGTGTCCATGTAATAGCATTTATTGCATTGAATTGTAGTGGATGAGAATATATGTATATTCTCATCTTTTGTATCGAATGTATTTTGGATTGTTTTTTGGGCTTCTTTCGAAAAAATACAAACGCATGAGCTAGAAGAAGAAGCAGTAGGCTTTACAAGGATTTTTGGAGACGGTTTTAGAGTTGAGTCGCCAGTTCCTGGTCGGGGAGGGGACAAGTTATGGTCTTCGACGGATTCGAAAAAACTTAACCTGGCCGTGAGTCACCGAAAATAAGAGACGCATCAGCTAGAAGAAGTAGCGATAGGGCTTACAAGGGTATTTGGAGAGGGTTTTGCATGTGGATCGCCGAAAAAATCAAACGCATGACCTACAAGAAGAAGCAACAAACTCATGAGTTAGAAGAGGCGGTGGGCCTTCAAAAGGTATTTGGAGAGGGGTTTGCTTCCACGGATTGACCCCTGACTTTAGGGGTGTCCATGGATCGGATCCGATCCGCATATCCGCGGTGTTTATCCGAATCCGATCCGAAAATTGCGGATATGGATCCGATCCGCAAGGCTTTCGGATCGGATCGGATCCACACACTAATCGGATCGGATTGCGGATTTTGTGTTGGTATCCGCATATCCGCGTATCCGCAAAAATAAAGAAATAAATAAGTAAAATATTCTTTTTATGTTTTATTTTAACTAATAATTATCATATATGTTAAATTATTTTAATTTACTATTCAAGAAAAGTATGTTAAATATTATTTTAAGAGTAAACATATTTAAAAGAATAGAAAAAATAAATTTTATTGATATTTTTTTAATAAAAATAAGCTTTTAAAAATATTTTTGTGTTTTGCGGATATATCCGATATTCGATCCGATCCGATCCAACCTTAAAAACGGCGGATATTGGATCCGATCCGATCCAATAATTTTAGTGCGGATCGGATCGAAATTTTGGTCATATCCGATCCGCGGACACCCCTACCTGACTTTTTAAGTTTCACACATTGAACCCATTCATACTGTAGTACATATACGTTAGGTAGTATAATGTAAATAACATAGAATACAGTGCAATGTGAAAACATTAAATGAATTAATTAATGAATTTTTCAAGCTAATTCTTGATCAATAGCTGTGATAATGCCACCTAAGCAAGGGTAAATCACTCACAAAATTGCCATAGATTTGGAAGAAATCACCAATTTTATAGGTTTTCTCACTTTTTACAACAAAAGTATTTTATTATTCTAAAAGCATCAAATTATATATTTAAAAATCGAGAAATAGAAAGCACAAAATTAAGAAACATGGCATGATGAGGAATCGCTGTTTTTGACATAAAAATTCTGCACAGTATAAGCTAAAAAATGCAAAGTAATTATCCATATTTAAGCAGTTAATTATCCATATTTAAGCTATAGAGACTAATTGAAAATTTGTGCACAATAAAAGAACTTTATTAGAGCTTTTAAACTATAGAAATTTCCAAAGTAATCAATGCTAAATTAAACTAAAAAATGCATATAGCACCATACTTGGATCCATGGTGGAGATAATAGCCACTCCATTGAAGTCGCAGGAATCAGGAGTCTTTCCTTCTTATGATAGTAACTATCAAAAGTGTAAGTTGAATGTGCAATCACATTGTCTGGTTCATCGCATGGTTGTCCCTGCCGCATAGCAGAGCATTCCACTTTGCCCAGTCCACACATCCAATCTAGTGCAGCATGCAACATCTTCGAATCAGCACCCTCCTTTGCAATGCAAAAAGTTTGGTTGCTGATATCATTTGCTAAGAGTGCATCCGATCCAGTCAAGTGTAAAATGTAATTAGGTGCACCATTTGCATCAAAGAGTCCCCAATTGAGGAAAATAAGTTTCAAGATAAAAAAAATATGCCATTCATAATAAAAAGATTAAAAACTGATATAGTATCAATAGTCAAAATAAAATAAATATAAACAATCCAAACCGCCCTTGAGATCCTATCAAATCACCGCACTTGCTGAAAGCACAAATGCTTTCTTTCTTCTTCCTGCAATTACCTTTTCTCCCACTTTTTCCAAATTAGATCAACACCCCAGCCATATTTCCATGTGAAACAAAAACGTATATACAATCAAGCTAAGGCAACAAAGCGATTGCAAATTTTCATAAGAGATAAATAGAAATTAAAACCAAAACTGTAAGTATTCTTGGCTGTCTAGAAAATTTATATTGGAGATATGGCAGGAGTCACCATTAAAGTTAATAGACATAATATAAATTTGCACGTTTGTTAAAATTTACATAAAGGAAGGAACTTCCACAGCATTACATAAATATAGACAGAAAAAGTGGATAGATTACATATGCAGGAACATACATGATCATGTCAAGCATATAATGCTAGAATTGAATAACTTAAACAAACTAATAAACAATGTAAATAATAAACATAAAGAGAAAAATTGTCTCAACACAACTCTTCATTCCAATGTATTGTATTATATTAACATAACAACCAATAAAAGAAGCAAAAACTTTGCATATAGAATATTAGAACCACTAAATATTTATCAGAAACCAATCTTTAACTTCAAAAAAAGCCAAAAGCTTTTTCTCTTTCTACAATCAGCCGGTTCTTCTCATTTCACTCGTTCTAAAATATGCATTATCTCAAAAAAAAAACATTATTAAACCACAAAAAAAAATTAAATATAATTTATATAAATATAAGCAAGAAGAAAAATTATTTAATTTAATTTTCTTCCAGACGTTCGGACCTGCGATGCAATCTCAGATCAGAATCCAACTGGATCCTCAATTAATCTCTTATATATTTTCATATACCAACAGATCAAAGTATACATAACAGTAATTAACATTTATTTGAAACAAAATCAAAGAAATCCTAAAAAACACAACGACGAAGCATCCGATATCTAACCTGTTCTGGTGAGCTAACATTTGGAATTAAAGGACTTCTGCTGTGTTCGGCCCACTTTTCCAGCCCCTCATCCCAGGTCTACCATTTCAGTCGCGAACGCGCCATAATGGTTTCTGCCGTGGCCTCCGCAATGCCTCCGGACACTGTTCTGAGGGGTCGCGGCAGAAAATAGCGATGAAACTCGGTAACGTTTGCCTTTAGGGCTTCTGTCGCCAGCCCCTCGCTTTGACTGGACCAGATCCCGATTCCGCTCGGCATATACCGGCATTTTGAGTAATTGAAGAAATCGTTCCTTCCTCTTCATACATGCTGTCGGTGTCACTGCAGCCGTTTACAGCATCCGTCCATTGAGATCAATAATGTTCTTAGAGAGAGATATCGCAGAGCAGCATTGAGAGAATAGCCAGATTTAAAGAGAAACCCGAACTGAAAGGAGGAAAACGGAGTTGAAGGACTAGGGTTCCAGAGTGAGAACAACATCGAAAGAGAAGGAGAGAGTGTGTGTCTCAAGCAAAAGCAAGGGATAGTAGAATGCAAAAAAGGATCAGGAAACAGAGAACTGGATTTGAGAGTGAGAGCAACACCGTAAGAGAGAAAGCGAGAAGATGAGAGAGAAAGAGAGTGTCACACAGAGGAGAGGAAAGGATCGAGGTTACAACACCGAGAGAAATGATCCAGGCCAAAAGGAGAGAATAGCCAATCGAGGAGAGAACCAAGGGAATGAGGGATTAGGGTTTTCGAGAGAGAGAGAGAAAGGAGAGACGGCGTCAAATGAAAACTAGAGAATGGAGAAAGAAGATGAGGGCGAGAATGAAAGGCGTTTAGGTTACTCCTTTTTCATTTTTTTATTGCAAATTACCGTGAGAATCACGGGTGGCTTAATGAGCCACAGTTATTATTATACTAGTAACTAGTAAGAGATAGATAGATAGATACGTGATACTCCTACTACCTGCTTATGACCTGCTTTGGTTATTTCTTATGTATGTGTGTGTGGATTAATTTTAAATTGTGGTGTTGCATCTGGTTAATTCACACGACATATGTATACATAAAAGATGAGTTTTATGAGATGAAGATAATCTATGTTGGTGATAGTTGGTTTTGGGATGTACTATATTTATGGATGCTGTCCGACTGATTTGTTTCTCCAATCTGCAAACATAAGCTTTCCATCTATTTTTCTCCTCTTACTGTATTTATAATCGTGAGTGCTCCTCTAACTATATTTTGGGTTCTCTTTTTTATTTAGGATTCCAAGTTTATGACTCCCTCTGAGGTGGGACATATTCTTGAATAGCTTGTATTTCCATATCCTTAGGTTGATAAGGATAAGGATAAGGATTCTTTGATAATTTGATATTGGCTACTATGGTATTCAATGGAAAGCTGAGTGAAGACCCATGAATGCTAGCTTGGAAGTTGTCTTTTTCTTTTGAGTCTCATTGTTTCGGTGATGGTATTTTCCTTTGACATATCGAGGATAGTCTGAGAATCTTAATCTTAAATCTTATTTTCTACAATTGGTATATGGTACAGAATTGTGCTATGCTCTTGTGGCTTTTGTACATTGAACAAATTAGATATTAAATCATATTATTCTTCTTGGGGGTGCCGAAGCTATATGCTTCATGTTATCTTTACTTATTAATCATTAATTACTGTGTTCAATTTTGTTTATTCTTAGCAAACAGGGGACAAACTGCTGAATTCTGGCCATAATCTTCAACTATTATTTGTCCCTCTCCAGAGCATTTTTCCTAACCTGGAACAAGTTTAAGGGGTAAAATAATCCTGTAAATGTTATTGTTATACTATACACTTTGTTGCTCTTTCATATAATATCCCCTTATATATAAAACAATATGCTGTGACAGGTGTAAATGTATTCGCTATTTCCTTGCGAAGTTGAATAATCATGAGATCATAGTTTTCTATCCATGAACATGAACATGAACATGAACACTTGGAAAGCATTGGTGTCACCTAAATAAAACACCATATTTTTGCAATTTTTCTATAACATGAAGTTGATAAAAGTTTTCAAAACCATTCTATAATGCACTACCACATTGGCCATTATTATCAATTCCTCATGTTTCACAGTAATATCACCCCCTATAACTCTTTATTTCATCACTATTACATAATACAATATGAATCTCAAAGAGATGAAATGATGAATATACAAAAAGATGAGTAATATTCAGCATCAAGAGTCAAGACTGTGTTATGTTGTGCTAGAGCTAACAAAGCGCTTGCAGTTACCAAACTTATCATCACTTCCAAAATAGAACAAGGAAGCATCAAAATCAAAATGCCAGAAGAATCTCACTCAATGGTAACATATATGATAGCTAGTTCTAATATACAAAACAAATTATTGGGGTTATTCTATTATTCAGCATCTTGTCACCAACTAGAAAAAGATCAAGCTTTAGCATCTTGGTTTGGATTCTCCAAGAGGTAGGATAGACCTTCTGTCAATGCAGCTTTGGATGTCAAAGAAGCCCTCAATAAGTTTAGTGCCTGAATGAAAATTTATGATTATGAAGGTTATTACTTCCACCTCAGAACCTAGAGGGTAAAAATAGGAGAAATATGGGTTTTTTTTATTTAAATAAATAAAATATATAATATTTATGGATATAGACACGCTCACAGAAAATTACATTTTTTCCTTTATTACTTATCTTGGTTGCCCAGGAAATGAAATAGTTATGAACGTATTTGTGATATAAGCAGAGTTTTCAATAAATTGATTTTTAGTGAAAATTACCTATAAATGATAATGATCCTCTTAGGTGAAAGTTTCAGTGAAAATTTTAATTTTCACATAACTTGATTTGGTATAGATTTTTCTTATTGAATAGAAAAATGGACACTAAATTAGATATGGTTTAAAGAGAAATATTTCTTGAACATAGTTATCATAGTATTCTAATAAGAAAATCAATTCTCCATGATATCTTTAAGATAAAAGTGAGAAGTGGATTGTTACCTCTACCTCCCTAATGCACAAGACATGCTCCTCCAAATCATCCAATGGCAGATTCATCTTTTGTATAAAACAAATGCTAGAAGCATTTGCCAGTGGCATCACTTTCAAATCATCCCATACAACAAACAGTGATGGCCTCTTCACAAATCCCACAGCAAGTTCTCTTGTTCCATTAGGTGATCTTGGATCAAAAAGTTTCATTGCATCAGGATTCTCCACCAAACTCCTCTTCTTAGAAACCACACCATTTGGATTAACATAGCATATGCTATTCTTTATTAAACCTCTGCCATACCAATAACTTGGAGTATCTTCTTCAGGAAGCTTCAATGGCTGCCTCCTGTAACCAAATTGGGGCGCGACTCGCGTATCGAGCAATGGAGTTCCAGAAGGCCTTGTGATTGTGAGCCGTGATGAATTGAGTTCTTTCACACTTTTGTACAAGTTGTCAATGCATCCAAGAGAAGAATATCCATCCAAAAGATTTAGAATGGATCCAATGGGTGCTGTGAGGAAACTGAATAGAAAATCAACAAAATCACCCTCTGCTTCAGCATACACTATCTTCTTCTTTGATTTTCTCAATATTACCTTAAGGTTTATAGAAACACCAAAATCAAAACCAGGTTCTTCGTGTTTTGGCCCAATTTTTGGTGAGAAAGTGCACATCCCCAAAGAATCTCCATATGCAAAGAATACATCACTGAGAGCAGACTTGGAGGTCAATGCCTGCTTTAGTAAGTCCAGAATCTTTGTTTTTTATAGATTAAAAAAAAAAAGTTATTAGAATGTTTCTCATTATCAAGCATCATTAAAAAATATATTATTAGGTGCACAGAGAGTACTTAGGTGGATTTTGTTCATATTATTAATAAAGAGACATTTTTATCTAAGACTCACCAATCACCATTATCTTGTATGCTTAGCTAAAATGTCAATTTGTTAATAATATGAGCATAATCTACTTAAATACTCCATGAACACCTAATAATTTCTCCATACAATTTTCTGTTATCGAATATTGATATATGTGCTCACTTTGTATCTTGTACCAAGTTAACTCACATCTTTATTATCAGTGGATGAAGTGTGACCCCACTTGATAATAGAAATGCGAGTTACCCTAGTGTACTATGCATAATAAGTGACTCATACATTTTTTCTTATCAAATTTTTCTTATCAAATTAAGATACAGTCCACACAAAAGTTTAGAAGCTAATTAAGGAACTTAATCAATAGTATTATAATCAGCGACACCAATCATCTCACAAATAATAAGCCTAAAAATTCTGAGTTCAATATGAACTTATTCATAAACAGAACTGTACTTGCAAATCTTAAAAAAACAAAACTAAAATGTTACCTCCTTCAGTCCAACACATGGGGATATGTCTATAAACTTATGGAAGTTTCTGTAGCCAAGTTGGGTAAGTTCCTTAACAAAGTTGTTAGGAGAGCTTTGAAGAACTCTCAGATCATCAAATATGAAATACATGGCTTCCCCTTTAACAAAGACACCATCGGTATGCGTCTCATCCTCGGAATCTCCGAAGAGTTTCATTTCTTTGTCCATCGATTTCCCACAAGAGCAACAACTAGCACCAGTAAACGTACTCAACAACCAATTACTCCCCCTCTTACAGTTGCTACACATGAAATACCTTAAGGACTCTGTGTCATCCACATTCAACTTCAGTTTTCGGCAAAGGGATTCGCAATTGTTCTGCGGACGAAGCAGCATTTGCTTGCATATATGGTTCCAAAAAACCTCAACACTTGAATTCTCCACACTTCGGTACAGATTGCTAATGCAGCCAAACTCGGCCGGGTGATCATGCTGTTGGTTATTCAACAGTAACCGGATGATAGTTCCCAACGGAAGAGTGAGGAAGCTAAAGAGAGTGTCTATGAAGTCTCCACTTGCTTCAGCCACAACTACACGATTTTTTTCTCTGTCCACCAAAAGCCTCAAGGTGAATGTTTGTTCTTGCATGGGAGCCATATTGGAAGCCATTACAAAACTCACAGACACTAATTTTAGTGCAAGGTTTGGGTATTTCTTATGCTTTATTTATCTTGATTCCCAGTGTATTTGTTATTAATGGGGTTGTGTGTTGTAGCTGGAATAGAAGAAATATGAAAGTGAAGTGAAGAAGGAAACTAAGAAGAAATTTCCTTTGTTGGCTATAGCATTATTATTGGGACACATTCCAGTGCTTTTTGTATGTATTGTGCAAGAAAAAATACCATGGTTATGAAACAGTGAGGTGTATATTACTTTCCCATCTCCTATCTTATATGTGCTACGACATGAAACATGAAAGTGACTAGAGCGAAAGGGATTGCATTGGTCAAGATCTTATAAAATACGTACAAAGGATAAATTGGCATTAAATATTAACAAGTACATATTAGTTAATTTTCTATTACTTTTACATTTTCCGTTGCGTATGCAGTATTCATATTTAAATATTTAATTGAAAACTGTTAAGCTTATTATACTGCCGAAAAAACTATTTTGATACACCGTGAAGAAACGTTTGTACGAAAATATTTTGATACATATTTTGTCTTAAACTAATAGGTTCTATTGGCTTAGAGAAAGGAGAGGAAACAACACACTTTGTCATTATTTCAATCTGTTTGTCCCAGAGAAACTTTCAATGCACCAAGTTAAAACATTTGGGTAGTTTACATATTACTTTAATCATTTTCTGGATAGTTGGTGTAGCTAACACATTGGAATTGGTGAATATTGATATTGAATTCTACCCTTTTATTTTATGGAAAACACACTTCACAAACCAACCCTAGAAGCAAAAAGAAGCAATTTAATTGTATGCATTAAATAGTGACAAAAAATTGAAGCTAGCCTACTTTTTAAGTTCAAACTGAGCCGCACTTTTGTCCTCTTACAATAGTTGTCACCAGTATGGGGATCAAAAGGAGCATTGCACATGTGGCAAGCTCAAAGCCAGTACATGCAAACAACGATCATAGATCTGCAAGAATTAAGCACTTACAAGAATAAAGTTGTATGCCTATGCTGCCTTGTCCGAATGTTACTGTGAAAGTCTATTAAGTCCAACATTATGATCAACCAATCAAGGGTTGTTTAGTCCACATCCTGGACCATCAGCAACCAGATAAAGACCTAATTGTTATTGGATACAATAACTTCATTAACTGGAGAGGAAATAATTTTCGAATGTGAAATTGCAGATAAACCTGTCAATCAACTACAACAGCATTTTAATCTGTATCTGTTTGCTTTATTATGTACACAATAATTACATTAGTAACAGCAATCATAGTTCTAAGATTAAAGACAATCCAAAATTCAATGTCAAAATGTAGGAGCTATGTTGCTTCTGACTATACACTGCATAGGCTACTTCAAACTACAAATCTAAATCAAATCTAATTCACAAAAGCTTAGAAACAAATTCTTGAAGCATTCCATGAAAAAATAGATTGATTTAAGAAAAGTAGTTCTTTTCCCTTAACAGCTAGCTTTTAAGATGCAGTCTCCCATTTTCCTTAGATACGTAACAGACCACAATGCATCAATTTCCAAAAATCACACTTAGCAACAATTGAAATGATATCACAGAGTAAAAGACATACTGCAAAAAGGAAACAAGAAGACGAATACAACTTAAACCCATCGAGAGAAAATATATTACCACTGCACCAGAGATGAAACATTTAAATGACAAGACAGTTGTGAACTTTGTGGGAGCAAGAGAAAGTGGAGAGATAGCTTTTATCAGTCTTCTACTCTTCTCAGTTCCCCCTGTTGCTCTCACACCTGCGAAAATAATCTAGTATTTTGGTTGTAATAAAATGTTAGATGCACTGAGACAACTACCACTATGAACTGATCTAATACTGATTGCGGACATGCTAGTGTATCTATCATGAACAGATCAATCATAATCACTTAGTTTACTTTACAATACTTGATCCTGAAGAATAAAATAGGCTGAAACATGCACATGCAGTAAAGATTACGAGAGGAGACAACCCAAAAATGGTGATGCTCATAAAATATTAATTGCCATTACAGAGCAACAATATCTAAGTACTGGAAGGCCACTAGCCAGGCATCTGATTCTCGGGATACATCATTAGTTCTAAAAGAAAATCTTGGATTGCTTTTAATTAGCAATAAGAGGATGATATTCTGGACATCAATATCAAAACCCCAATTAGTGATACTCCTGATGAATAGGGGGAAAAAAAGATTTAACATTAAATCCTGTATCCAGATTCATCCAACAGAAAAATGATCAAACCAACCAGGCAAAGTTGCCAATAATAAATTATAAAGAACAACAAATTTTATTTTTAAGTAAAATAATAATCATCAGATCCTTATGTCATTAACACACCTTGTCATAATTCATAAATAGTCATGTGAGTAACCAATTTAGAGTAAGAGAAGCAGATAATCTCAATTTGACACCTCCAAAACAAGAACGGAACAAATTGAGAATTAAATTTTACAACTCCTCAGCTAACAAACAAAAAAGTAAAAAAGTACTACATTGAGATGCATCTTATCTATCAGAGAGTAAACAGACATATCAAAAAGCCCTACATACTAGAACAACAATGAGCGTGCTATTCAAAGAAACAGAATTGGTAAAGAATTGTATATTAATAGTTGTGAAAATTGAGATTATAATTCACATTAGATACCTATGAAAATAAACATACACTTGAAAAGAAACGTAGAAATTTTTCCTACATGAAAATAATCATTTTTCTTCCCTTGATTTACTAAGGACTTCATTATCATTATTGTCGGTCACTGAATTGTCTTGCAATTCAAGTAATTTCTGTTCTTCCTCCTCACCTTCCTGTGCAGTTGCTTCTTTTGCAGCCTTTGGCTTACTTGTTGATTGTTGATACATAATCCCACCCAGCATGCAAATCAAAAGTCCCACAGTTCCCACCCATGTTGAATGCTTGTCCCAAACTACCAGATTAATCACCACCGTCAACAACTTGTTCACTATACCAAGAACTGTAAACCCTGTTGCAGAAATCGCCCTGCGGCAAGAAAACCCGAAGAAAGAAATAGATAGACCAAACAAACATGATAATCCCACTGGCAAAACCACTTCGAAAGAGTACCAATCTGATTCATCAGAAATCTCATGCTTAATCTTCTTCAGCTCACCCATAATCATCAGCTCCAACGGAAAAAGCAGTAGAGCCTCAAGATTGTTGTACAACACAAGACCCCAGGTGTTCAATCCGATTGTCATCACAACATGCTTTATGTAAACAAAATCTATGGTCATACTGATTAAATACGCAAGCGCCCAGCTATAGGCCATGAAAGTAAACTGATAATCCGTTGCAACATAAAGCACACTCCCCGCAAAGATTGTGGCCAGGGATGCCCATGTCTTCAGCGTGGGCCATGGCTGGTGAAGGAACAGAGTCTCCCCTACTGCGACAAAGATCGGTACAACCGACCGGAATACAATAAATGTATCCACATTGGCATGCAAGAGCAGCTCACTGTTGGTGAAGAGCGAGAGATAAAAAATGATAGCAGCAGGTAAAAACCTCCACATTGTCAATAAATCAAGAGGATCATGCTCAACGAGCTTGAGCCGGCCAACAATAAAGACTCCAGCCGCGCTAGTGAAGTATTGCAGGGCTGTCAATGCACCTGGGTAAGGGAACTTCATTACAGCCCATTTGTTGATAATTGAGAGCAGTGATGCAGATAAACAATAACCAGCAGCAACACCATACACTGAGATTTGTTGCAACAAAGCATTGTACCAATTTCCCTTGTTATCAACATCAGGAACAGTCGCAGTAGCAGTAGCACTCAGATTGGCATCCTTTTCAACTTTGATGCTTGGGTTAGTAGTTGGGTTTTCCACGTCATTGTCTTTAGACATCTATACACAACCGAACAAAAGAAATAACAACATTTCAGACTATAGCAACACATAATTTTGCACTACAACTACACCGTTGGACTGTTATTTTATACTAAAATCCGAATAACGGTGTAAATTTAAATTAACAAAAATGGAGTAAAATTAAATTCCAGCAACAAAATCTCTAAAAATGAATAAAAAAACGAAGAAAATATAAATTTAAACCCCAAAAGAATTGGGAAAAAGAACTGACCTGGTCGAAGGCGTTGGACGGAGAAGGCTGCCGTCGAGGGACACAAGGGGACTAATGGTGCCAGCGGGGGAGGACGACAGCGGACGGCGGCGTGGGTGTTGGCTGCAGTGTCGGTGGTGCAGTTGATGAAGTGTCTGATATTAGGGTGAGGGCATAACAGGGATTTCACTGTTTGCAGTCCAATTCGCACAGATCTGAATAGAATTGGAAGAGTGAAAACAGTGAAAAAGGGAGTGATGATAGCAGAATGCGTTGTGAAATGTTTGGGAAACTGGGAAAGTAACGTTGCTGACGCTGACCTTTGGGAACGTGTGTAATTTGATTGTGAAATGTTTATTGCTGCAACTTCTTGTGATTGAAGAAGAAGAAGAAGAGTGGAGTAGACGCAGCTGCCTCCTGCATCGTACAACGAGTTCTTCAATCTTCACCTTCACAATTTCTAAATAAAGAAAAAAAAAGAAATAACACACAGGATAAAAAGTAATTTCTTTTTTTTTTTTAAGAATTTAAAAGGGATCAATTAG
This sequence comes from Arachis hypogaea, assembly GCF_003086295.3. Lineage (NCBI taxonomy): Eukaryota > Viridiplantae > Streptophyta > Magnoliopsida > Fabales > Fabaceae > Arachis > Arachis hypogaea. The sequence continues at coordinate 100,760,012 of NC_092047.1, forward strand.
TAATTCAAGTTACAATTAATCTCTACATACAAGTGATTTTTCTCTACAAATTTTACAAGTCCTTTAATTGATTTATGCTCAAACATACGTGTTTCACGTGCCTCTAACAGATTTTTAACTCAATTAACGCGCGAATATATAACTTCCTTTTTTAAAAAAATTTCGTTTCCTTTTTTCGAATTTCTTGTCTTCTCTCTTCGATCTCTTTCGTACGTTTCTTTCTACCTTTTTCTTCGTCTTTTACGTGTGTTTCTCTCTGCTTTTTTCTTCTTCATTTACGTGCTTCAGATTTTTCATTTTGCGTTTATCCATTGTTTTTTTATATTAAGTTGTGAAATCGTTTTTGAAGATAATGGATGATTCAACTTCAGATTGTCAGCTGAACCAGAGCGAAGTGGATTTTGAAACTGCATCCAATGAAGTTCCTGAGGTGTAATTTAGTTTTAGTTAGTAATTGAATATGAATTTAAATCCAGTTAGTAGTTTTTTATTGTGTAGTTGAATAATACGTAAACCTTGCCTGTGATATTTGCTGTTTATTCTTCCTTGTTTGAATTGAATCTAATGTACTAGTTCTCATTAGAATTAAAATAATTTTTTTCCATTTTATATCAGACATTCGGGTGTAGATCAGAAATATTTGGGTGTATTTCAGGAAAGTTTGGGTGTATTTACAGTTTATGACTTTTCATCTGACGGAAGATGAATTGTCTTATTATTTTAGTTGAATTATTTTAGTTTCTGTTTAGTTATGATTCATGAATCTGGTTTTTCTTATTTTTGATGATGGTTTTATAGTTGTATTTGCATTCTATAATTTATGCTTGTTTTAATATGGTGTATTTTAAGTGTATTTTGTAGACCTTCTGTGGTGTTGATGACTAGTTTGTCCCCAAGGTTAGGATGACTTTTAACACCCTTGAAGATGCTGCAAAATTCTCCAAGAATTATTCAAAGGTTGCAGGTTTTTCTACAAGAGTTCGGAGCACAAATAAGAAAGAAAACGAAATTAAGAATCAATCGATTACATGTAGCAGAGAGGGAAAATGGAAATCGAAAATATCTCCGACCGAGAAGACAAATCCCTCAACTGGTTTAAATTATCTTGCAATAATTTATATACACGTATTGAAGGATGTTGGTGTTTGGATCATTTCAAAGGTCGTGTTGCATAATTCACATTCTTTTTGTCCAGATCAAGCACAGATGCTTAAACAGCATAGGGAACTAAACATGTCTGTGCATCATATAATAGAGAATAATGAGGAAGCCGGTATCAGACCTAGCAAAACTTTTCAATCATTTGTTGAAGCAGTCGGGTCACCGCGAGTTAAATTTTATCGAAAAAGACGTGAGAAATTACATCATTAGAGAAGTGCGGAATGTTTCGGAACAAGAGGATGCAAAAGAATTCGGGAAATACTTATTAAGAATGAAAGAGAAGAATCAGAATTTCTTTTTCGAGTTCGAACTCGAGGACGATTAGTCCATTTAGCTTGCTTTTTAGGCGGATGCAAGGAGCAGAGCTGCCTGTGAGTATTTCGGAGATGTTATTTCATTTGACACTACCTACAATACAAACAGGTAATATGCTGTTCTGGTTTATGATGTTGAATTAATGTTGTTTTATGAATCTGCTGCTAATTCTGTACTAAAAATATAAACCTTTTTTGTATATAAATAATTTTAAAAATGACCTATAAACATGGTCAAACAAGAGTGAAGTTCCTCTTAAAGGTATTGGGTAAAAGGATGGAACCCAAAAGAACACCTTGAGGAGTTGAATTTCTCTTCAGTAGGAACTAAATTGGTGGAAGTGGATTGGTTGGATTTGGAGTGTAAAGAGTGTCATCTAGTTGAAAGAAAACCAAACTAGATGTCCCTTCACTAATGTCACATGTCATGAGCTTTAGTTTAACTTGTGGAAATCAACTTCCTACCTTTTCAGTTGACAAGACTTAAAGTGACGGGAATACCTAAAAATATTTTGGGCAAAAGGAGTAAATCAAATGTCAGACTATAAACATTGGACAATAGATTTTCTCTTCATCATGATTTTACACTATAAAAAGGACCTCAAGCCACCTCTTTAAGGCAGAGCTTCTTTTCTGAGAACCTTCACCTTCACCTTTTTCTAGACCTTTCTTATTCCTGAAGCTGAGAAGTTAGAAAACCCATCTTTTTCTCTCTCCAAAATTTCTCTCATCATTCTTCATTTCTTTCATCCCCTTCACGAGTGAAAACTGGCATTCGGGTGTTCCACCAGAACACTCGACAACCATTAACCAGCCCCTGTCCACTTTAAACAAAGCTCATTCATCCTCTTGTGACATTAGTGGAGGTCTCAACACTTGTTCTCCACCTCTATTTCTCATCATTAGTTCTTGTATTGCTTATTCGTCATTAATAAAAGTGTTTTCCTCACAAGTATACTTACCCTGAATCTCTCATCTTAACCATTATTTTTCACTTAATCTACTTTTCACAAAACTCACCCGAATCACTTGGCGACTCCACTGGGGAGGAACACTTCGACGTGATGGCTGAATCTAGCAATACTCATCCTGGGCAGAATCGACCACCTAAGTGACGCTCAATAACCCCTCGGGACCTCAACCTCAGCTTGGGATCACCTCAAGATGAGGACGGGCACAACCAAGAAGAAGAACACATGGAGCAGCAGAATCTGGGTGCGAGAGGAGAAGGAGCTCATGCCTTCGCGAATTTGTTCACACCCCATGCTGGAGGTACCACTGGCATGCACACTCATGTAACCATTCCTGCTCATGTGTACAACTATATGATAGACAACCAAACAAAGATGCAAGCTTTGATCACAGAAATGATGGCTAGAGATCAGACAAGGTATGGAACCCCTTCACCACCTCCAGTCGTGAATCTGGAGAATACGGAGGAAGACGAGAACACCCCGGTCACTCGTAGGGAGTTGGCGCGTATTCTAAAAGGCAAGGGAGAAGCAAGTGAACCCACTTGGGAGATAAGTCCACCATTCGGGCATCATATTTTGGCAAAACCATATCCTAAGAGGTACCAACCACCTACCTTTCGCAAATTTGATGGTACCGGAAGTGTCAAAGAACACATCCTGTCATTCTTGGACGATCTCGGGGTGTTCAGGAACCACTAGGAGCTTAAGATTAAGGAGTTCTCAAAATCACTGACAGGAAGGGCGTTCACGTGGTATTGCAAATTGAAAGCCAATAGCATCAACACCTGGGAGCAATTAGTGATGGAGTTCTGCAACAAGTTCCTAGAAGAGGAACCCTCCATGCACATCATGGACCTGGGGAGAGTGAAACAGAGACAAGGAGAATGATTGGTAGCGTTCGTCAAGAGGTAAAGAGATCAAGCTCTACTTTGTATAGACACTCTCCCAGAGCCACAATTGGTGTATGGGTGTATTAGAAATGTGGAAGATGGATCCCAAATTTATCTTTCTATGAGCAACATAAATACTTTCTCTAAGCTCTTAAAGAGAGCATCTGACATAACCGAGGCAATGAAGTGTAATGGAAGGAGATATAAAGAAGTTTCTCCTCTGGAAGTGTGTGCCGCTGATGGCAAGGGCAGAAGGAGTCCCTATTCTAGAGGTGCTAAGAGAAACAGTCCTCCACCCACACTACCTCTCTCCATAGCTCAGGCCATGATTGTCGTAAATGGATGGTTTGAGGATGGAACATTAAACCCCAGCATCTCTTTGGATTACTAAATTCTTTGTAGCTAGGTTGCTCTTGATAGTGGATTTTTGGTTGGCAATCCCAGATCAGTTGATCCAAGTGGCCAAGTTTCAAAATACTCCTCAGAACCTACTTGTCCAAGCATATCCTAGTACAAAAATACCACAGGCATATGTCCTAGGGTTCAAGCTATTGGTGTCTAGCCTTATTGTTTGTTTCTTTGCCCATTCTTGGCTTTTCTTTTTCTTTTTCTTTCTTATTTGGCTTCATTCTCAAAGGATATTCATTAATAAAAGGCTTTATAGCAGTAACTTAGTTCACGCTACAAAGAACATCTTATTATGCAGGATTTATTATTGAGCTAATCTTTAAATCAAACAAATACCACCACTGAATTTCATTCTAATTTCTTCAACATTGGACAATCACTTTCTTTTTTCAAATATTTTTCTTTTATTTATGCATAAGAGAACAAAACAGAATTTAAGCTAATGAGTTATGACAAGCATAGTGCAGGCTAGCATTCTTAGCAAACATCTCCACTTACACCTAATTAAACACTTCAGCAAGACATAAAGGAACCCCCAAGTTAAAATTCTTCAAAGCAACAAGGATTAAGTGTCAATACAACCTGTTGGCAATGTCTCTCAGCTTTTCCTTCTGTCATCGTTATTTCTCTCTGTTGTTTCTCCTTTGGATGATGATGTAGAATCCTTTCACAGATTGAATATTTTCCTGCATAATCTTTAGAAGTTGCTTGTTTCTCAAGCCCTTAGGCAACTGGTTAGTATGTAAGATTTACTTGTAGGCTTTTGAACTTACTTTGGTGTGTGAACACTAAACTTAGTTCCTTGCCAATGTTTCTTATACAACCAGTCAACCATATATGAAACCTTGTGCCTTTGCTGAAGGTCACAAAACTAAAACTAGAAAACAAACAATGGCTAAGTAGTTCCTCTGATCGCTTAGAGCTAGCAACTCTTTATGCAGAAGGTGAAAATGTGTTTTTAAATGAGATTTTGGTGGAACAACAAACTTAGCATTCTTCATTTTTCCTTAAATTATTTTAGTGTGCAACACCAAACTTAGCTCCTTACAATGTAGATAAGCCTACTTAACCTTTTTATTGAAATAGTTAGGGAAAGAGAACTACCTCAGGTTGGGTTGCCTCCCAACAAGCGCTATTTTATTGTCACTAGCTTGTCATTGGACCCTCATTAGGGTGGTTGATGATTGTGATGCCTCAGTTTGTCTCCCCTCATAGTAAGCTTCCTTCCAGTGCCTTGATGTTCAATCTCTGCATGCTCTAGTGAGAGTATCCTGTTGATAGTGTAGTAATCATCAGATTGTTGATTTGTCCCCAACTGTTGGTAAATTAGCTGCACTTTATCTCCCTTTGAAAATCGTTCAGTTGGGATCTTTTTATTTTTCCACCCTTTTTCTTGCTTTTCTTCCCCTTTTTTGGTGATTCTTCTCCTTTGACAGTGGGCTGTGTTTTGGAATCTGTCTTCTTAGTGGCTAACACCTCACTTCCTTTTTGCTTTCTCTCATCATTCTTTAGAGTCTCATTCTTTTTTTGTCCTGCTTTGCTGCTTGTCTCTTGCTCTGGAAGAGAATTAATGAGTGTCTTGTTGGTTTCTTCCTTCCACTGCAAGTCTTCTTTGCCAACCTCCATACATTTTTCCTTTTCATCATTATGCTGTACTTCTGGAAAGACATTCATAGTAATGTTTTCATCATGTACCCTTAGGGTCAGCTCTCCTTGTTCAACATCTATGATGGCTCTTGCTATGGCCAAGAAGGGTCTTTCTAAGATAATAGAGTCACTCCCTTCTTCTCCTAGATCCAGGATCACAAAGTCTGCTGGGAATATGAATGTCCCTACTTGGACCAGGAGATTTTCAATCACTCCTCTGGGAAATACCACTGATTTGTCCACGAGTTCTAGTGACATTTGTGTGGGTTTTACTTCTTCTATGCATAGCCTCCTCATCATAGAATAGGGAATTAGATTGATGCTTGCTCCTAAGTCACATAGTGCCTTTTTTATGGTCATACTACCAGTGGTGCAAGGTAAGAAGAAGCTCCCAGGGTCTTGGAGTTTTGGAGGGAGCCCTTTTCGGATCACAGCACTACATTCTTCAGTGAGCATGATGGTTTCCTTCTCATGCCAGCTTCTCTTTTTGTTGATAAGCTCTTTCAAGAACTTTGCATATAGAGGCATCTGCTCTAATGCTTCAGCTAGGGGAATGTTAATTTCCAACTTCTTGAAGACTTCAAGAAATTTGGGAAAATGTTGTTCCTTGGTTTCCTTGTTGAATCTTTGAGGATATGGCAGAGGAGGTGTGAAAGTCTTCTCCACCTACTTCTTTCCTTGAGATGGTTCATCCATTACTTGCTTCCCTTTCCTTGAATTCTGTGGCTAGTCATCTTTCTCTTTAAGCTTCTCTTGATCTTGCTTGCTTGCTGTCATCTCTTCCTTGTTGTTAGCCACATTTTTCTCAGATGGCTTATGGTCATTCTCCATAGGCTTCTTGCTGGCTTTGTTGTTATTCACCAAGATTCTTCCACTCCTTAATTGAATAGCTTTGCATTCTTCTTTAGGATTTGGAATGGTATCACTTGGGAGTAAGCTTGTTGGCCTTTCAATCACTGCTTGCTTAGACAGTTGTCCAATTTGCCTTTCTAAATTTCTCATTGAAGCTTCATGATTCTTTCTTGTCAGTTCCTGATGTTTCATCATTTTTTCCATTAGTATCTCCAAGTTGGAGATCCTTTGAGTATCTTGTGGTATTTGTGGCTGGTTGTGGGGTGTTGAAGATGGATGATGGTTATTTTGGTTAGTGGTTGGGTTATTGGGTGGATAATAGCTAGAATTAGGATAGTTGTTTTGGGGTTTTCTGTATGGATTGGGATTAGTATTTTGCTGATTACTATGGTTTGTGTAGGTTGTGTTTCTTGAGTTGTTTTGGGTTGAATTTTTCTGCCAGGGATGTTGGTTTTGAGTGTGGTTATCTCCCCATCTTAAGTTTGGATGGTTCTTCCAAGAGGGGTTGTATGTATCTCCATAAAATTTATTCTGGCTGGATCCTTGGTTGTGCATGTAGTTCACTTGTTCTTGCTACTGATCTTCACCATTTTCCTCATTTTGTCCCCACCCAATTGGTAGTTGATTGGTGACATTCATTGATGCAACTTGTAAGCTGTCAATCCTCTTAGCCATCTGCTCAAATTGTTGCTGGATTTGCTGCTGCATCACCTTGTGTTGAGCTAGGATAGTGTCCACTCCTTCCAACTCTAGTACTCCCTTTCTTTGAGCTAGTTGGCGTTGCCTTTGATGAGCAAATAAGTATTGATTGTTTGCCACCATATCAATGACGTTTTGGGCTTCCTCTACTGTCTTCATTAATTGCAATGAGCCTCATGCTGAATGATCTAATGCTTCCTGAGCTTTCAGAGTCAACCCTTCATAGAAAATTTGAAGGATGTCCCATTTATTGAACATTTCAGGGGGACATTTTCTAATCAGGGCCTTGTATCTCTCCCAAGCCTCATAGAGGGATTCTGCATCCATTTGTGTGAAGGTTTGCACCTCTGTCTTCAATCTGATAATCCTTTGAGGTGGGTAAAACTTGGCTAGGAACTTATTCACTAGATCCTCCCAGCTAGTGATGCTTCCTTGTGGGAAGGCTTCAAGCCATTGAGCAGCTTTGTCCCTCAATGAAAATGGAAACAGCAATAATTTGTATGTGTCTGGATGCACACCATTGGACTTTACTATGTCACAGATCCTCAAGAAACTAGATAAATGCTTATTTGGATCTTCCAGAGGGCTTCCTCCATATGAGCAATTGTTCTATACCAAAGTGATGAGTTGGGGCTTCAATTCAAAGTTGTTTGCATTGACATTTAGGGTAAGGATGCTACTCCCACAATGCCTTGGATTAGCAAACGTATATGAAGCCAAAACTCTCCTCTGGGGCTGACCATTGTTGTTGGCCACTCCCACTGTTGGATTTGTTGAATGTTCCTCCATTTCTTGATACTCTTCTTCAAAAATTTCTTCACCAATGACTCCCTTTCCTCTGGCTTCCCTTCTTAGTCTTCTAAGAGTTCTCTCGTCTTGGTCACAAAAGGTAGGGATCTCTCTCCTTGCCTCTGACATACAACAGCAAGAAAAACAAATACAGAACCAGAAATAAAAACAATTCACTCTACTGATAGAGTGAAGTTAGTGTTAGCTTAAGTAAAAATTCAAACAGTTAATGTGTTTAGTAAAAAATAAAAAGAAAAAGTGCTTAATCTAGACCACCACCTTACTTAATCATGTCAATCTAGATCAATCTCCGGCAACGGCGCCAAAAACTTGATGAGTTGGAAATCAGATTCCAACACAAAACTCACCGGCAAGTGTACCGGGTCGCATCAAGTAGTAATTACTCACAGGAGTGAGGTCGATCCCACAGGGATTGATGGATTGAGCAATTTTAGTTAGGTGATGAATTTAGTTAAGCAAATAGTTGATGATTTGAGTGAATTGTAATCAACAGAAGCTAAATTGCATGAAAATAAAAGGGAGAGGGAAAATTGACAGAAAAGTAAAGTGCAGAAGATTAAATTGCATGAAAATTAAAGTGCAAGAAAGTAAAAGAGCTGAAACTTAAAGTGCAAGTAATGTAAATGACTGAAACTTAGATTGCAAGAAATGTAAATTGCTTGAATAGTAAAGGGATGTGAGAGCTGGGATTCAGAATTCAACAAGAGAATGTAAAGACAAATTAATCAGAGAAGTAAAAGATGAAATAAGTTGCAAAAAATCTAAACAGAAAAGTAAAATTGCTTAAAGAACAAAACAGAAAGTAAACTCATCTCAATTGTGAAATCTAAAAGAGAAATTGAAGGTCTCAAGAGATCAATGAGACTAGCAGGTAGATCTAGATCTCAATTCCTTCCTTGATCAAATAGAAAATAGATTGCAGAAGAAATGTAAATGAAACAACAAATAAAACTTAGATCCAATTCCTTAATTCTCAGAATTATGCAGAAGAAAAACAAAGACGAATTTCAGATCAAAAATTGAAACAGAATTTCTTCAATCTCAATCCAAAACTTAAAATAGAAAGTAGAAATTGTTGAAGTAGGAAAATGAAAGCAGAAAACTAAATTCAAATTCAATTCTTAGAATAATTGAGAAGAGAGGTAAAAGATGATTCTCAAACTTAGAATCAATGAAGCTCTTCAATCTCAATTTAAATTCCAAGAACAGATAGCAGAAGTTGCAGAATGAAAATGTAAAAAGAAGAAATTAGATCCAAATTCCCAAATACAAAAATAAAAACTAAAATTGAGCTAAAAGTAAAATTGAAAAGTGAGCAAAAGATAAAACTCCAAAAATATAAAAAGAAGCCCTCTACAAATCAAACTAAGTCCTATTTATACACTTTCTAATTTTCATCTTCAGACTTTGGAGTGGGCTTTTTAAATTGGTGAAGAATTGGATCCAAATTGGTTTTTAATTGAAATTCAACCAAGGCTACCTCCTAGGGAAGCGCTCAGTGAATTAACTAAACGTAGCACTCCCTTTGCTTTGTCATTGGGCTCGTGCCAAGCTTCAAGGCATAGCGCTCAGTTAATCATTTTAACGTAGCGCCCTTGCTTGTAAGCCTTGGTCTCCACTTCGAATCCTGGCTCTCCCAATTTGGCCAATTTTCTTGCACACTAATAGCGCTCAGTGAACTCATTAAACGTAGCGCTACTTTGCTTTGGAGAGAGGCTCCCACTTCGAGCCTTGCTATTTGCATTTTGTGCCCATTCCCTTGTGAAGCCTACTAGCATTCAGTGAAGACTTCAAACCATGGTTCTGAAAACTGAATCGGACCGGCCGGTTCAATCGAATTAACCAGAAATCGGTCACCAAGCCAGTCCGGTTAGGCTTAAAAACCGCATAGCGAAAATTCGGTTACAGAACCGGTCAAACCGATGGTTAACCGGTGAAACAGCAGAATCGTCCGGTTTTTTGGAGGGTTTCCGGTTCGAAAATAAACCCTCTTAAATGCGGCGTTTTGTCCCTTAAATTAAAAAAAAAAAGAAAAAGAAAAACGCAAAACGGAAAAACGGCAAAACTGAAGTAGTGAACCCTAAATCAAACACAGCCCCCATTTGTTCTTCTTCTTCCCAGAGCCACAAACTCATCTCCTCTCCTCTCTTCTCTGAGAACCATAGAAGCCACCGCAGCCCGCCGCCACCGCATCCCGCAGCCACCGCATTGTTGTCATTGTCGAGCTCGCCTTCTCTCTGTTCGCCAGTTTTGCGTCCTCTGTTGTCGCCGTTGTAGCCCCCATTTGTTCTTCTTCTTCACAGAGCCACAAACTCATCTCCTCTCCTCTCTTCTCTGAGAACCATAGAAGCCACTGCAACCTCCAATCGAGTAGCTACCGCATCCCGCCGTCACAGCATCCCGCAGACACTGCGTCGTTGTCATCGCCGAGCTCGCCTTCTCTCTGTTCGCCGGTGTTGCGTCCTCTGTCGTCGCCATTGCTCGCCTTCCACCTCGCCGCCGATAAGTAATACTTTGTTCGCAGTTTCGCACTTCACAGCCATCTCCTCGGCGTCTGCTTGCTGGTTTAGGGTTTAGCAATGATTTCTGATAATACTTGTTATTTGTTTCAAATTGATTTGCTTATTAGATGGATTTTCTGAGGTTATTGTTTGTTGATTTAAGTTTTACTGCGGAGTTTGCTGAGTTAATTTCGTTCATAATTTTCTGAAATTTTATTCTTGAGTCGCTATTTTTTTCTATTGTGTTCTGAGTTGGGGTGAGTTGCTGTTTTTATCTTTCAACTACTTAGTTGGCATGATTCCATCATTATTGGGAAGCTTTAGTCAATCTCTTCAATATTTGTCGCTCGCAGGGAACAATCTGACTGGCAATATTCCTCAAACTTATGTGAAAGGAAATACCCTTCACTGGATTGATTTTAGTTCTAACAAGTTGTATGGTCAATTACCAAGAGCACTTGTCAATTGCAGAATGCTAGAGTTTCTTGATGTGAGAAATAGCCATTTTAATGACTCATTTCCTTTCTGGTTAGGATCTCTTCCTAAGTTAAAGGTTCTTTCTTTACGTGATAATCAATTTCACGGAACTATAATGTGTCCATTGAAATACACATTTCCCCAACTTCGAATCATTGATCTCTCTCAAAATGGTTTCTCAACAAAATTAACATCGAAAATAATCATGTGCTTCAAATCGATGATCATATCCAACAAAAGACAACTCTATTTCAAGAACGTGATTTGTTAAATTTTGATGGATGATAGTTTAGGTGTTTTGTTAAATTTTTTGAATTAATTTTATTGATGATTGATGATGTTTTTTAAATATTTGAAGTTATATATTTAATTTTTAATAATTTTATTAATATTTAATAACTCCGGTTGAACTCCGATTGAATCCCGGTTGAATTCCGGTCGAACCAGTGAACCAGTGAACTAGTCACTCTACCGGTTCATTGACCGGTTTGGTTCTCGCAACCTTGCTTCAAACGCAGCGCTACTTGTTTTCCTTATGTCTCCCCCTTCGAGCCTTGGTGAAGCCACTTTGGTCATTTTCCTTACCAAGCCTTGTAGCGCTCCTTCCTTGCTAGCACAAGGTCCCCATTTCGAATCCTAGTGGCTTCATTTTGGGAGCTTCCTTTGTAATGTATAGCACTTCTCTTGGTTCCCATGTGCAAGGTTTGATTCTTGGTGGCTCCCTTTAGTGTGATGTGCCTTGTATTTTCTTTTGAGTGAGGCACGATAAAGGTAAAATACTTAATTGAGCGCTATGCTTTTGCCTTGTTCCCTTGGGCGCTCAGTCAAATTACACAACGTAGCATCCTTGGCCTTGTACCTTGGCTTCTTGATTTGGTGTACCCCTCTTTCTCTAGCGCTCACTTTTTGAGCGCTACGCTCACTTTTTGAGCGCTACGCTCACTTTTTGAGCGCTATGGCCTTGATTGATTTGGTTGGCCTTTGCTCCTTTGGTGAATGTCACGCTTTTCATAGGCCACGCTTTGTTGAGCACACTTTCCTTGTTTCTTTCTTTTCTTTACCTACAAGTAATCAAAACAACCAATCAAAGCATCACCAAATTCACAAGGTTTATAAATCATTCAAAAATCGACTAATTCTAGCTTAAACCTCATGATTTTATGTCAAATAAAGGATGGTTGATTGTTTTAACATAACCATGCAAATCCACTCCAAAGTACTTACTTACAATGCAAGAAAGTGCATAAAGCCTAATGAAACAAGTGAAAAATGCTTGAAAAGCTAGCATAAGATGACTTGTCATCAATTACACCTTACCACAATATTAGGCGGGAGACATAAATTTCTTCCTGAAATCTTTTAATATTTTCTTGGTTCAGGATCAGGCACATAGTAGTGACAATCTAGAAAAACAAAATACCCAAATTAATTACATCAATCAATATTGCAGTCACATGTTATAATATAATCATTAATCTTATTCTAATATTACGTTAGCTTCGATATATGAAGTAACTTTTAGAGATGCAAAGTGGACTCTTGACAACACCAATGGTTGTTGGGTATTGAGTGTGCGAACTGGATCATACTCATCAGTACTTCCGTCCCCGTATGTCCTTATACGTGTGGCACAGAGGTAGCATTTTTCTTTCATTTCGGCTGACATTAAATTGCTCCTTGCAGGAGTTTTAAAATTATCAAAAATATGGCCCACAGTCTGTTTTTCAATTGGGGGACTTTTACCCTCTGCAAAATCCAGTGCTGTCTTTACTCTACTATTTGCAATTTTTCCACCAGCTCATCTAATTCTTCTATTAGTACTCTGGTTTCCTGACTTTTTCCCACCTGAGGTTCTAGTTGCCCCTACCCCTCTTGGGTCTGTATTTTTTCTTGGCTTGAATCAATGAAGCCAATGCTAAATGATGGCAATGAAAATTCTCTAGGTATGTAGGATGCTGTCCGGGCCATCATCAATAGTGCAGCAGCAATGGCTTCAGGAGTTGGATCACTGCGTGTTGACATATATCATACTATAAGAATAAAAAATAGACGAATGATATCGAAAACCAAGTTTTATTGTGCTAAACTTACATTTTAGATGGAGCTGGTGGCACCGTTGGTGTGTTTTCATCAACTTTCTGGAGTTGTGGAGTGCTGCAAAGTTAGAGAAAACGAATCAAATTATAAAAAAATTAATTACAGCTCAATTTTCAAGATATACACCCAAATAAGATAACAATACACCCAAACAATAACTAAATACACCCGAATATTATTCCTCACCTCTCTATTGGGGGGATGGTTTGGTGGCACAGGGCTTGTTGATTTTGTCTGGGATGAAGGTAGGCATAATTGAATTGGAACTCTAAACAAGACAAAAATAAAACGTTAAGAAATCCCTTTAAAATAGATGATTAGAAGGTTGAAATTTAGTTGTAAAACTTACATATTAACCGGTTCAGAGGGCGGTTGAAAAACGATCATCTGTTGTTGAGCTGGGTCACTCACCGATTCTTCTTCCTGACTCAACTTGAAATCCACGCAAATAAGAAAACAATACACACAAATAATAACCAAATACACCCGGAAAGGCTCTTTTTTTTAGAACTTACGTAGTTGCAGATTTTTGTTTTTTTTCCTGCCTTTTTTTTCTTGAATACAACATTAAAGGACTCTTTGTTCTAAAAAATATATATACAGAATTAGAAGAATATGGTAAAAAAAGAATTTAGAAAATAGTATAAGAAAAAGAAATTACATGCTATCCGAAGGTATGTTTACACTGTTTTGATCCGTTTGTCCTTGAAACAAAGGATCAATCTTGTTTGCTAAGTTCACCTCTGACATTCTAAGTATAGAATAAATATCATTCAGTAAAAATACTATTTAGTTAAATCAGGATATCAAAATTCTATAAAATAAAGCAAGAATAATAATCAGCAACCAAAATACCTTAAAAATGATAATATACACCCAAATTCAACATACCCCTGTGCAGCAGCCTCTTCATTTGTTTTCTTATTTTTTGATTGTCTTGAAAATTCTTCTATTATTTCAGTTCCAATTTCAGTTCTGACAATACATTCAAAAGTACATGTTAACAAAATATAGTTTTGATGATAAAGTGTAAGATAACTTCAGAAAGTATCTTACACATCATAGGAATGAATTTCTTCTTTAGAAGACGAATCCTCAATTATTTACTTTCTTTTTTTGGATTGCGTCCTGAAAATAAAAAAATTATTAATCAGACAAATATAACAATATTGATAATGAAATACTTTCGAAAGCAGTGCATACTTTCAAAAGTACATATACACAATCATGTCTCTCCATAAACCTCTAAGAGGATCAAAAGAACAAGTTATACAGAGAGAAAGACAAGTACATATATATATATATATATATATATATATATATATATATATATATATATATATATATATATCATAGCATAACAAAATAACCAGTAACCACTCCACCTCAAGAGTTCAGACGCCTAACGAGATGCCTCTCGACCTGCATCTGAAAAACAACAACATAGTATAGAATGAGAACCGGAGGTTCTCAGTATGGTAAAGGTGCCACACACATAATATATAAGGTCCTGGGAATGCCAAAGGCAATCCTAGAATGCCGACACTCAGATTACAGAGCTTAAAGTATTAAACAGAAGGCATAAGAGGTGGTTTTCTAAGAATATTTAAACTTAACTTAATTTAACCTTAAAATCTAAGTCCCACACTGCCATTCCTCTATACCTCCAACTCCACCATGCATTTTCACAGACAAATAAACAGATAAAGGCAAGCACAAGAAGGTTACAATTACTGCAGGTAGCAAATACACATTTAACATGGCAAGTACATATAGGCACACCCAATTAAAGCACAAGCAAGTAATTCAAGTATTATGCATATGATGCATGCCTGTCCTATGGCTGATGAGGCTCATCTGTCGGTTATCCAGCCAATCCAACAAGTCTGAATTGTACTTAGACTGTTCCCCGACGTGCATCCCCAAGAGTCTATGCATAGCTTTATCTCAAATAATCAATATTACTCAATGGGGTAACATTCCCGAAAATTTATATAGTGACCGGTCACACTTACGTCGTAGGGTCAACAGAGTATCGAGTTTTCAACCTGGTACACGTGGTGGCAAGCCACGGCACTTTATCCAGGGAATCTCATATCTCAGATCATTCAAATTCATAAGCCATATAAATAATTCAATTATAATTCATCAACATCCACATCATTCTCAAACGCATCTCATTCATCATCATACATCAATCATATTCAATCCTTATCCTTCATTATCACACCTCTCATTCCGTCCATCAATAGTTCCAATTCAAAACATAATTCATTCTTTTCTAAATGAATCAAACTTAAAACATGCTCATTTTCTTAATAACTCTAAATTAAACCATATAACCTTTGAATCTAAATCTTTTTAAATAATCATATAAACAAAATCTCTAATTTTTATAAAATTTCGGCAGCATCTCCTCTAAAAATCAGACTTTGTCACCCTTTTTGGGTCCAAACCTACATTCTTTTCAATTCAACATACCCTTCCTCATCATCATAACAGTCACCACAATAAATCTATCTCAGATTAACAATTATACTCATACAATATTCAAATCCAACAACAAAAATTCAACTAAGGATCATAGTTCACAAATCCTAGGCTTTTAACACAAAATACCTCATTATCACAACAACCTCCACAATAGTTATACCTCAAATTAATAATTCACCAAATCACCAGTTAATCAACAAGCACCAAACCAACCATGTTCATTAACAGGATACTAAGTATTAAATATACACATGCAATCCAACTTATCCTATGGCCATCTAGCCTAAGTTTTCACAGAACATTATATATTAAATGCAAGAAACCTAAACCATACCTTAGCCGATTCCCAAGTATTATTCCAAGACAATTTTCTTAAAAGAACACAGCCCTCAAAACCTCAACTAATCCGCTTCCTCCAAGTTCCAGTATTCACAATTTCGAGCTCCAATTATTTATTTTCAACCTAATGCACATTCATAACACATATATATCCAATTTAATACTCAAAGCTCAAATTCAATGAAATTAAAATAAAATGATCGTATCCTCACCTTACCCAAGCTTCACATAAGCAAGAGTGAACGTTTTCCTCAAGCTAATTGGATCCTAAAACATGAAAGAACAAAGAAATTCAATACATCCACTTAATTTTCCAAAAATTGGGGAAAAAGAGGCTGAGAGTAAAAGAACGAGTTACCTATAAAATTGGTATACTTTTTTTAATCTGGAGGATCAAATTGTGGCAATTGGAAAGTCAGGGATCAAATCAGTGCAACTCGCCAATCTCAGGGACCAAAATGGGGTTTAACTCGTTCAAACCTTGAGTTTAATATAATATTAAATTATTGTGATTAATAAAAATTACGGTAATTTATAAAGATTTTTTTTTACCAAAGATAGGGAGACTCGAACTTGTAACCTCTTAAATGAGTATAGAGAGATTATGTTATTTGAGTTATAATTCATTGGCCTGTAATTTATAAAGATTAGTAGATTACAAATACAATAATATTAATAATAAATAATGAATAATTATTGAATAATTATAGGCTCAAAAATAATTATATACATATAAAGGTAAATAATCATAATAAAAAATAATTAATATATGTGACTTAAATATATTTACATACAATTAATATATATGTACGTAAATAAAAAAATATTAAAAATTATTTAACAAAATAAATATATACTAAGAATAAGGAAATTATCAATTAAACAATTAATATATACATACATAAATAAGAAAATTATCGTAATTAATGAAGATTACACGTACAATGACATGAACAATAAAGAACAAAAAAAGTTATTGAATGATTTTAGGCATAAAATAAAATAATCATAATAAAAAAATAATTAGTATATGTGACTTAAATATATTTATGTATAATTAATATATATGTATATATAAATAAAAAAATATTTAGAATTATCTAACAAAATAAATATATCCTAAAAATAAAGAAACTATTAAACAAATAATTAATATATACATATACATAAATATAAAAACTACTATAATCATTATATTATTCTACAATAGATAGCATTTTAATGTCAAAAATATTGACATGGTGCATTATGATACCAGTATGCATACTTCTCTCTTTTCTCAACTTATTTTAGGAAAGTATCTTCATAATTATATATAAAAATCAGCATTTAATATATAATTAAATTAATTATCAATTATTAATATTTTCAATATATCATTCTAATTATATTAATTATCAATCATTCTAATTATCAATTGTTATAATATAATTTTAATCAAACATAATCAATGACAAATTGATATTGATATCAATAATAAAAAATAATATGTAAATTTATGATTCTAATTACCATAAATATGATACTAACGTAAATAGTTTTGTTAAAATACTCTATAATGCACGTGTATATTAATTAGTGACAAATTAATATCCATATCAATAATTAATTTTTATAATTAATTTTATGTTACTAAAGGTTATATATAGTATTTTTTTTTTGTAATTCATGGGTCTAAATTTGAGAGCCAAAGTATTTTGTTTAATTTTTTAAATTTGTTATTCTTCTTTGACTACTTCATAGAATAAGAATGTATTCTTCGTTTTTCATCGAACTTGATTCTTTTAAAGTACAAATTATAATTTTTTTATGATATTTTTTTATGTAGCCAATCTATTATTATTCTTTTGATAATTTGATAACTATTCTTACTCAAGCTTATTCTTTTCGTCTATCGAGCAGTTGCTTCTAAGGGGTTTTATAGGCTAGGTTTAAATTTCATCATCTCCATACTTTCTACGTCTACCTGAAAATCTTTGAAGTGGAGCACATAAATAAGATTTAATTTCCTCAATTTAGGTTTAATTTTGCTAGAAGTATGTCAAGTTTGGATATGCAATTTCAAATATTGGTACTGTATTTTTTATTTTTTATAATAAAAATAATTTTATAAGATATTGTGATTTTTTTTTTCAGAAACTACCGACCTTCTGCTGCATTAATGCAATGTCATTGATGGGGATGAATGTCAATTTAGTTTTTTGGTGTGACTATTCTATACTTTACTGCATTACATGAATAGCGGATGATGAAATTTATTTAACAAGAGGATGATTTGTATTTTCATAGATTCTAAATGTTCGAGCTGATGATGACATTGTTTCAGTTGGGTGTCGTTAATAGAATGACTCTAATCTATATGTATGTAAGGACTAGAATATCTTAGATGTTATTTAAATAATTTAGTTCTAATATTAGTATTTAATTAAATTAATTTAGAAAATTTAAATTATTGTTTCAATTTATATATTACGACTATTATTTTTGAATATATTATTAATTATATGAATTTTTTGTTTTTAAATTTATTTTTAATTCTTATTTTCTTAGTTTAAATACTCTGTTATTCCCTATAGTTTCGCGAAATTTTTAATTAAGTCCCTATACTTTTTTTTCCTTTCAATTGGGTCCCTATATGTTTTTTTTTTCAATTTAGTCCCTACCGTCATAAAACCATTTGAAATAACATAATATTCCATCAAAAAATCGAATATTCTCATAATTTGGTTAAAAAATCTAATTAAAAATATCTCTATTTTTTTGAAATACCAAAAATGCCCTTTATATTTTGTCCCCCAAAATCAGAGAACTCTAACTACCCCTAAGTTATTCTCCTAAGTTCCTAATTAGATTTCTCCTCCGTCGTACTCTGCTGCCGTCTTCCATGGCGTCGTCGTCGTCCGTCGCTGGGTGGTCGTCGTCCCTCTGCGTCGCCCACGGGTGCTCTGTTCTGCTCCGCTCGTCCGCCTTGCCTATTGCATCCCCTCGTCCCGCCTTGCCTCACCGCGCCTCGGGTGCCTTGTCTCGAATTGCCGCTCCTCGACTCCGTGTTGCTGTGTGGACTGGTTCTGCAACAATAGGTGATGATTAAATTTTATTTTAGTTTTTCAACTGTTGGATCGGAGGAGATGAAGGGACCAGGTGGCATGTGGGAAGGAAACTAGTCAGATGGCTTTCATTTGTTTGAATTGCAAAGATCGGGAGTAGAATGAACATGTGGGTTTTTGTCAGCGTTGGGTAATAATTCTTCTCAATAATGTCTTCCTCCCACTACACTAAGAACGGGAGAAATGTTATGCTTAAAATAACTAGTAGTCAAACGGCATCCTCTCCCGATTCTAATGCTTCAGGTACAATGTTGAGAAATCTTGATTGTTAAATACCTCTAATTTTGCTTATGCTTATTTTTGGTTGCTGCTTATATGTAATTTGACTTTATTTGATTAGGTAACCATCATCCTAAATGACAAGGAGAACCAATTGATCTAGTTGTGAAGCTTAGTTTGCTAAAATTAGTTTTGATTGTGTTAAAAATTTTGATTATGAGTTCTGATTATGTATTTTATCTGTAATTAATTGATTATGTTAGAAATAAGAAAAGAGGTGAGATTAGAGATAAGGTGTTTGATTAAATACCTTTGAGAGAGTTGAATTGATTATAAGTTCTGAGTATGTATTTTATCTATTATTAATTGATTATGAGTTTAATTGATCATTGTCATAGAGGCATACAAGACTCTCAGAGATCATGATCCCTATCCTGCTGCCCATGTCGTGAGAGATTTCCAAGGCAAATTTGCGGTTTATTCCGTTTGACAGTGGTTCTAAAACCACATTTATTGCTGCAGTGAGTAATCCTTGGTCTATCTATTTCCAAGGCAAACTTGCGCTTGAAAGTGGCTTGTTCCGATTGACTTGTTGCAGTTGAAGGAAATTTTGGATTCGGATTTAGTGCCATTGAAGTTGAGGTATATACTGCTGAACCCATGTTTATGTTTATCTATTTAATTGTCCTTCCATTGTGTTATGTGGATTGATGTCCTTATCTTTAGTTATATTTTCATCATCATATAATAGAATAGTTTTTATTTTAGTCTATACATTATTGTTAACTAACAACTAGAATTAAGATCTTATATGAGTGTCTTGTCATGCCGGAATGTTCTTTCACTATGAGTGTCTTGCCAAGATCCATCCAAAGGAAGTGGAACTTGTGGATTTGATATATAGACAGAGAGTTTCATGTGCCTTTGTGAGAATGAAAATTTCACTACTCATTGCAAAGGTATCTTACAACCTCAATAATACAATTCTGCCCTTTTAGTAAAGTAATGATCATGAATTAGATTTTGTATGTTATTTTATAGATTATAATGTTGCACAGCATAATACGAGGGCACATGTAATTGCATGTTGTTAGTGCCAATTGAAGTGGTGTATTGATTATTGTTCATAGCAAACTTTTTCAAGTTGAAAATGAGGGTAATGTGTTGTGTCTGCAGGAACAATAACTGGCATTTCGATTGCTGGGGCATTTGGAATTGGAGTAGGTATCTGGTACTTGAAGAAAGTGAGAGCTAAAGCATCAGAACATGTGGAGTCCAAAGCAATGAGAACATACTCTTCCGTTTGATATATAATTCTTTCTTTAGAAAAAGAAAAAGTTACGTTAATAAATTCTTTATCTTGTTGTATTGTATAAAATTTGATTTGTTATATTTTTGGGGATAATTTTGACAATTCATTTTATATATATTTATTACTATTATTTCTGTTTCATTTTATCCAATCCTTTTTTTTAGTATGTTCTTAAGATAAGATATTTTGAAAGTTAAAAAAAAAAAAAAAAAGAGAAAGTATTTTTGGTATAATTTATATATAAATAAGCAAAAGAATAATAGTGACAAAATAAAAAAGATTATAGGAATACCTTTTTTGTTGTAGAATCATTGAATAGGGATTATAGAAATATCTTTCATTGAATATTTATAGTTTTATCGAATTTTCAATTAGGTCCCTATACTTTTTTTCTTTTCAATTGAATCCCTAAGGGTATACAAGTAATTTCACAATTCACTAACATTTTTTTGACGTTTAACGTTAATAAGGACTAAATTGAAAAAAAATTAACGTATAGGGACCCAATTGAAAGAAAAAAAGTATAGGGACCTAATTGAAAATTTCGCAAAACTATAGAGACCAACAGAGTAATTAAACCTATTTTCTTTCAGTATAACTAAGAAAAAAAAATAAAATAGTAAAGTTAAAAAATCTGCTAATAATAAATAATATTTTTTATGACAATTATTTTAATCAATTATATGAAATTATTGTAAGTAAATAATAAAATAATTAATCGTTGGGTTAAATTTTATTAGTGTGTAATTAATAATATATATATATATATATATATATATATATATATATATAATAATTATTGGTATAAAAAAAGTATATTAATAGCTAAAATTTAGGGTAAAACATGTTGATAAAGCAAATCCATTATAATATTACATGAAAGTCCCAAATCAAATAAGGTTATGTGTATGTTATTGTGCATAACTCTATATAAATCGAATTAATTAAATTCGAATTATGTATTATAGTACTAAATCGAATCAATCTGATTCGAATTACATGGTGTACTAAAATTCTATATAAATCGAATTTAATAAATTCGAATTGGCCTTAATAGTATTAAGTCGAATAAACTTTTTTAACATATTGTATTAGCCTTGATAATTTAATTTGATTTATTACATGAAAATTAATTTGAATTCAATAAATTCGATTTATTTAAAATTTTAGTGTACCATGTAATTTGAATCGAATTAATTCAATTTAGTATTATAATGCATAATTTAAATTAAATGAATTCGATTTATATAGAGTTGTGCACAATGACATACACATAATCTTATTTGATTTGGAACTTTCACAAATTTGATTTCTTGTAAATGGCCACAAATGTTTTCAAAAATGAAAAAGAAAATGGAGATCAAATTTTGGTATTTCTTTTGTATGTACTTTTAAATTGTTATCAAAATATTCTGATAAAAATTCAAATCAAATACATAAGTGATTTGTTAAATATAAAAGTTATTTATCATTTATAAAAAGATATATTTTTTTTGTTTATATCATATTTGTACGAGATGTCTCTGGTACGGGTTGAAGAGTGGATCGGGAACCCGCGGACAGTGCTGGAGCCGGGTCGCTTGACTTGGAGCAATGGGGGGGGTACCTGCAAAGACACTCCGACGCCCAAGTCAGAATGGATCTAAGAGGTAGAAAGTGTGTGGAATGAATGAATACCTGGGGGGACCTGGGTCCTCTTATTTATAGGTGACGGTGAATATCTTATCTTATCTTTATTTGGTTAGGATAAGAGAGATATTTGGGTTAGAGGCTTTGAAGGGCCGGTATTTGGGCCTCCGTGTCAAAGCGGGTTGTCCTCGGGTAACCGGGTATGCGGGGGTCCGTGGGTCGGATCCGTAACAGTTGCCCCCGCAGCGGGAGAGCGAGCGAGGTCGGTCTGTCGCTGGGAGACGTTTGTTATGGGCTCGATTATTCTCGTGTGCCCGTCTGGTTTCGTTGAGATGAGGTCGGTGCCTCGGTCTCCGTGTTGTGGAAGATTCGTCTGACCGTTTAGGTCTGACGTGACTCTTCCGTATCAGTCGCGTCTGTTGCGTTCTTCGAGGCGTTACCTTTTTTCGAGGGGGTATTTATTGCAGGTTGTGCTTTTTCTTTTTTGCCCTTGTGTTTGCTTTGCTTTCTAAGGGTTTTTTCGTCGTTGTACTTCTTTCAAAAACCGTTTTGGTTTTCCTCCTTTAGTTCCCTCGTTCTGCTTTTACTTCTCTTATTGCTTCTCTTTTCTAGTTGCAGCGTTTCCCATTCTTCATTTTTGCTTTCTTTGGTTTTGGTTGGTCTTCTTCTGCGGCGTCTTTCCTTGGGGTTGTCTTCCTTCGATTTATCAGGTTAGCATTTCCCTTGTTTTTTGCTTTCTTTTGCTTTATTTTCTGCAGCATTTTGTTTTTTGTTTTTGCTAAGTGTAGCTGTTTTAGAGTAGTTTTGTGGTGTTTGTATGGTGGTTTAGATAGTTCTGTTGGGTTCCTAGAGTAGGGTTGGGGCGAGTGCCATCGTATAATTGGTGGTGTGCGGTGGCGGTATTTTTGGTTTTTTACCCGCCGTCGTTTTCTGCCGTAAGGTTTGGCTGACGGTGGTGCTCGTCGATATTTTAGGTATGGCTCGCCGACGGATGGAGGGTGTGAGGGCTCCGGTGGCCCCGGCGGGGGGTGTCCCTGACCTTTTTTCCTGGGTCACCAGTGATGTTTGGGGGACGCCGTCGCGGATGACGGAGGCGGACCTCCAACGGCTCCGTGATGAAGGGGCTGTTTGTGGGGGTGGCGATGCCGAACGCCACTACGAGCTTGCCCTCTCTGGGGTTGACGAGAGGGTTTGCTATACCAACCTCGACTCCCCGTCAGTGCCGGATTGGATGTGGGTGTATGAGGCGATGTTCACCCGGCTTGGTGTTCGGCTTCCCTTTTCTCTTTTTGTTCAGCAATTGTTAAATCGGTGCTCCGTGGCGCCGTCTCAGCTACATCCGAACAGCTGGGCGGCAATACGATCTTTTGAGCTCGTTTGTGATTTTTTAGAGTTGCCTGCTTCAGTAAACGTTTTTCTTTTCCTTTTCTTGTGCACTCTTCCGACTAAGGAGG
Source organism: Arachis hypogaea (assembly GCF_003086295.3). Taxonomy (NCBI): domain Eukaryota; kingdom Viridiplantae; phylum Streptophyta; class Magnoliopsida; order Fabales; family Fabaceae; genus Arachis; species Arachis hypogaea. Next base: position 100,783,395 of record NC_092047.1, read on the forward strand.
GGAAGCATAAAAAGGGGTATGTGTCTTTCCGAGCTCAGCCCCATCGTCGGATCTTCGGTTTGTATGAAGACTCCTTCCACGGTTTTAAGAGTGGTTATTTTAAGGTTCGTCCCGCGGGGGGACATCACCCCTTTTGGTTGACGCTGGAGGGTGAGCGTCGGTTCCCCACTTACTGGAACTTTAAGGCTGGTCCGTCTGTGTTTACTCGTGTTTCGAAGGAGTTCTTGTCTTCGGAGGAGCGGGATATCGCTCTTGTCTTGTGGCAGTTATTTGGGGAGCGTCCTCTTAATCCTCGGGACGTGATGGGCGATCCGGTTGCTTGCCGGTCGTATGTTGGTGTGTGTCGCGTGTGCTTGTTCTTTATTATTTTTTATGTTTTGTTTCCCGTCTTCGTAACTTGGATTTTTTGTCTCTTGTTTCCTTTGCAGTTGAGATGGCTGGTGGTTTGACGTCCTTGGCGCGTCTGAAGGCGGCGATGGCCCAGGAAGAGGGGTCGTCGTCCCCGGCTACTCCTGTTTCTAATCCTGCCGTGGAATCTCAGCCAGTTTCTCAGGAGGTGATTTTCTCGGGTGCACGGGCTGATGCTCAAGTTTCCCCTGGCCCTGCAAACTCTCCTGAAGTCGTCGTGGTGACGGCTGCTGAGGCTTCTCGGAAGAGGAAAAGGCCTGAGGACCCGAGCAGTGAAACTTTTGAGGATGAGGGTCTTGTGCCCAGTGTGATGGATCGACGTTTCGATGCCCCGGGTTTTATTGATCAGCACTTGATGCCTGGAACGGAGCCGTTTTTTGATGGCTGCGATGTTTCGTTCCAGGCCAAGTCGGTGTATCGTGCCCTCCTCCGATCTGCCGTTGTTGTTCGGAAGGCTGAGCCTGTGATGGCTCAGGTCGGTTTGCTGGACAAGAAGCTTCGTCATTCTCATGCTGAGGTAGCCAAGTTGAAGGGGGAACTTGAGGCTGCCGAGGCTGCGAGGGAGAGGGCTGTGAAGTCTTCTGAGGAGGCTGGGTCAGAGATCCTTCGACTTGCCGAGGTTGAAACTTCGCTTCTCTCTCAGTTGGCAGAGGAGCGGCAGCGGGCTTCCGATGTAGGTTCTCAGGCTGCCATGCTTCTTGCCGAGTCGGAGGCTCTAAAGGCCGAGGTTGCTGCCTTGAGGAGGGAGAAGACGGAGTTGCTAGCTGATGCCAAGGACGCAATTGCGGCTACCGAGGAAACGATGAGAGCTCAAGCTTCAGTGCTGGCTCCTGGTGTGGATGTGTCCGTGATGGGGGCCTTCAAGACAGTTCGTGATGGCCAGATCGTTGACCTCGAGTAGTTTTTACTTTTTATCTCTTTGGATTTTTTCTTGTGCTTTTGGATATTTTCGGATGGCCGGGGGCCGTGTATTTTGATTTTGGAACACTTTTATTCTCGTTTTAGTGGTACTTGTCGGCCGTTCGGGCCTTTTGTATGTTCCGTTTTGTTGTTTTTGGGCCGTCCGGGCCAATTATGCATTCCGTTTTAGACTATTTCGTGTGTATTTCGTTTGTTTCCCCGGACCGTCGTTTGGTCGGGTTCTTTTGTGGATATCCGCGTTTTTGGGCCTGGGGGGTGATCAGTCCCCCAGTTGCGGCCGTGTCTTTGTTCCGTTTCTGGGATACTAAAGAAAATAGAAATAGCCGTTCTAATGGAATCTTTATTGATGGTCGGGCCTCGTTAAAACCCTCCGTTGGTGGTGGGAAAGAGTACCCGAGTTTAAAACTTAGATGGGAAATAAAATCTTAAAATTTGTAAACTGGTAGGAGAAGTATGAAAACAGAAATGAGGACGAGGGTGCGTCCTTTGTAGGTTGGTCTAGGCGTAGTATCGTCGCAAGTTGGCGGCGTTCCACGTTCTTGGGACTTCGACGCCGTTGAGCCGTTCGAGTTTGTATGCTCCTTTTCCGATTACAGCCTTGACTCTATATGGTCCTTCCCAGTTGGGGGTGAGCTTCCCTTCTCCTGGGGTCGGGGGACCGATATCGTTTCGTCGTAAGACGAGGTCGTCGGCCGCGAATTCTCGCCGGATGACTCCGTGGTTGTATCTCAGGCTGATTCTTTGCTTGAGGGCTAGCTCCCTGAGATGAGTTATGCTTCTGGTTTCGTCAATGAGGTCTCGTTCTGCTTCTTCGTCGTTACCTCCTACCGTTTTCCTGGGGCTTGGGTCTCCGATTTCTACCGGGATGACCGCCTCGACGCCGTATGTTAGTCGGAAAGGTGTTTCTCCTGTTGTCGTTTGGGGTGTGGTTCGGTATGACCATAGGACCGACCCGAGTTCGTCGGCCCATAGCCCTTTGGCTTCGTCGAGCCGCTTTTTAAGTCCTTTGACGATTATTTTGTTTGCGGATTCCACCTGTCCGTTTGTCTGGGGATGTTCTACCGAGCTGAAACGGTGGGATACGCGCAGCCCTTCTAAAAATTCTCTGAATTTTTTGTCGGTGAATTGGGTTCCGTTGTCCGAGATGACGATCTCGGGGATCCCGAATCGGGTGACGATCTGACGCCAGAGGAATTTTCGGCATTGGGTTGCCGTTATGGTGGACAGAGGTTCGGCTTCGATCCATTTAGTGTAGTAGTCTACGGCGACGATGAGGTATCTGAGTTGGCCAGGTGCCGTAGGGAAGGGTCCGACGAGGTCGATGCCCCAAGTGCCGAATGGCCGCTCTGCCGATATAGTGCTGAGCTGGTGCGGTGCGGCTTGGTGGATATTGGCGTGTCTTTGGCATTTATCGCAGTTTTTAACTACTTGCATGGAATCTCGGATGACCGTGGGCCAGAAGTAGCCTGCTCTGATGATTTTTTGGGCTAAGGTCTTGCCTCCGACGTGGTGACCGCAGCAGCCTTCGTGGATTTCTCGGAGTATGTACTCCGTGTTCTCGGGTTCGATGCATTTGAGCAGGGGTTGCGAGAATCCGCGTTTGTATAGCTGTCCTGCGACAATGGTATAGTTGGCGGCTTCCCTCTTTATTCGCTTTTCCTCTTTGGGATCTGGTGGTAGTGTTCCATCGAGGAGGTATTGCAGGATCGGGTAGGTCCAAGATCCCTGGTTCGAAATTGTTAGGTGAGCATTGGTTGTTGTTGACACGGAGGGTGTCTTAACGACTTCCTGGATTAACGATTTGTTACCGTGTCCGGGTTTGGTACTGGCCAGTTTGGAGAGTAGATCTGCTCTGGCATTTCGTTCCCTGGGGACGTGCCGTATGGTGACGTGTTCGAATCCTTCTCTTAGTTTGTTTACCCTAGCGAGGTATTGTTGGAGTAGGGGGTCTCGTGTCTGGTAGTCTCCGTTAATCTGGGAACTGACTACTTGTGAATCGGTATTTACTTCTAGGACCTTTGCTCCGACTTCCTGGGCTAAGGATAGGCCTGCCAAGAGGGCCTCGTATTCTGCTTGGTTGTTCGATACTGGAAATTCGTATCGTACTGACTGCTCGATCGTGATTCCGTCTTGATTTTCGAGTATGACTCCGGCGCCTCCGTAGGTGGAGTTTGATGAGCCGTCGACATGTAGTTTCCATGATTCGGGGGTGAGCTTTCCCGGGGTCATCTCGGCGATGAAGTCGGCCATAGCTTGTGCTTTGATCGCATTCCGGGGTTCGAATTTGATCTGGAATTGAGATAGTTCAATGGACCACGCTAGCATTCTTCCAGCTAGGTCGGGTTTCTGTAACACCTGTTTGACCGCTTGGTCGGTTCGAACCGTCACGGGATGAGCTTGGAAGTATTGTCGTAGGCGTCGGGAGGCCGTAAGGAGTGTGAAAGCTAGCTTTTCTAAGCGTGAGTAGCGGGCTTCCGCGTCTTGTAGGACTTTGCTTATGAAGTATATGGGTTTTTGTTCCTTTTTCTCGTTTTCACGGACGAGTGCTGCTGCGAGCGCCTCTTCCGTTATGGAGAGGTATAGGTAAAGTGTTTCCCCCGTCTGGGGTTTGGCGAGGATTGGTGGTTCCGCTAGGACCTTTTTGAAGTGTTGAAATGCTTCTTCACATTCCGTCTCCCACTTGAAGGGGGCTTCTTTTTTCATTAGTTTGAAGAAGGGGGTCGCTTTTTGGGCCGAAGCCCCGAGAAATCGTGACAACGCCGTTAGTCGGCCGGTAAGCCTTTGGATGTCTTTGAGGTTTTTGGGGCTCGTCATCTCGAGGATGGCGCGACATTTTTCTGGGTTTGCTTCAACTCCGCGTTGCGTAATCATGAAGCCGAGAAACTTTCTTGCCTCCATTCCGAAGGCGCATTTTGCCGGGTTGAGCCGCATCTGGTGCTTTCGTAGGGTGTTCATTATGACTTTGAGGTCGTCGGTTAGTTGTTCGCCGGATTCGGTCTTGGCGAGCATGTCGTCTATGTAGACTTCTAATTTGTTACCGGATAAGTCTCGGAATATCTTGTTAACTAGTCTTTGATAGGTTGCTCCAGCGTTTTTTAGGCCGAAGGGCATTACTGTGTAACAGTACGTCCCGTCTGGGGTGATGAACGCTGTTTTCTCTTCGTCTGGTCGGTGCATCGGAATCTGGTTGTATCCGGAGTATGCGTCCATGAAGCTGAGGTATCGGTGACCGGATGCAGCGTCTACCAATCCGTCGATGTTTGGTAGGGGGAAGGCGTCTTTCGGGCAAGCTTTGTTGAGGTCCGTGTAGTCGACGCACATTCGCCACTTCCCATTAGATTTTTTCACCAGTACGACGTTGGCTAGCCAAGTCGTGTAGGGGAGTTCTCGGATAAAGTTGGCCTCGAGTAGGGCTTTAACTTGTTTTTTGACCTCGGTGGCTCGGTCCGGTGACATTTTTCTTCTCCTTTGTGCTATTGGTTTAGCTTTGGGATCCACGGCTAGACGGTGAGACATTAGGTCGGGGCTTATTCCCGGCATGTCGGCCGGTGTGAATGCAAACAGGTCCCTATTTTGTTTCAGGAGTTGAGAGAGCTCCTCTTTGAGGTCGTATGGTAGGTTCCTGTTAATGAAGGTGTACTCATCCTTGGTTGGCCCTATTTGTAATTTTTCCATATCTCCTTCTGGTTCCGGCCTGGGTTGGCCGTCTTGTCGGGCATCCAGATCGGCTAGGAATACACCGGCCGCATCTCGTGATTTCTTCCTTAGGGCTAGGCTGGTGTTGTCGCATTCGGCTGCGACTTCTCGGTCTCCGTGAATGGTGCCGACGGAGCCGTCGTCGGTTCTGAATTTCATAAGGAGGTATTTGGTAAAGATAACTGCGGAGAAGTCGTTGATTGTTTTCCTTCCGAGAATCACGTTATAGGCTGTGGAGTCCTTTAGGACTACGAATTCAGATAGAATTGTCTTCTTTTGGCTGCTCGTTCCTATGGTGATGGGAAGTGTGATTGAGCCGTCTGGTTTGAGGAAGTTGTCTCCGAGTCCCGTGACGCCGTGGCGGTGTGTTTGGAGGTTGTCGTTGCGGAGTCCGAGTTTATCGAAGGCTCCCCGAAAAAGGATGTTTGAGTCTGCCCCGGTGTCTACCAGTATTCTTCGTACGAGTCCTGTTCCGATTCTAGCTGAGATGACGAAAGGAGCGTCCTCGGCTGAGGTGCCGTGTTGGCAGTCCTCTGGTAAGAACGTTATCGTATTGTCGTCCGCGGAGGTTGGGACTTGGTTCCTTACCGCCATTATCTTGAGGTCTTTCTTCATTGTTAGTTTTGACTTGCTTGATATGTCCTTGCCTGTGATGACGTTTACTATGATGGTTGGATCTTCTTCTGGGTTTTCCCTCGGGGGTTGCTTTTAGGTTCTCGGGTTACGTCCTTCCCTCTCCGACGATCTGTCTCTCTCCGTGCGTCTCGGTTCTCTGATGATTTTGGCGAATTCTGGGAGTTTGCCGTCTCGTATGGCTTGTTCAATGGCGTCTTTAAGGTCGAAACAATCTTGTGTTCTGTGACCGTAACCTCGGTGGTATTCGCAGTAAAGGGTCTTGTTGCCTCCTGTCCTTTCTTTGAGTTGCCGTGCTTTCGGAATGATGCCTCGATCTGCTATTTGGTGGTATACCTCAGTAATTGGTGCTGTCAGGGGCGTGTAGTTTGAGAATTTGCCTATTCTCGGTGGTCGGCTGGTCGGCCTGGGGTGGTCCCGTTGATTCTCTTTGAGTGTGGGGTTTTGGTGAGAAGCCGAGTTGCCGCGCTGGGCGTTGCCGTGATGCCGTTTGTTGGCGGTAACGACCTGACTGACTTCTTCGTCGTTGATGTAATCTTTGGCGACGTTCTGGATCTCATGCATGGTCCATACCGGTCTGGTGGTGAGGTGTTTGCGAAAATCTTCGTTCATTAGCCCATTGGTCAGGCAAAGGCTTGCGACGGAATCCGTGAGTCCGTCGACCGTTAGGCATTCGTCGTTGAAGCGGTCGAGGTATTTCCTTGTGGATTCTTCTTGTTTTTGCGTGACCCCTAGTAAGCTGATGGGGTGTTTGGCTTTGGTGATCCTGGTAGTGAGCTGGGCCATGAACTTTCGTGTAATATCGTGGAAGCTGGCTATGGATCCGTTCGGGAGGGCGTTGAACCATTTGATCGCTGGCCCGGCGAGGGTTACCGGGAAGGCTCTGCATCGGACCGCGTCGGTCGCTCCTTCTAGGTTCATTCTGGCCTCAAAAGCTGTTAGATGCTCTTGTGGATCTTTAGTTCCGTCGTACTTCATGTCGGTAGGTTTGTCGAAGCCTTTGGGGAGTTTTGCCCTTAGAATTCTTTCCGTGAAGGGTGTAGCTCCCATTATTGTATGGTCGTTTCTTGTGCGTTTAGTATTTCGATCCCTCCGATCTTCGTCCGAGTAATGTTGATAACTCAGATCTCGAGAAGCGCTACGGGTATGTTTCTTGTTGTATCGCCGTTCTGGCGATTTCTCGTGTCTGTGGTCGCGTGATGAGCTGCGACCGTCTCTTCTGTCGTGTCGTCGGGTTGGCGACCTACCGCGGTGAGATCTTGATTTGGAGGTTGCATGGCTTCCGTGCTCGTTGTTGTGTTTTCCTTTATTGGTTATTTTGCCTTCAAGTTCTTGAACTCGGAGGCAGAGATCTTGGATGATCTGTGCTGCTTTGTCGCCAGCTTTCTCTGGGTGTCGTTGGTCCGTGATGTCGCGATTGTTCGCGTTTTGGATAGCGCTTGCTATTCTTGCTTGGTTCGGGACTTCACGGTGTTCGGGGGTTGGGTTAATCGGTTGAGAATCCTCCTGGCTTGAGGGGGTTTCCACTAGGACGTCCCCCATTGGGCCCAGCTTATGCAGATTCCCCACAGACGGCGCCAATGTACGAGATGTCTCTGGTACGGGTTGAAGAGTGGATCGGGAACCCGCGGACAGTGCTGGAGCCGGGTCGCTTGACTTGGAGCAATGGGGGGGGTACCTGCAAAGACACTCCGACGCCCAAGTCAGAATGGATCTAAGAGGTAGAAAGTGTGTGGAATGAATGAATACCTGGGGGGACCTGGGTCCTCTTATTTATAGGTGACGGTGAATATCTTATCTTATCTTTATTTGGTTAGGATAAGAGAGATATTTGGGTTAGAGGCTTTGAAGGGCCGGTATTTGGGCCTCCGTGTCAAAGCGGGTTGTCCTCGGGTAACCGGGTATGCGGGGGTCCGTGGGTCGGATCCGTAACAATATTTTAAAATATTTTTAAAATATTTTTATGATTAATAAATTTAAAAAATATTTTTCAGCACTTTGATAATTGATAGACATTTTTTTAATTTATTCTTAATATAACAATAAATAAGGAGCATATTATATCATATTTGAATATTGATAAATCGTGCTTTACAAAGAAAAAAAATCTTTCTATCTTTTTTACGGAGAATTTGAGTTGTTTTATTGTTTCGAAAAAAGGGTAAAAGGAATGAATTTTAATCATGAAGTTGAAGTAAAAATGTTGAGATTTTTTAATTTTTCTCTATAAAATCTGAAAAATCATGTAAGATTGGTAGCTAGGCAATAAAAGAGTAGTAACTAAGGATGGCCATGAATAAGGTAGAATAAAATTTGATTCCACTCTAATTTTAATATTTTATATAAAGTAATATTATACATTTAAGTTTTTTTATGAATTAAATCTAATTAAGTTAAATAATAACACTAGAAATAATGTTATTTATAATTGATTTTTGTTGATGTTAAATTAATAAACTTGGTTAAATTTAATTAACAAAAACATTGGATGAGTAGTATTATTCTTTTTTGGTGGATTTAAAATTTTTTAAAAATTTAATCTTATCTTTGTTTGTAAGTTAAAAATTTCTTAATTCTAATTTTATTGGCAGCCTAAAGTTACAAAATCTATCATAACCAATCCTATTCATAAGAAAATTAATTTTTTTTAACTAAATACAATATGTAATTATTTTATATTTCATAAACATACTAATAAAAAATATAAAATTAAGTCTAAATTAAAATTATTTTATATATTAAGTTTATTTCTAGTAAGATTTGTAAAAAATAAATATATATAATAATTAAAAGGACAAATTATTTAAATAAAATGAATGAATTTTAAAATTATCCAAGACGCTAGGAGTTTATAAAATCAACAAGGGAGGCTAGCACGGCTAGGTGGAGCAAATGTTTGAACAGAAATAGCTATAGGGTCCAATGGTTTTTGAAGGAGTTGTTTATGCATAAACACTATAAGGGGCATTGGTTTATGTTAATATGTTGCCTAGGATAATTTGCTGTATTTTATAGCGGATTATACACATGTTATGTAACACTTTATAATTTTGCCTAGGATAATACGAAAAAGATCATTAGCAATTAGTACTAATGAGCTAATAACTAAACCAATCTAACTATATTAATTTGAGACATGAATTAAAATTAAATTATTTTATGGTTAAATTACACCGTTAGTTCCTACACTTTTAGTGAAATTGCAAATTAGTCCCTACACTTTAAAAGTTTGTAATTGGATCCCTAAAAAAAATTAAAATTTGTAATTTAGTTGCCCATCAAAAAGTGTTGATTTAACAAAATATTCTCAGAATATATATTGAGAATATTCTGTTAAATCAAACACTTTTTGAATGACGGGAACTAAATTACAAATTTTAATTATCTTTAGAGATCCAATTATAAACTTTTAAAATAAAGGGACTAATTTACAATTTTACTAAAAATACAGGAACTAACCTTATAATTTAATCTTATTTTATTAATTTTTTTTATAATGAACTTACTACTCTAAATAAAAATAAATGAGTACGAACTCAAATTCAAGTAGTAAAAATTGTTATTCCGCCTTCAATCATTCATTTTACAGTAAAGTGTATGCATAATTATTAATTAGGGATGATTTTAATATTTTTAGTCTAAATAAATAAATATATTATCTAATTCAGTAGATAAATTTTTTTTTTTTTTATTTTTATTTCTTTTAACCCTCTTAATGTGTTTTTAGTTTTTTCATTATTATTTAATATTTATGAGATTGAAGATGAGAAAGAAAATTTAATAATCAATAATAAAATAAAAAAAAGTTTTAAATAATTTTTTAAAAATAAATATTAATATTTTTTTAATAATTTTTAGTACTCTCTCTAGTATTTTTAGTATTCTTTAGTATTTTTTTAATAGTTTTTTATTTAATTTAATCTTTTTATTTAGTATATTAGAATCATAGATAGTAAAAAATTATAGTTAAACTGAAATAGGAGATAGTTATGACATTTGAATGAGTTAAAGATTAACAATATATATACAAGATTTGATGATAAATTAATCTTTGATCTACTCAATCAAAGAATACGGTGAAAAATCAAAACAACAGATAAGCTAATGCTAATTGCTAATGATGTTCTCTGTAGACAAAATTATAAAGTGCTGCATAATAGGTGTATAATCGTTACAGAGTACAACGAATTATCCAAGCAATATATTAATATAAACCACTGCTCTTTCTAACAGTTTATACATAAATAACTCCTTCAGAAAAACACTTTGATGACAATAAACCCAACACAAAAAAAATGCCAAGAAATTGTGATCGCTTCTTCCTGTTCCGTCAAAAGACGCTTTTAACCTCTCGCCGGAAGAACCTACGTTATGTTGAAAGGGTATTTACATAATCAGATCGATTGCGTAAAGTGCACAATAATAATAAAATCGAAGAGAGTATATAAAAAAGACGGTTTTATTTCTATTCTACTAATATTCTATTAGTATTAATTTAGTACTAAATTAGTATTAACTCCACCTAAATCGCGTTTGGAAATTGTTACATTCTGTAATAGTTTACATAGATATATGAAAAAGTTCAAACGTGTAACACTTTAGAAAAAGTTGTAATTGGATAATTCTAAAATTCATTCATTTTATTTAGATAACTCGTCCTATTTAAAATGATTCATTTAGTAGTTATATAAAATTTAAAAAACGAGAGTATGTAAATTTAATTCTCAATTAATTTATTTTATATATATAATAAATTTTAATCATTTATTATAATATATTAAGAATATGGATAAATCAGATAAAATTTATCCTAAATTCGCACCTAATTTATTTTTAGTTTATTCTACCTTGATTTTAATCTTGCTGTAGATTAAACTGTCAATTTTATCTACAAATATATTGAATTGAATTGGAACTATTTTTTTATATAAAAAAATTAGTGTTGTATTATTTTCTATTATAAAAAAGTGGTATATTTTAATTTAGTATGGAGGTAATTATAAATAAGAGAATTTGATTTGCATATTTAAAAATTTTTTAATACTAAAACATGTATAAATCAAAAAGCTAGATTTGTGTAAGAACTAAGTTCACAAATCGAAAGGTTAGTTTTATATTTTAAAAATAAAAAAAGTTAAACTTTAAACATCGGAGAATCAAATTTGTGATCTTCATATAATACTAAGTTCATCAAATTTTATATATCGTTAAAAAATAATCCTATAAACTAGTATCAAAATTAAAAAGGGTTGAATTGGTTGCTTGTGAATAGGATTAACCGATTAGTACTGCTTGTAGAAATGATGCGAGGTGTATGTTATCAACACACATCAATAGCTAGTTGTTTCCCAAACATACTTTCAGTGTCCCTGAGTGCAAAACCATTTTTTATTCCAACGGTGTGTTTAGTAATATTTATTGAAAATGTGTTTGTATTTGTTGAACGTACATTATAAGAAAAAATGTCTATTGGTACACTTTTTCTTGTTACGCTCTTAAAGCGTGTTTAAAAATAGTCAATGGCCACGTTTTTGTGAGGGTGGCCACTGATTTGTAATTTGGCTACGCTTGAAAAGTGTGATCATAGAAGAAAATCGATACGCTTTTACGAAGGTGGCCACTTATTTGAAATTTGGCCACGCTTTTTTATTGCCACACTCGAAGTTGTACACTCAGCTGAATAGTGTGATTTAGATGTTATAAATTTTACTTTGCAAAGTGATGACTTCACAGTGAATTTGTTTTCTTTTCTTTTGATTTTTTCAATTTTCTTGTGCCAGTTTATTTTTGTATTTTTATATAAAGTTTATTTTAATAACATGATTTAGTTTTTGTATAATTATTGGTTATTTAATGTTGATTATGCTGGCTTTTCCAATGTTGAAAGTAGTATGAAGTGGCCTAGTGAAGGGTTTATGTAGCTATTGGCACCAAGGTTGCGAGAACCGGACCGGTCAATAAACCGGTAAAGCAACTGGTTCACTGGTTCAGAGGTTCGACCGGGGTTCAACCGGGGTTCAACCGGTTTAATTAAATATTAAATAAAATTATTACAAATTTAATATATAATTTTACATATTTAAATTCATTAATTTGTAAGTAAAAAAAATTTTAATATGAAAATAATTTTAAAGTTATACTTCAAAATGAGACTGAGGTAGGCTAAAAGAGATCAGTAAACCAACGCTTCTCCCTCTCCAGACTCAAAGCAATGATCCAGTTCCAGACAACAACCCTGAGGTAGGCTATTATTCCTATCGTTCTGTTCCAGGCTTTGCTCAAGAATAAATATTGGATAGATTTGGAGAAAACCTTAACTTTAGTTTGTGAAGATTAGGACTTTACTGGCTATTGCTGCATCAAAGAAGTGATCTTGCAGGCAACATTGTCAAGCCAAGGCTAATTATTCTCTTATACAATTCAATTATCCCTTTTTGGGCTGCCAATATACAAATCAATTGAATAACACATTGATGAAATCTCTTATTGTGCAACAAGCCTCTTATAACTAACCAAACCCTACTAGGTTCAACAAATTCAATGCTTTTCAACAAAAACTCAAAATACAGACAACTCAATCTCCAAATCCAGAAACAGAAAAACCAAGTGAAACCATCCAAATTAAATTCAGAATCACATTAAGCAACAACCCAACTCAGAACACAATCCCAACTCAGAATCTAGTACAAAAAATCAAACTCAGAAGCCAGAATCTTAGAAATCGAAACTAAAGAAGCAGTGGCTTACTAGAGACACGGCGAGGGAGGAAGACGGTGACAATGAGCTCAGAAGAGGATCAGTTTGCGACGGCGAGGAACCGAGCAGAGATTCCACGGTGAGGCTCTGGGGCAGAGATTCACGGAGGAGAAGACGCGCTTGAAGATGATTGAGCAACCGTTCTCGTGACGTAGAGGAGAAGAGGATCGAGGAGGATGACGACGACGGCACCCTCTGTCACTGTCGATGATGACGATCACAGAAGCGGGCTTCACGACCAGCACAGAGACGGTGAGGAGGAGAACAATGGCGGCACGGTGGCTGGTGGGGCTTCGCGACGAGCACAGAGACGATGAGGAAGAGAAGAGTGGCGGCGGCTGGGGGCTCTGATAGGGTTAGTTGGTTAAATTAGGGATTATGGTGAATGTGAGAGTGAGAGAGAAGAGAGAGGGGTAGGGACGTGGGGTGTGTCCGTGTGTGGTTTTATTTTATTTTTTTTCTTTCTTTTTTTTTTTTTTAAAGATACAAAACGACGCCGTTTAGGGTTATATTTTTAAACCAAAAACCCGCTAAAAAACCGGACGGTTCTACCGGTTCACCGGTTAACCGCTGGTTCGACCGGTTTTTTCATCGGTTTTTTGCCAAGCGGTTTCTGACCTTACCCGGACCGGCTAGGTGACCGGTTCCCGGTTAATCCGGTTGAACCGGCCGGTCCGGTTCGGTTTTCAGAACCATGATTGGCACGCTTAAAAAGCGTAGCCGTATATTTTTCTAACGGCACGCTTTTGAAGTGTACTGAAAACTAGCTTTCTTGGCACGCTTCAAAAGCGTGGCGATATGTGAATTTTTCAGTACGCTTTTAAATCGTACCGATAGGTTAACACCTATGGCCACGCTTTTAAGCGTGGCAAGAGTTGAAAGCGTAGCAAAAAAGAAAGCGTGCCGATAGATCTACAAAAATGTGGCGATAGAGCAACCGACACGCTGGCGGATGTGACCCTTTCAAAAGCGTGTTGATAGTTCAAAAAACGTGGTAAAAAGCTATCAACACCCTTTTTAGCACTTTTTAAGTTAATATTTTTTATTTGGTATTTTAAAAGTTTATGTATTTATATTTTTAGATTTTAAAAACACTAATTAAGGCAGTTGTTTTAATTAAAATATCTATATGGTTTTATATGTTAAAAATGAAAAATAGTAATATATTCTCTTTTGTCGATAAAATGTGATCTTCACACTCTTCATAAAGCTAAAGCCTTTTTTTTTGTCCTGTGTGGAGCTATAATGCAAATGTTTCCTTAAAGGATGCTGTTTTTAGTTTGTCCTTACAAGCGCATTTGAAAAAGGGCGACTATGAAAATTATAAAAAGAAATACTATAAAAATTAAAATTTATTATTTTTGATCATCAGTAAGTTAACAATATTTAAAATATCAACTAAAAACATGATATTGAGTTATTGAACTAAATTATTAGACTACTAACTAAAAATACTGACCAATAAAAAATAAAATTATTAGTCCTGATCAAACTTTTGTCAATTATATATAGAGTAGTAAAGTATCGTATTTGTCATCAACGTTTGGGATAAATTCTATTTGTGTTCCTAATATTTAAATCGTCCTATTTGTATCCCAAACGTTTGTAAAAGTGATTCAATGTTATCCTGCCGTCAATTACACATCATGAACGCTTTAGTTTGAGTTTTAAAAATCTCTTCTTGAAGTTAGAATATAAATGTTTGGGATAGAATTGATGATCCACTCCGAAAAATAGCTTATCAAAAGTTGAAACTAATTCCTACAACATTTATATATATAATTCACTTTTCTAGGGACATAATTGAATCTAAACACAAATAGTAGATATAATATTAAAATCGAACACATTCAAGTGAGACTTAATTGAGAATGAATACATCCAAGTGAAAATAATTGAAAAATATAATCTGATTTGTTAGTATAATTGATAGTAAAATGACATTGAATCACTTTTATAAACGTTAGCGGTACAAATAGGACGATTTAAACGTTAAGGACAAATAGAACTTACCCCAAACATTGAGGACAAAAATGATACTTTACTCATTATATATAAGACCTAATAAAAAATTAAATTAAGGTGGAGATTTGCATATATAATAGGTTGACTTTTGAAGGCTTTCGTTGATGGCAAAGGAAAAAAATTAATTACGCTTGTTTTCGAAGCTAATTAAGAGAATTTAGACTAATTAAGTCCAATTTGTATAGTCTAGCTAATAATTTATGTATAAGGTAGAATATATTTTTTGTTTTTAAAATTTGTTAAAAATAAAAAAAAATATTATTTTAATATTGTTATAAAAAAATTTTATTTATATCAAATATACTGATAGTTAATTTTTAAAAAATTTAAAATTAATTCAATGATAATTTTACAATGCTAGTTCAGTTGTTAAGTATTATTGTTGAATTGATATTAAATTTATTGATAATTTAACTGCTAGAGATATATTTAATACAAATAAAAAAATTTTAAAATAAAATTGAACATTTTTAACAAATTTAGGCAAGTGAAAGGCATGGTAAATAATTGATAATTGATATTAGATTAAATTGGCGTCTTCTTTTGACAAAGTGCGTGGTACGTTAATGCACGTTAGTACTATACTAATGCTTGGGTTCTATATATCGAAACCCAAACCTAAAACCTATCGCAAAATATCTTGCATAAGGAATTGTGTGTAGTAGTAGTGGGATGGTTTGAAACTTTGAATCTAGCAAATTATTACGAAATAGAGTATATACCCATTTTGGTCCTCAAAGAATTTTAAACTGGACACTTTAGTCCTCAACTAAAATTAATTAGTCGATTGGTCCCTAACAATTAACTCTGTCAGTCATTTAGGTCCTTTATTCCGTTAATTCTAACGGAGGACAAAATAGTCCCTAACAACTCTAACAGGGGACAAAATGGTCCCTGATCTCCTCGGTTCAGAAACGACACTGTTCTCTCCCAATTTCCATCATATCTCGCATAACACTAACAGTCTAACACTGTAACATCAAACTATACAATGTACACTCTATAAATTTAATGTTCACAAGAAAAAAAAATCCTCCACGGGTTGAGTTGCTGATGTGATTTGTAATTTTAGAAAGATTGAATACTAGAGATAGATTATGTAAGTTTAAGATTGTACCAGAAGCGGAATCCTTTTGTGTCTTATATAAGGATAGATTGGAGACGGTACATCACTTGCTTTTTCATGTGATCGTATATGGAAGTTGTGGGGATCAATCTTGGTGGATTGGAGTGTGATTTGGGTTTGGCCAGGAACCACCAAAGAATGCTTTGAGGTGTGGATGGATAGAAAGATAAAAAAAGATATGAAGAAAGTGTGGATGGTGTTATTTTTTTCTGTAATATGGTGCACATGGAGATATAGAAATAACATTGTCTTTAATAATGGAGTGTTGGTATTAGAGAAGTTAAAGGAGGAAGTTGTAGAATGCACAAATCGATGGTGTCAAGATCGACAATATAGGAGTAATTGATGTACTTATGAGTGTAAATATCAAGTCTAAGGAAAATAAGAAGACATATGAAGTTGATTTTTGATGCATGATTTACTGATCTATGAAAAAGGCCAATAATTCTGCAGAGTAAAAATTGAAAGGAGAATGATCATGATTTGATGTTGTATAAGATCGGGTTCATCTTGAAGTGTCTTTGGAGGAGCTAAAATCATTATATTCTTTTGCTCACTGTTTGCTTTTTATGCTAGTTTTTATGTTTTCTTTGTAGTTATTGCTCTGTTTTTGTTACTATTTTTTTGGAACTACGCCCACTTTGTTTGGAATTGGGTGGAGATGTAATTATCTAAAAAAAAGAAAAAAATCCTCAACTTGTTCTCAACCAATTTATACTCAGGAAACTAATGCCTATGTCTCTCAACTAGTTGTCGTCTTCGATGGATCCCATGAATCCAGACAGCAAGTCATTTGTTAAGACTCCGAAAGAGAAGGAATGAAGCACTCGGTGTCTATTTCAAATGAGAATTTGCATATGATGTCGAAGGAGAATCTTCTCATGATATCCTAATGTCCAACAATCTATGTTGCTTGCCGGAGAGTGGAGAAAGGTGTGCCCTTGGAATAGTTGTGGAACTTGGTCTTGAAGATGTTGTGGACGTTGTCGGTGTTGGAGGTGATGTTATCAAAGACATGGAAGTGGATGCTTTTGGTGGATGAAGTACAGAGGAGGTGGATGTACCAGTCACAAAGATTTAGGAAGTGTGTGGTCCATGACATATTGAGGTAGGTGCGACACGTGTGACAATTACACCATGGCTTAATCTTTGAGCTAAAGAGGAGGAAGGAAAAGATGGAAAAGAAGACTGTGAAGGTGAAGAAGGAGAGTATGAATGTTAGGATTATGCGAGATATGATGAAAATTGGGAAAGAATAGTGTCGTTTTCGAATTAAGGGGTCAGGGATTATTTTGTCCCTTGTTAGAGTTGTCAGGGATCATTTTGTCCCATGTTAGAGTTTTCAGGGACCATTTTGTCTTCCGTTAGAGTTGACGGAGCTAAGGACCTAAATGACTGACGGAGTTAATTGTTAGGGACCAATCGACTAATTAATTTTAGTTGGGAACTAAAATGTCCAGTTTAAAATTCTTTGAGGACTAAAAATGGGTATATACTCTACGAAATACTTTTCATGCGCATTTGAAACTTGAATTTGAGATTAGTAGAAATGCAGCTAATATCACTATTTTAGTACTATATATCTTCTGATTAATATTTAATTTGGATTACTTTTATGCCTAAATGTAAGCTTTAAGTAGTCAAACCTCGTTGAGTTTTCTTTGTTTTTTGCTACTATCTTGTATTGCGCCTTGGTTTGGGCTCATCACTACTACAATTTTTTCAATGCGAATTTAATAATCCATCGTTCTTGTTAGTATTATTATTAACTTATTAAGGACGGCAATTAATTATATATTATTTAGTACTAATGACTTGTCAGCTTCTAGTTGGAATTGTGGTATATTATGAATTATGATTCACCTAGAGCTATAACTAACATACCCTCTCACAGGTTATATACTATGAACTTACACTGTACACTGAATTAAAATTAGTTATTTAATTTATCCTGTGGATTACCTGATTGTATAAGTTACTTATCTATTATCATACATTTTATTAAATAGATTTAATATTTATGTTTTGGTTACCTAATTTCTAAAGAAATATAATAAAAACTGTTTAGTTGATATTTTATTAAAATCACAGAAATTATTGAAGACTATCAATTAAATAAAAACAAACATATATTTTCATTCTTTGTGTTGTTATGCTAGGTGAGAAAAGACTTATCAATTAATAAACATGTGGTTTATGGAGTATCAAGTGATGAGAAGAGTCATTTATTGTAAAAAAAAAAGCATAAATTTGGGTAGAGTCTAAAGAATACTATTAAACAAAAGGTGTATTTGGTTTGTATTTTTATTTTTAATATTTTTTATTTTTTAAATTTTATAAAAAAATAAAAATAAGAAGTGAAAATAAAAAATAAAATTATATTATTTTTACTATTTTTATATTTTTTTTTCACAAAATTTAAAAAACAAAAAATACTGAAAATAAAAATAGAAAATAGAAAATAAAAATATAAACCAAAGGTATTCTAAGTTTCTCTCTCCCTCCGTCTCTCTTTCCTAATATTTTTCTTAAATAAAATCACCATATAAAGAGAAAGTATGAGGAGTCAATAGAATATTTGTACAATGTGTATAATGGAGGTTTATGGAGTAATAGAGATATAACCATTAGTATTACCTTTTTTCATCAGCTGAAATTTTTGGGATGAGTAGTATCATGACATGGTATTAAAGCGCTAGATCCGAAAGGTCTAGTTGTCTCCCTAGCGAGACTCATTCTAAAAACATAAGTAGTTTTCAAAATTAAAAGTATGCAACAATACAAATAGTCCGTTGTCTCCCTAGTAGGACTCATTCTAAAAACATAAGTAGTTTTCAAAATTGAAAGCGTACAATAAAACCAACCAGTGATGAATTTTCAATTTTTTTTCCGTTATCTAGCTGCATTATTTATTTATAGGTATGAGATATTTCATTTTGTAACTCAATAGCCCATTATACACATTGTACAAATAGTCCATTGTTTCCCTAGCGGGACTCATTCTAAAAACATAAGTAGTTTTCAAAATTGAAAGCGTGCAACAAAACCAACCAGTGATGAATTTTCAATTTTTTTTTTCCGTTATCTAGCTACATTATTTATTTATAGGTATGAGATATTGAAACATAAAATCGTATTTGAGAAATAAGATATCGATAGAAACAGTATGTTCAAAAACACTAAATTAGTATCTTTAAGGGATAAGTATTGTTTTGATCCCTCACATTGAGGGTCAGAATCGAACCCGTCCCCAACGTAATTTTCGATTTAGAATCATACTTAATGTTTTTTTTTATTACAATCGTCCTTTTAATTTTTTTTTAGACAAAAATACCCTTACCACTACCAACAAAATTACCTCCTCCACCACCACCACAACCACCACCAGCACCACAACCACAACCACAACCACCACCAAGACCACCACCACCACCAAGACCACCACCAAGAAAGCAGGAAACAACACCAAACAGAAAGAAAAACAACACCAAACAGAAACATAAAACAAGAAAGCAGAAGCAAGGCGTGAGGCGGAGGCGGAAGTGGCGAGGCGTGAGGTGGCAGAAGCGAGGCGGAGGCGGCGACGTGAGGTGGTGAGGCGGAGGCGACAGAAGCGAGGCGGAGGCGGCGACGTGAGGCGGCAAGGCGGAGGCAGCGAGGCGTGAGGCGGCAAAAGCGAGGCGGAGGCAGCAGGCGGACTCCAACGGCAGTGGCTCGCCGTCCCTCTCCCCCCTTTCCCCTTCCCTCTCCTCCTCTCCCTCTCCCCTTCCCCCTTCCCCCTTCGCCGTCGCCGTCCTCCTCCCCCTCTCCCCTTCCCCCCACCCCCACCCCGCGTCCTTTCCCCCTTCCGCCGCCGTCCCCCTCCCCCCTTTCCCCTTCCCCCCACCCCAAACCCGCTTCTTCTCCGGCTTCATCCACTTCCCCTCCTCCCTCTCTTTGCTGCCGGCGCCGTCCACCCCCCCCCCCGTACCCCTCCCCCCTTCCCTTTTCCCCCTTCCCCTTCGTAAACCCTTTTCTCCCCCCCAACGCGTTTTATTTATTTTTTTAATTTTATAATTTTTTTATTTTAGGGGTAGTTTAGGGATAAATTAAAAAAAATTATTAGAAAGGACGATTTTAAATTCAAATATGACTTTAAAGATGATTTTAAATAAAAATATATATCAGGGACGGGTTCGATTCCGACCCTCAACGTGAGGGACCAAAACAATACTTATCCCTATATTTAATGTCTATCCTAATAAAAAAATACTAATAAGAGACACAATTTATTTTTTATTTTTTTATTATTTTTGTTAATTTTTTATAATTATAATTTTTATTATTATATTTTTTTTCAACTTTTTAAATAAAAAATAAAAAAAAATTAAATTTTCATAATTTATCTTAATTTATTATTAAATAAAATATAATAATACTAATTTTTATGTTTTTATTTTTATATTTTATTTTTAATATCTTATTATCTGTTCTTACTTCTTAGAACCAAATAGGAGCCTAGTTATGAAGAAACAAGTTAATTGTCCTTATATATCAGCATGCATTTGGAATGAAGCTTAATTATACATTTATACCTTCCTACATTGTTGAACTTTCTCTTCTCTCTTTTCTAACACATCATCCTTAAATATAAGGTGTGTGTTTTTTCCAAAGTTGCTCTTTTTGTCTCTTTCTCTGAGGTTTAATTTTCCATAAAAAAAAAACATAAAAGAGAGAGAAGAAAAATCATATTTTAACACAAGCCCATTTTTTCTTTTTAGATCAAGATCATCATATTGATGATAATGATGGACTCAATTCCATGGTCAACGATCATGGTGGTGACTTCATGGTACAGTTCAAACATCGGTGTGCTTCTTATGAACAAGTACCTTCTAACAAATTACGGGTTCAAGTTCCCAGTGTTTCTCACCATGTGCCACATGATGTGTTGTTCTATCTTCAGCTTCATTGGTATTCAAGTGATGGACATTGTCCCTTTTCAAAGCATACAATCAAGGGAACAGTTGGTGAAGATTTGTGTTCTGAGCCTTGTTTTTTGCTTCTCAGTTGTTTGTGGAAATGTGTCACTGAATTACATACCCGTGTCTTTCAATCAAGCAATTGGTGCCACCACACCTTTCTTCACTGCGGTTTGTGCTTATTTTGTCACCAGAAAAAGAGAGGCTTGGCTTACCTATGCAACACTCTTGCCCGTTGTTGCTGGTGTCATCATAGCTAGTGAGGTATGTAATAATAATATATCATTATTTTTCAATAATTCACATCTTCATGAATATCTTTCTTTTTGGGGTTTGTTGTTGAATTAATTGATTTAAGTCAGTAGAATTTATTGTTTTCGACTAATATTTTTAGCTATTAATTTAATATTTTTTGTTTAGTTGTTTAATAATATATTTTTAATTCATACTTTTAAACATTAAGTTAGTCGAGTGTCAGTTTACTCATCTTTTTTAAGTAAATATTAAGAGTTTAAATTTCATCTTAGGCATACATATAGTTACTTATTTGTTAGTAACAGACCCTTCAAAAAAATTCAGATATGCAATAATAGATTAATTCTTAATCTATCTAACCAGAAAATACCACTGACAAAAAAAAAAAAAATTCTTCTGATGGCACTCTAATGTTACTCTTATTATTTTAGACGATGTAAAAAGGAAACCGTACCATTAATTGCAAATTCGATCAATTCTCTGAATTATTTGAAAAATCTACCTTACCTGGCTGCAAGATTAAGCGTGAATATCTATTATTGATTGATAATATATATGAGTTATAACTTAAAGTTATAACTTATTATAACGAGTCTTACAAGTTACAAGAATATTCAATTAACAATGACAGGAACTCACGTTTGACAAGTAAAAAAAGCTATATTGAGTCAAAATTTTGTTATAATTATATATGAGGAAATATTCAATTAGGCTACTTTTCATTTTCACCAAAAATATGTGGCGGCTCTTAATAATAAAAAATAAATGGTAAAGCAGTTTTTAATTATTTTGAGATATATTTGCTCTTTTTAATACTAAATGAGATCATTTTTTTTTTAATGAAAAATAGAGACTATTCGATCTTTTAAAATCAAGTTGTTTTGGATAGGAAGATTGGTATGTCTCAAAAAATTTGTTATACCGCTTGGTCGTTTAGGCTGTGTTTGTTTATAGGCACCGGATACTAAAATAGAGATAGAGATACAAAATCATATTTGACATATGAGATATAAAAAGAGATATTATGTGTCTAAAAATATTGAATTAGTATATTTTGTGTTCGTTCTAATAAAAAAAATATAGAGACACTAACAAGAGACACAACTTATTTTTTATTTTTTTATTATTTTTATTAATTTTTCATAATTATATTTTTTATTATTATATTTTTTCCAAATTTTTTGAATGAAAAAATGATAATAAATTGAACTTTCATAATTTATTCTAATTTATCATCAAACAAAATACAAGAACACTAATTTTTGTGGTTCTGTCTTTTGTGTCTTGTTTTCAGTGTCTTAAATCTTGTTTTTAGAACCAAACGCAACTTTAATATTTTGTTACGGACTATGTGATCCTTTGTAAAGATGGATAAAGATTGAGTATGGTAAATTGTAATCATAGTTATCGTAATCGAACCAATAATTGAATCAATCAAATTATCGAGTCACTAGATTATTAGTTCAAACGGCAAGTCACAGATTGAACTAGTTGATTCAATCATAATTAAAGAAGAATTTTATTTTATTTTTTATTTCCATAACAAATATCTTTTTCTTTAGTTTTATTTTGTATTAAATTAATTATTATTTTTAAATTTTAACAACTTATCAATTAATTTATATTTATTATACTCTTCAAATATTTATAAATTTATATTTATTACTCTTTAAGTATTTATAGAAAAAAATAAAAATAACAATCATGGAAATAAAAAATATATTATAGTTAATAAAATATTATTTTTTTAATTTATAATATAATTTAATTTTATTTATGTAATACATTTCATAAAAAAAATTATGTATATAAATAATATTTTTTTAGTTTAACTGGATTTGACTGAATATGTGAATAGATTTGACCAAATTTTATTGAATTTAATTAATTTTGACCGAATTAATTGCTTAACTGATTCAAACGATGACCTAACTCGGATTGATGACTGAATTTTGATCCGACCAACTGAATCAGATCGGATTTGATAACTGTGATGATAATGATTCTAATTATAATATTATTAATTAGAATATTCTTAAAGATTATATGGTTGTAGAACTTTTTAATAAGTGTACGATTTAGCTAAAGTAGAGAGAAAAGATTTTCAATTTTTTTAAGATGATTATTTATATAAAAATAATAATTAAAAATTATTAAATAATTTAATGTATTTGACCAAAGTGATTAATACGTATAATATTTTAACTATTATTATTTTTATATTTTTATATAAAAATATTTTTACACGAGTACTTAATTTTTTTTAGGTGACCCTAAAACCATGTATATAATATTTTTTTAGTTTGCACATGCAAATGGAGTATAAACATCTTCGTGGGACTAATTTCTGTACATCAAGCATGCGTTTGCTTGTCCAAAATTAAGGGGGTCAAATTTGACTTCAATTACATGCCGAAGCAAAAACCCTGCTTCAAAATTGATACATTCCTACTATGCTTGAAAAATGATGGTACTTTACTATACATTCCCCAATTAAGAGCATTTAGGTAGCGTTTGTTTTGAGGTACTAAGGCAGAGATTGGAAGACTGAGATTCAGTATCATGTTTGTTGGTTCAGAAACTGATACTAAAATTTCTGTCTCTGTTTTCAAAATTTCAATATTTCAGTACCTCCAAAAAGTAGGGACACATGAGACTGAAAATATCTTCATTTCAATTAATTAATTCTAATTTTATCCTTTGTACAAATTAAATTAGAGCTTCATTCTTATTTCAATTTCTGTTTCCTACTTTGCACCAAACAGAATACTGAGATTTATTTCAGTCTCTATCTCTAAGTCTTTGTCTCTCAGTATCAGTCTTTCAGTCTCTATCTCTCTACCAAACGCTACATTAGAGATAACACAAGACATGGCTATAATATGTAGATAGATGGGGATTCTATACAATTATATGCTAAGGCAGATCATCATCTAATAAGAGCTTAAGACCGTTTGTTAGGCTTAGGAAAAGTCTTGCTTATCAGTTATATATTATCAGCATAATAATGGAGAAGATAGATTATTGAGTTACCATTTCATGAAAATTGAAGGCAATAAGCATAGTATCTTTGAGCCTACATAGATTATTGAAAGTAACTTTCTTTTTTATTGAAAAGAATCAAATTTAATAAGATTAATTAAAATAAGAGGAAAAATTACGTTATTTGAATAAAATAAATAAAAGCATCCCTGCCTTGGCTACATACCTTTCTCTCCAAGCATCAAATTGTTTATGCAAATTAAAACATGTGTGTATGTGTGTGTTTCCCTTGTCTCTCATGTTTAAACACCTTTTTGCTGCAGTCTGAACCTAGTTTCAATCTATTTGGATTTATAATATGCGTTTCATCAACCTTTTCGAGAGCTTTCAAGTCGGTCCTTCAAGATCTTTTGTTGTCCTCTGAGGGGTAAGGTTCATTTTCTCTCTGATCTCTTTAATCATTACAAAAAATGCTAGTTATCATTTAACTTTCCATCTTTATTTAACATTTTTTAAAATATATTATTATTTAATTAATTTAAATATTTTTTTTACGTATCAGTTATTCAAAAAATCAAAAAGTTATTTGTTTTTTATTTTCTTTTTCATCTGAAAGTTGAATAAAGAACAATATTTAAAAAATACCTAGTTACACTGTCAATACCTTATACTATTTTTACTACCTCTCCTTCACAATATTTGTCATTTTAGTTATTTACATATATTAATCAAGGGCATACTTAAAAAAAAATTATGATTAATTCTTTACAGAAATGTGAGAATGATAAATAATGAACAAAAGATATTTAATTAACTGAGAGTGTGCACTTTCCAGAGAAAAGTTAAACTCTATGAACCTGCTGCTTTATATGGCACCCATGGCAATGTTGGTCTTGCTTCCTGCAACATTGTTGATGGAGAAGAATGTGATTCAAATCACAATAGATGTAGCAAGAAATGATATCAGAATTATAGGTTTTCTGCTCTTCAGTTCTTCTCTTGCATATTTTGTCAACCTAACCAATTTTTTGGTGACAAAACACACAAGTGCATTGACTCTTCAGGTATATATGTCCTAATACTTCTTCCAATTTTCGCTTCTTAATACATTTTCAATTTTTTGTCATGTGCATTGCATATGGAAATAAATTCAACAATTTCATGAATTTCATAGATTAAATTCTATGAAAAATTGAAGATGAGCATTCTTCTAAAGTTAGGTTGATAATGTTACTTAATTGTAAATTTTCTGATGAATCACTATAGAAATAAAATATGTAGTCAAAATTGAACCTTTATAATACAACAAATGACACTATTATTTGAACTTTTAAAAGTAAGTGTTAATTAAATATCCAAAAAAATAAATAAATAATCCACTTAAACAATCTTGTAATTACTAAATGAATAAAGAATCATTTGTTTTTGAAAATGAAAGATCGATTTTTAAAATGTTTTTCTAATACATTTAGTTAAATATTTGCAGGTTTTAGGAAATGCAAAGGGGGCAGTTGCAGTGGTGGTCTCAATTTTGATTTTCAAGAATCCAATTTCCATGATAGGAATGTGTGGTTATGCCTTCACTGTTCTTGGAGTTATCTTATACACTGAAGCCAAAAAGAGATATAGTTAGTTAAAAAAAATAAAAAAAAGGAAGGTATAGTTGAAAATAAAAGACTACAAATTAAAATTAATTACCAAGATTACTTATCAGAGCATAATATATATATGATTAACCAACCACAAGCAGGAGTGAGGACCATCAACTTTGTGCATTAGCTAGTGGCAATAACGTGTGATTTTATTTAGTTAAGAAATTGAAACTTCGTTTCTAACCCTTTTCATTTCATCGTTCACACTTAGCAAGCATTGGAGTACAGTTAGGCATAATATAATACGATGAAACCCTTTGGAGTTTGGATATTATTGTAGTTTTGTGACATTATTAAATTTGTTGATTTTGCAAGACTATATAGTATGTATCGAACTGATTAAGAAAATGTAAATCCCTATTTGATGTCTTCATACCATGGCATCAATAATTTAGTGTTTGAGAGATCAGAGAAGTCTTTATTTGAGTATATTATGTGAAATTTTTGTTGGAGATGTACGTGGTTGACGGGTAGCTAGGTGTTTCAAACATCTTATAGTCTTATAGTCTTATAGTCTTTTTTGTACACTTATAACTTTAAACGGTCTTTTGTTCTCCGAAAATAAAAGAAGTATTTTTTTAAAAAAAATAAGTATAGAAATTGTTACGATGGGTAACCGGAGATTAGTGGGCTGGATTCGTTGGGTTGGCCCAATCGTCTGAGGAGGGAAGCCTACGAGCGGGTTCGTGTCTTTGGAGCCTCCGTCCGACTTGTGAGTATGAGTGAGTGCAAAGACACTCCGATGCCTAAGTCAGCAAGGGTGTAAGCAGATTTAGAGAGTATTGGGACTTAGAGATACTTGAGGGGGTGTCGGGGTATTTATAGTGGTGAACCAATAACTACCGTTGAAGTAGTTCCACCTTTTAAGGTGGATAACCGTCCCTTTATCTTAGGGAAGTTGAGATATGACTCCTGAAAGTGGGTTGAGAGATTTTAGGGGCAGTTATTTTAGTATTATCTGCCAGCTAATCTTCGTTCCCGACTTCCTTAGAGCAGGTCGTGGTAGGAACCGACTTCTAGGGGAAAGTTTGTGTGAAATGAGGGCCAATTCCTTGGACTGGGCCTTTCTTTTAGACTTGGGCCTTAGTGTTGGGCCAGGGTATGAACAGTGCCCCCTGCTCGAGCCCAATTTCTTTTAAGAGTTGGGGTCGAGTATTTTAACTCGGGACCGTAACCGACCTGATAAGGAACCGATGTGATTTTTCAGAACCGACGTGTTTTAAAAATTCTCAACAGTCGCGTCTAATCAAACGTCGCGTCCATTAGGAATTTGCGTATTCATACGCGGGGATCAGTTACATTGGGAACGGTGCCTCTCTTTAAATGACGGCCTCCGTTTTTACCATTATGCCCCTAACGTTTTTATAAATACTTTCCCTCTCTTTCCTTGTTTCGTTTTTGAAAACTTTCACACTTCCTCTCCTCTGTTTGAAAGAAGCTCTTGTTCGAAGGAATTCCTCTTTCTCTGCCCCTATCATTTTTCAAGCAAAGGTTAGTTTTTCTCTACTCTCTTTTTACGAAGTGCTTTTGTTTGCATATTTTTATTTTAGAGAGGAGGGTTAGCTCGTAGGCTCCTAGTGACTCTGTTTTGTTTGATTCCAGGCCCCTTAGAAACCCTATTTTTTATCCTTTTTCTTTTTCCTTTGTAGGTTTCGCTATCCCTTTCTAGGAAAAAATGTCTTCTGTAGAAACCCTTGCTCAATGGGTGGATGTCACGATTCTGGGGGAAGAACCTTTTGTAGATACTGACTTCATCACCAACCTTCGCACTCATCATAGAATTTGTGCTTCTGATGAGGATGAGCCGAAGTATGAGTTGGTTGCCCCGGGTCCGGAAGACCGGGTTTGTTCTGGGAGGGCTTCTGAGGCAGCCCCTCATTTTTTCTATATGTATGAGAGCATGATTACCCGCTTGGGTGTTTTTCCTCCTTTTTCCGACTTTGAGATAGCCGTTTTATGTCACTGCCGTGTTGCTCCTACCCAACTTCACCCTAATTTTCGGGATTTTCTGAAAATTTACCAATTTATCAGCCATGCATTAGACTTTTCGACTTCTTTGAAGATTTTCTTTTTTCTATTCCATATGACTAAGCCCTTCAGTGGGCAAAATAACAAACAACAGTGGGTGTCTTTCCGGGCTATACAAGGTCAGAGAGTCTTCACTCTTTTTGACGAGTCCTTCCATGACTTCAAAAATTTCTTTTTCAAAGTTCAAGCTGTAGAGGGTCACCGCCCCTTTTTCCTGGATGAGAATTCTTCTCCTCGCTTTCCCCTGTACTGGCTAGAGGCCTCTCCTTGTGAAAAATATGATAGAGGCCTCTCCTTTCCTCCGAGAAGTGTGGGGGAGAGCCCCCTACCTGGATACAAAAAAGTTTCTCCAGGGGTCTCCGACCTTTGTCCAGGCTCAACTAGGTAACTTTTTGTTTGTTTATCATATTTTTTGATCTGATGGTTGCCCGACTTGTTTTCTCCGACTTGTTTACTGACTTCACTTCCTAATGGTTTTTGCAGAGATGGCAAAGAAAAATTTCAGGGAATCTTACCAGAGAGTTCAGGAGGCCAAGGCGAGGTCTCGCGCCAGAGTCGGCGGCGCCAGGGCGGCTGGTCCTTCCTTTCCTTCCCCTCCCCCCTTCTCACAATTTGGGGACCTCCACCCAACCTATTGTCATTTGTTCCTCAGCATCTTCTCTGCCGCCCCCTCCTCCCCGATCTTCCCCTGAGCTAGAAAAGAAGAAGCGCAAGACTTTAGAGTCTATCTCTTCTTTTGAAGGTGAGGCCAAGGTGGATGCGCCTCAGTTTGTTCGGAAGCATATCTATCATCATAATCGTATAGGTATGGATGATGCTTCTGTTCGAAATCACCTTACTATTCTGGCTCAGAAGAGTATCAGTGCGGCAGGGGTGTGCACGAAGTTTCTGGATATTTTTGAGAAGACTCCTCTTAACTCTTTGGGTTCATCCTCGAGGGTTGAAGAGCTGGAGGGGAGGCTTCTCTTATATCAAGGGCAGGAGAAGATGCTGAGGGAGGAGGTCGCCAAATTGAAGGAGGAGAGGGATGGCCTCCAGGAGAGGGAGAGGAAGTTGCAGGCCCAGTGTTCCATGGCGGCGGGCCTGAGGGAGAAGGCGCAGGAGAGTTATTCAAGTTTGTTCGAGGACCTTGTGGAGGTGAAGAAGGATTTGATGAGATCTCGGGAAGCCTATGTAGAGTTGGAGGACTCCATTGCTGACGGGGCTGAAGAAGCGTGGATGATCTTTAAGGAACTGGTCGGGGTTCTTGCTCCCGACCTGGATCTCTCTCCTTTGGACCCGGATAAGATTGTGGTCGACGGAGCTATCATTTCTCCTCCCTCTCCCCGATATGTCACCGAGTCTGATTTAAAGACTCGGGGGCAGAGGATAATGGAGTCCCCTCCCCGACCAAAAGATGCTCCGAGTTCTTCGAAGGCTCCTGGAACTTCCACTCCATCTCCCATGGATATTTCTCTTCCTGGTCCTGATGGCGTTCTGACTACTCTCCCTAACTCTGGTGGTGCTCCAACTACTCCTTCCGGCTCTGGTGGTGACGTCCTTCCTAACTGAAAAATTTATTGTGGCTATATGGGACCCGGTCTGTGAGTCCCCCCTTTTTTAAACTATTTATTTTTATGTTGTGGTGGTATTTTGCTAACATTTTCTTGGCCTTTTATGGCCGTAAACAAAATATTTAAAAATACCCTTTTTTGGATAAGGGTTTAGGTTATCTTTCTTTGTCTTGTTGTGCGCATGCTTGTCTGTTTAGGTTTTGAAAAGAACCTTTTTGATCTTTCTTTTTGAAAAAACCTTTTCCTTGGCTGGCTGTCCTTTCTTCTAAGTTTTTCTTAAATTTTTCTTAAGGACTTGGGACAGCCTTTGCCTTGGTGCTTTCAATAGGTTTTCTGATCTCTTTTTAGTATTCCTCATACTCATTTTTTTGATTTATTGAGTTCTTATGATTTAGGTTATTTTTGCAATGCATTTCTTTGTTTCTCGATTTTTTCGACTTGTAAGTCAGATAATTTACGAGTTTTATCACGATCGACTTTTATAACTTCTTTACACTGACTTGTACCTCGTCGTTTTATCCTGACAACCATCTAGGTCGGTTCATGGGATTTTCACGCTTTGTCGAGCTTAAGTCGGCGCGTTTCATAGAAAAAAAGAAAGCGAGAAGGAATTTATAAGAGATATTATAAAAGATCTTTATTTATTTGCAAAGGTACTTTACTGCTACTAAGAGTTTTTGACTATCTATGATCCCTTAGTCTTTACTGTGATGCCTCGTTAAAAACCCCCCTTCAGGAAAAACCCTTTTCTTTTGGGAAAAAACCATGAAGTTGGGAAAAGAGTACATCAGGGAGTGGAGTTCACTTTTAACTGTAGTACCTTCTCATATTACAAGCATGCCACGACCTAGGTAACTCGGTGCCGTTTAAGTCGGTCACTTTGTAATAATCTTTTCCTAAGACCTCACTAATCTTGTATGGTCCCTTCCAATTAGCAGCGAGCTTCCCTTCCCCAGATTTGTTGACTCCAATGTCGTTTCTGATTAAGACCAAGTTGTCTGGGGTGAAACTCCTTCGAATGACTTTTTTGTTGTATCTGGTAGTCATTCTTTGCTTCAATGCCGCTTCTCTTATCTGGGCTTGCTCTCGGACTTCGGGGAGCAATTCGAGTTCCTCTTTGTGCCTCTGTATGTTTCCGACCTCATCATGGAAGATCACCCTTGGACTTTGCTCGTTGATTTTTACTAGTATCATGGCTTCCACGCCATAGACAAGTCGGAAGGGTATTTCCCCTGTGGTAGATTGTGGCGTCGTCCGGTAAGCCCATAACACTTGGGGGAGCTCCTCAGCCCAAGCTCCTTTTGCGTCTTGTAGTCTTTTCTTTAATCCTGCCAGTATGACTTTGTTAGCTGCCTCGGCTTGTCCATTTGCTTGTGGATGTTCCACCGAGGTGAACTGGTGTTTGATCTTCATACTGGCTACTAGGCTTCTGAAGGTAGAGTCGGTGAACTGGGTTCTATTATCCGTGGTGATGGAATGAGGTATCCCATACCTTGTGATAATGTTTTTGTAGAGGAACCTCCGACTTCTCTGGGCCATGATGGTGGCTAATGGTTTTGCTTCTATCCACTTTGTGAAGTAGTCTATTCCCACAATTAAGTA
Organism: Arachis hypogaea; assembly: GCF_003086295.3. NCBI lineage: Eukaryota > Viridiplantae > Streptophyta > Magnoliopsida > Fabales > Fabaceae > Arachis > Arachis hypogaea. The sequence continues at coordinate 100,813,993 of NC_092047.1, forward strand.
TTTGACTTGTCCTGGGGCTTGTGGAAAAGGTCCTAACAGATCCATCCCCCATTTTGCGAAGGGCCATGGAGAAGTTATACTAATGAGCTCCTCGGGGGGAGCCACGTGGAAATTTGCGTGCATCTGGCATGGCTGGTACTTCTTCACAAATTCTGTGGCATCCTTCTGCAAGGTCGGCTAGTAGAACCCATCTCGGATTACTTTTCTGGCTAGCGACCTGGCTCCGAGGTGGTTTCCACAGATCCCATTATAAACCTCCTCTAGCACTTCAGTGGTCCTTGAGGTCAGTACGCACTTCAGCAATGGTGTTGATATTCCTCTTTTATAGAGGATATTTTTCACCAGAGTGTTGTATTGTACTTCTCTCCGGATTTTCTTGGCCTCTTTTTCCTCTTTGGGGAGGATGTTGAATTTTAAGTATTCGACTAGGGGGTTCATCGACCCGAGGTTTAACCCGGTGATTTCAAGGACATCTTGTTTGGTCTCTGTTTTTACTACAGAGGGTTCTTGGAGAATTTTCTGGATCAAGCTTCTATTATTCCCCCCTGGTTTGGTACTTGCTAACTTGAAGAGGGCGTCTGCTCTGCTGTTAAGGATCCGAGTTATATGTCTGATCTCGGTTTCTGCAAAGCGCTCAAGGTGCTCCAAAGTTTTTTCCAAGTATCTCTTCATATTTGGCTCTTTGGCCTGATACTCTCCATTTATTTGGGAGGTCACTACTTGAGAGTCGCTGAATATCATCACTTTTGTTGCACCGACCTCTTCTGCCAATTTTAAACCTACGATCAGGGCTTCATATTCTGCCTGATTATTAGAAGCTGGAAATTCAAATTTGAGGGAAACCTCTATTTGTGTTCCCCCTTCATTAACTAGTATTATGCCCGCACCGCTTCCTATCTTGTTTGAGGATCCATCTACGTATAGTTCCCACGTAGTTGGCTTTTCCTCTTGGTCTCCCGCATACTCCGCTATGAAGTCGGTGAGGCATTGGGCTTTAATTGCCGTCCGGGTTTCGTACTTCAAGTCGAACTCGGAGAGCTCTATTTCCCACTGAACCATTCTCCCTGCAATATCCGTCTTTTGGAGGATTTGCTTCATAGGTTGGTTCGTTCGGACTCTTATTATGTGGGCTTGGAAGTAAGGCCGTAACCTCCGTGAGGCTATTACTAAGGAGTAAGCGAACTTCTCTAGTTTGTGGTACCTTAGTTCAGGGCCTTGTAGAACTTTGCTGATAAAGTACACGGGATGCTGCCCGACCTCATCTTCTCGTATCAGAGCTGATGCTACAGCTTTGTCTGCTACAGACAAATATAGGACGAGCTCTTCCCCAACTAGAGGTCGGGTCAGGATTGGAGGTTGGCTCAAGAACCTTTTGAACTCCTGGAATGCTTCTTCGCACTCTGGAGTCCATTCGAACTGGCATCCCTTTCTTAATAGACAGAACAGTGGAAGGAATCTTAATGCTGATCCTGCCAAGAACCTGGAGAGGGCTGCAAATCGACCATTCAATTGTTGAACCTCTCTTAAGCAAGTCGGGCTTTTCATCTCTAGGATAGCTTTGCACTTGTCGGGATTTGCTTCGATTCCCCTTTGGGTTAGCATAAATCCTAGAAACTTTCCAGCCTCCACCGCGAAGGTGCATTTTGCAGAATTTAGCATCATCCCATGCAACCTTATAGTGTTGAAGACTTGCGAGAGGTCTGTCAAGAGGTCGGTTTCTTCTTTGGTTTTCACCAGCATATCGTCTATGTAGACTTCCATTAAGTTCCCGAGGTGGGGGGTGAACACCTTATTCATTAGCCTTTGGTATGTGACCCCAGCATTTTTTAGCCCAAAGGGCATGACCACATAGCAGTAGTCTGCTCTAGGCGTGATGAATGACGTTTTGTCTTGATCCGACTTGTACATTGGGATCTGGTTGTATCCCGAATAGGCATCCATAAATGACAAGTATTGATACCCCGAGCTAGAGTCTACTAGAGTATCAATGCTTGGAAGTGGATATGGGTCTTTGGGACATGCCTTATTCAGGTCGGTAAAGTCGACGCACATCCTCCACTTGCTGTTTTGCTTCTTGACTAGTACTATGTTTGCTAGCCAAGTCGGATATTTGACTTCCCTGATGAAGCCGGCCTCTAGGAGCCCTTGTACTTGTTCTTCCACTGCTTGAGCCCTTTCTGGACCGAGTTTACGCCTTCGCTGCTGCACAGGTCGTGACCCCGGATATACTGAGAGCCTGTGGGACATGAGCTCGGGGTCTATCCCTAGCATGTCAGCAGCTTTCCAGGCAAAGAGGTCAGAATTGTCTCTTAAGAGCTTTGTCAACCTTCGTTTTAAGTTTTCCTCTAGGTTGGCTCCTATGTTGGTATTTTTTCCTTCCTCTTCGCCGACCTGTACTTCTTTAGTTTTTCCCCCTAGTTGTGGCCGCAGCTCTTCTTTGGCTCTCGTGCCGTCGAGCTCTACGGTGTGGACTTCCTTGCCTTTTCCTCTCAGGTTCAGGCTTTCATTGTAACATTTTCTTGCCAATTTCTGGTCTCTTCGTACCGTTGCTATCCCCGCATATGTTGGGAATTTCATGCAAAGGTGAGGGGTAGACACCACTGCTCCGAGCCGATTTATGGTAGTTCTGCCAATCAAGGCATTATATGCTGACCCGACGTCGATGACTATAAAGTCTATGCTCAAAGTTTTGGATTTTTCCCCCTTTCTAAAGGTCGTGTGGAGGGGTAGGAATCTTAGTGGTTTTATTTTATGGGTGTGTCGCCTAGTCCGTACAAGGTATTAGGGTAAGCTCTTAACTCCTTTTCATCCAACCCTAGTTTGTCGAACGCAGGCTTGAAAAGGATGTCTGCTGAACTCCCTTGGTCTACTAGAGTTCTATGGAGATGGGCATTTGTCAGGATCATGGTTATCACCACTGGATCATCGTGTCCAGGGATTACTCCTTGCCCATCCTCCTTTGTAAATGAGATAGTCGGGAGGTCGGGTGCTCCGCTCCCGACCTGGTAAACTCGCTTGAGGTGTCTCTTGCGAGATGACTTGGTGAGTCCCCCTCCCGAAAATCCGTCCGAGATCATATGTATATGTCTCTCGAGGGTTTGTGGTGGTGGGTCTCTTCTGTCCCCGTCATCTCACTTTCTTTTCCCATGATTGTCCGACCTTTCCATGAGATATCTGTCAAGTCGGCCTTCCCTAGCCAGCTTTTCTATCACATTTTTGAGGTCGTAGCAATCATTTGTTGAGTGACCATACATCTTGTGGTACTCACAGTAATCACTGCGGCTTCCTCCCTTTTTGTTTTTGATGGGCCTAGGAAGCGGCAGTCTTTCGGTATTGCAGATTTCTCTGTATACATCCACTATGGAAACTTTTAGAGGAGTATAAGAGTGATATCTCCTCGGTCTGTCGAGACCAACTTCCTCTTTTTTCTTGGGCTCCCTTTCTTTCTCTTTCATCGAGTGGGGGTGCCCAGGTCGCCAACTCGGCTCTCGTAATCTGGTATTCTCCTCCATGTTGATGTACTTTTCTGCTCTCTCTTATACATCGCTCAAGGAGGTGGGGTGCCTTCTTGATATGGACTGCGAGAAGGGACCTTCTCTAAGTCCATTCACTAGCCCCATGATGACTGCTTCTGTGGGCAGGTCTTGAATCTCCAAGCACGCTTTGTTGAACCTTTCCATGTAGTCTCGTAAAGGTTCTCTGACCTCCTGCTTTACTCCCAGGAGGCTTGGTGCGTGCTTTACTTTGTCCTTTTGGATGGAGAACCTCATTAAAAACTTTCTCGAGAGGTCCTCAAAGCTGGTGACCGTCCTTGGAGGGAGGCTATCAAACCACTTCATCGCCGCTTTTGACAGGGTGATCGGAAAAGCTTTGCAGCGAGTTGCATCAGAAGCGTCAGCCAGATACATCCGACTTTTAAAATTGCTTAAATGATGCTTCGGGTCTGTGGTTCCGTCATAGAGGTTCAAATTAGGGTTTTTGAAGTTTCTTGGAACTTTTGCCCTCATTATGTCCTCACTGAATGGATCCTCTCCTCCCAGGGGCGACTCTTCTCGGTCACCATGGGAGTTCCGACTTCTAAGGGAGGATTCTAGTTTCAAGAGTTTTTCTTCTAACCCTTTTCGCCGTTCTATCTCTTCCCTTAGATTTTGCTCTGCCTCTCGTTGTCGTTCTAATTCCTGTTCCAGCTGTTCCAAACGACCTTGGTGACCATGGACCAACCCCATTAGCTCGGCTGCATGGGGTGGCCCTTCCTTTCCTGATTCGCGTCCATCCGAGGAGTTCACCTTCAGATTTTTAAGCCCCGAGGTGCCTTCTCTGTACTGGTCGTTGGCTCCCTGGTGGAGGGTTAGGTCCGCGTCATTATTTCCGGTGTCTAGATTTTCTTGTTCGGAATCAGACACCGTATGACCATCATCTGGTGAATTATTCGCCATTACTGGTTGATCTCTCGGGTCCCCAGCAATGGCGCCAATGTTACGATGGGTAACCGGAGATTAGTGGGCTGGATTCGTTGGGTTGACCCAATCGTCTGAGGAGGGAAGCCTACGAGCGAGTTCGCGTCTTTGGGGCCTCCGTCCGACTTGTGAGTATGAGTGAGTGGGGGTGGTACCTGCAAAGACACTCCGATGCCTAAGTCAGCAAGGGTGTAAACAGGTTTAGAGAGTATTGGGACTTAGAGATACCTGAGGGGGTGTCAGGGTATTTATAGTGGTGAACCAATAACCACCGTTGAAGTAGTTCCACCTTTTAAGGTGGATAACCGTCCCTTTATCTTAGGGAAGTTGAGATATGGCTCCTGAAAGTGGGTTGAGAGATTTTAGGGGCAGTTATTTTAATATTATCTGCCAGCTAATCCTCGTTCCCGACTTCCTTAGAGCAGGTCGTGGTAGGAACCGACTTCTAGGAAAAAGTTGGTGTGAAATAAGGTCCAATTCTTTGGATTGGGCCTTTCTTTTAGACATGGACCTTAGCGTTGGGTCAGGGTATGAACAGAAATAAATAAATAATTAGTTACTTTTTAATGAGAAGTAATTGAAGAGAGAAAACATTTACAAAATACCAAGACAAATACATATATTTTAAAAATAAAAAATTATACTAAAGTATATATGTACAGACAAGTATAACTGCTGTATATGTAGAAAAATTAATTTTAAAATAACACAATTATTTTGTTAAAAAATGGTTAGATACTAATAGAAATTAATTTAGCAGTGATTGATAAAGCTGAACAGTAAAAACAATATAAATATCTAACAAAATAATAATATGAAATTACTCATAATACAACATGGTAGTAATTATGAACAAGTAAATATATCAAATAAGATAACAATAAGAACACATCAATATTCTAACATAAAAAATCTCTTTAAATATGTAAGGATTGAAATGGTGTAGGCTGTGACAAGTATTTAAGTATTCATATCCATCCTGAACATCCACATATTGTCCCATTCTCTATCTTATTATCTACGAGTATCTTAAATTTTGTCCCACACTCAAACCTGCGAGTATATACCTGTCTTGTACCTGTCTTGTCTCATCTCAAAATCTAAGGCTGCTTTTGTTTTGAAGAACAGGACAGATAAGACATTAATAAATAGAAACACAAAATTTTGTGTTCTTATATTCTATTTGATAATAAATTAAAATAAATTATAAAAATTTAATTTATTTTTATTTTTTTATTTAAAAAATTTGAAATAAAAAATATAACAATAAAAAATATAATTATAAAAAATTAACAAAAATAATAAAAGAAAAAATAAAAAATAAATTGTGTCCTTTGTTAGTGTCTTCGTGTCCTTCCTGTCAGGATGGACACAAAATACACTAATTCAGTGTCTCTAGACACATTATCTCTGTCCATGTCTCATCTGTCAAACACAATTTTGTGTCTCAGTGTCCCTGTCTCAGTGTCCTGTCTCTGTAAACAAACGTAGTCTAATTGATTTATAATTTTTTTTCTTTAGAAAAATCTATAATACAATGAAGATAAACAAATTGATCATAATTAATAAATAAAATTTTAAACAAGATTAAGTATTCCAAAATATAATTAAGTTCAAAGATAATCCTAAATTATTCATAATAACACATAGTATATAGAAATAACCAGATTTTACATATAAATAATATACACACATATATATAGAGCAGGATGACGGGATGGGACGCTCATTACCCATACTTGCCCCATACTCAAATAAAAATAACCAGGTCTTACCAAAATTTACTCCATACCGAATCAACTGTTGAAAATACCTACCTCGGTCGAAGTGGGATAAGGTGGATCAGCTCAAGCCGCTCCGAATTGCTATCAATATGAGAGATAAAAATTATGAATTGTCCATACCAATAATATCCGAGTGAAGAAAAAAAAAGAAAGAGGGTTAGTGAATCACGAAAAGGACACGTGACCTACCTCCACTTAGTTCCCTTCAATTTTTTTTGTCTCCTAAATCACATTCCTTCCCTATTTCAGCTTTATCTCTTTTTTTTTTCTCATCTCTTCTCTTTGTAATCTTACTCATACAATACTATCAAACTCATTTTTCTCATCTTACTTCCTATTCCTTATCTACTCTATTTCTACTTATTCAAATCTCATTTTTCACAACTCTGATCATGAAGTTTCATCTTAATGAGTGAGAAAAATACTCAATTTTTGAGTTTCGATTATTATTGAAACTTCAAAATAACTCTTTGACTTAATAATTAGCTACATCTCCAATTTTTGTCATCCCTATATTTATAGGTATGCATAAATCCAAATTAGGATTATATGGGTTAGAAAATTTAGAATTTTTGTCAAATTAGGTAACATTATGTTAATTGACAATATTATTAGTTCATAATCATTGTTATTATCATATTTTTAGAGTTGTAAAATTATTAGACGGCATTTAGTAGTTCGATGATGCGCTCAAACTTGCTTCCAGTTGTTTAGAACCAAATTATAAGTGGATATTATGTCTATAATTATTTTTAAATATGTTACTATTAATTTTAAATTGATTTATGATTTTTAGCATTTGAAATATTTGATTATTGTGAATTTTGAATTATTGGAAGGAATATTAATTTTTGTAAACTCACAATTTTATAAAAATATACATGAGACGATATTCAATATTTTATAAAGCATATATATATATATATATATATATATATATATATATATATATATAAATTAGTATGCATACTTATATATATTTTATTTATTATAAAATTTAATAATATGTTACAAGAATTTGAAATTTATTATACATGAATGATTTTGGATTGGTCTGGCAGGCTCTGACTAAAAAATTGTAGTTAACGACAGTTATGATGTTAACCTAGATGTATCTGATTTAGACCTCAGCTAGCAGGGACGTCGTTAGCCTAATGTATAGGCCACACGTTGAATCTGTTATACCGTATGGACACACTAGAAGAAAGTTCCACCCTCAGAGCTGGAGCCGCCTAAATGTGTAGCATTCGATTTGATTTGACTTATTAAATGAGAACTCCCATTTCAATTTATTTGTTTAATTTTTTATCTATTTATTTGCATATTTACTTAATATGAATTTCTTATCTCTAAAAAGAAATATAACTTTCAAAGTAACATTTGTATCATCTTATGTGGATTATAGATATAATGTTTGCTCACCGAAATACAAAATTCATCCGATCATATTCTCATATTTTTCAAATACAAGTATCCATTCGGGTTCTATTTCTAACTATCCCACAACAGATCTTAATCATTTTGGCTAGCCATTCTTCTATTCAAGAGCTATGTTTCTATGTAATGAAATCTTTGTGCTAAAATCTGGATTATGTCAAGCTCCATATATCACAGGCAGAGTCCTCATATGAGTTATGTTATTTTGAATGTTGTTTAAGTATAGTAATTATGATTTGGTATGTAAGGCTTATGGATTTAACTCTATGTTTTAGTTATTAACTTAATATATATGATGTGACTTTTGATATGTTTGGTTTGTCAATATAATTGGGATATGCTATTATTGTTATTATTGTTGTTGTTAGAGGTGGATGTTTATTATTGATTAAGGAAGATAGTATTCATTTTGTCAAGATTCTAAAAATAGAGGAGTCTTTATCTGTTTTTCTATAAATTTGGTTGATTGGCTTGTCGAAGGATTTTTCCTTGAGCACAAGTCATGGCTTAATTCAGGCCATGATAAAAAAATAGTTCCACTATAATTAAATATGAAGTACAAAAGAGTCTCAAATAAAATACAAATCGTGCATACAAGCCAAAACACTAAAACACCAAAGCTTACAAGTGAGAAGAAAATGAAAAATACTAAAAAATTAAAGTTGTTGTGTGAAGCCAATTTCTAACTATAGATCTCAAATCAACATCCCAACCATTCATAATTAAGAAGAAGCTGAGTCAAACTTGTAGTCCAAATTTCAGATCAATCTAACGGTGAACGAATGAGAAATTTCTGTTCAAATATTGCTGCTCTATGTAAAATAAAAAATTCTATTTTTCCCTTTCTCTCTCACTTTGTGGCTGCACTCATGCTCTCTCAATCTCTCCAAAATTCTGATTAGGTTAATGGCTAAATGATGCAAGGAAATTGGGTTTCAGTCTTACATAAGAGAGAAATAATCCCAACAAATCTTCCCTTTTTTCGACTAGGTAGAGACCCTCGCCATTTCAGCAATCAAATAACATGATTCAAGCTAATCTCTTGGCAATATTTAAAAAAATTAGTTTTTAACCAGTTAACCAAAATCAAAACCAAATTTAAAAACCCTAATTCCAATTTTTAATATTAAAAATTCAATTTAAAAAAATAAACGATTTTTTTTTTGGAAAAAACTGATTTTTTATCCAAAAATAATTTTTTTTTCAAAAACCAATATTTCTATCCAAAAACTAGTTATTTTTTAAGACCGATTTTTATTTTTATAATCGGTTAAAAATCGATTTTCAAATTTTGTAATCGGTTAATAACTACTTTTATCATATAAAACCATCAATTTGGTTAATGAAACAAGATTAAATTTTTGGTTAACCAAAAAATAGGTTTAATTTTTGGATTAACCAAATCATGTACAACCCTAATCAATATATTTAGTTCTTGAATGAAATGTAGCATTTTTAGTAAGATGAATAACACTTTTAAGTGTCACAAAACAATATATAATGGTCTTACTTGAAACCAAGCTCTTCAAAAAGCTTCATCCACAACTACTCTTTATATGTTTCAGTTGCTATAATAAATTCTGTCTCTGTAGAGAAAGTGCAACACACTTCTGTAATAGTGACAGCCATTAAATAACTCTCTTTGTAAACTTGACTAAATAACCTAAAGTAGATTTTGAAAATTAATATTTCATGCTATGTCTGCATTAGTAAAGCCAACTAGCAAAGATATTTTACCACCAAACTCACTAAAATTAGTTGTACATTTGAAATGTCTCATAATCCATTTAACAATATTCTAATGTTCTTTACCTGAATTAGAGAAGAAACAACTCACAGTACCGACCACATGAGCAATGTCTAGTCTAGTGCACACTAGTGCATACATCAACCTTCTAACAATTGAGGCATAAGAAATTTCATCCATTGCTTATTTCTCCTTATCAGTAGTTAGACATTGCTTGATACTCAACTTAAAATGAAGAGCAAAAGAATAACAATACATCATTCATGTCAAACCTTTGAAACGCCTTTATATACTTCTCTTGTGACAAATAAGGTTTTTTGAAATTTCTATAATAAGTAATCGTCATGCCCAAAACCTGTTTGGCAGGACCCAAGTCCTTCATAACAAAGAACTTACTCAACTATTTTTTTAACTCATTAATGCTCAAAGAATTCTTACCCAGAATCAAAATATCGTACACATAAAGCAAAAGAATAATAAAATTACCATAAAAAATTTTTTGCACAAATACACAATGATATAAAATTATCGTATAGTAATTATGCTCTCCATAACAGATTCAAACTTCTTGTACCTTTATCTTGGAGCTTGCTTCAATTCATAAAAATTCTTCTTAAGCTTGCACATGAAGTCTTCGTTTCCTTTAATAATAAAGTTCTTCCGTTGCTTCGTGTAGATTTTCTTGTCCAAATTACCATGAAAAAATTTGTCTTTACATCTATTTGCTCAATCTCTAGATCAAGAGAAGCTATTAATCTAAGTACAACACGAATAGAAGACATCCTCACTGAAGATTCTTGATGGCCTGGATAAAGGGGGGATTGAATCTATGACCTTCTTTTAAGTTGATTGATTAACCCTTAAAACAAGGAACTGGAACTTTGCTTCTATTTGTCTGCGTAATAGATTATGCAGGAGACAATTTAATTTTGTCTCATAAATCGTAGAGAGACAAAATAGTGCAAAAAAGAAGAAAATGTTACTAGCATATATCCTGGTTCAGTTGCTCTGTGCAATGCAACCTACATCCAGTCTCCACCACAACGTTGGTGGAATTTTTACTATACTTTTAAGTGTTACTAACACCAATTCCCTAGGACTCAACATAATCCTATCTGGGACAAACCAAACTTCAACATCAGCTTGATTTAGCTAGACAACATCCTAGACTCTCAATACACTAAGTGCTTACCCAACTTAGCAAGGGATACATCAGATACAAAATGCAAAACAGAAATACAAACAAATAGAAATCTGAAATTAACTTTGGCTTTTCTTTCCAAGTTCCTCTCTTTGTCTTTTCTCTCTATTTGGCTTTTTAAATGCCTCACATTTATGCCTTTTTTCACTCAAGAGAAAACAGAAAAAGATAAACATTGAAACAGAATAATAAAACAATAAACCATGAAGGAGATGATGATTCACAACCTTGAAACTATCAGATGAATGATGAACGGAATTTTATGTGGTTTAGAATTTCGCAATAAATTCTCATTGCAAGTATAGTTCTAAACTAACAACTAATCCTCACATGCAAAAATTTGTTTGTCACAAGTACAAACCCCAATAAAAATAATAACCGAAGTATTCAAATATCGGGATCGTCTCTCAAGGAATTGCAGGGAAGTATTCTTATTATTGGTTATGGGATAAGTATTTTGGGATTTTGAATAAGGGACATGAAAGATAAATGGCAAGAGAGTAAATGAAGCTCAAATGATAAAAAGTTCTTGGCAATGGTTGATGGTTAAGGATCTTTATCCTTGTCACTAACCACAACATGATAATTGCAAGAATCAATCTCATTAAGTCATCCTCTAACAAGTGAAGGAAAGTCAAATGAGCCACACCAATCCTAATCCATAAGTCCTAGCCACTCACCAATTAACTTAGTGAAAGCTAGAGTCAATGGACACCAATTATCAACACTTGGACATTAGCAACTCAAGTTCACCTAAGTTACCATCCCAAGTCAAGAATACAAAAATCTACTCTAACATCCTTCCAAGCATTTAATCAAACACTTGGAAGGCATAAAAGGAAAGCAAGATAAAGTTACAAGAAATTTAAATCTACAACTACCAATTGCAAGGAAATTAACAACAACAACTCAAATCAACAATAAAGGAAATCAAACATAAATTGCATTAAAAGGAAAATAGAAGAAACAAGAGTGCATCAATAATAAAGTAAACAAATACAAAGAGTAAAATACTAGACTAAGAAAGCAAAGGTAAAGGAACAAGAAATTAGAAAGAAAAAGTAAATCAAAGCATGAATTAAACCTAGATCTAAGAAATCCTAATCTATATCTAACCTAATTCTAGAGAGAAGAGAGAGCTTCTCTCTCTAGAAACTAACTAAAGCATCATGAAAACTAAACTATGTGCTCCCCCTTGACTCCTCTTGATTTCTGCATGTAATAGGCTCTGGAATGAGTTGGATTTGGGCTTGGGAAGCTCAGAAATCGCCCCCAGCGTTTTTACTTTAATGAAGTCACGTGCGAGCTGCGACGCGTACGCATGGGTCACGCGTACGCGTCGTTTGGCATTTTGCTTCCCACGCATACGCATCATGTCACTCGTACGCGTCGCCATGCGACTTCATATTCACGCGTGCGCGTCGTTCCACACGTGCGCGTCGTTGTATGCACTCCAAATCCTTGATTTTCCATGAATTCTCCACTTTGCATGCTTTTCTCTTCACTCCTTTGATCCATTCCTAGCCTTTTCAACCTGAATTCACTAACAAACACATCAAGGCATCTAGTGGAATCAAAGGTGAACTAAAATTAACCAATTAAGGGCCTAAAAAGCATATTTTCACACTTAAGTACAATTTAAGGGAGAATTACAAAACCATGCTATTTCATTGAATAAATGTGAGAAAAGTTGATAAAATTCACTCAATTCAACATAAAATGCATCACCAAAGAGTGGTGCATCAATGAACCAACTTCAGAACTCTCTATGATTGTTCTTCATTTTGGCGGTATATTTCTTTGATGTAGAAACACAGTCCAAAGCGTTAAACTTTCACTGGGAATGCTCTCAATGCAACTTAAATTATGGTTCTCTCTCCTTTCCTTCAAACTAAAGTGAATTTCCTATTTGTATGAGCTCTGTCTCAATATCTAGAGCTTACTTCACAAAGTCAGCTTCTTGAATTTAAGGCTAGTTGAGGTCTTTCTTCTTCTTTCTTCCATCAGTCCCAAAAATCAGGGATTTGAAATCAGAGACAAGTAATACACCTTCCTTGAAAACATATTTTCAATGGATTTGATACATCCAAGCCCTCAGATTTGTGCTTTGCCTCCAAGAAACAATTGTAGCCATTGATTCACAGCAGAGGTAGGATGAATCCAGTTTCTTTTCATATGCCCAAAAATGGTATGTGTAGAAGAAGGTAGGTTTTAATCAAGCTATCAACATGCATATAAGTGGAAACAGTCTACCTTCATCTTCTGATCAAGCTAGAGGAGCCCTTTGGTTTTGCCTTTATTGATTTGACCTTTTCTTCAAGGAGCTTCTTCCTCTTTTCTTCATTGTGTATTGTCCGAAAGACAAGGCTTGCAATGAAGAACTCTCTTTTTCTTCTCTGTGTTATATCCAAAGGACACCTAGCATCACAGCTGTTGATTTCTTGCTTTTGGAAAAAATACCTGGGTGATGTGAAAGAGAAAAGAGAGAAAAGATAGAATTTTGGTTCGGTGGTGGTGAAAAGATTCAGAAGCAATTAGAATTTCAAATTCTTTAGTTAACATCTAAATGAGTAAGTGAGATTGGACATGGGCCACTTAGATGGGCCTTGAGCTTATGTTTGGTCCACATCCTTTCTTCACACTAGCATTTCATATTTCTTTTTCTTTTGGGCCAATTGCTTTCTTAGATCACTAAAGCATTCTTTTAATCTCTGATGGAAATTTAGTGATGAACAATTATTTCCATAAACTTGTGTAAGTGGGCCAACCTCAGTTTGGGTTTATTTTCATTCTTCTTAGGTCAATGTGATTTAATTAATTTTCTGCACACTAAACACACTAATCACAAATATAATTAGGCTTTCAACCCAAACACCAAGTGTTTGTCATCATTAATACTATTAATTTTCAAACTCAACACTCACAATAAGAGAAAAAATCTCCTCAAAATCAACATTTTTTCTCTGGCTAACGCCTCTAACAACTAATCTAGCTTTATACCAAGGTTTAGAATTGTGTTCTTCATTCTTGATTCTAAACACCCATTTGTTCTTCAAAACTCTCATACTCTTAGATAGCTTCACCAACTCATAGGTATTATTCTCAAACAAGAACTTCGTTTCTTTTTGGATAGCTTTAAGTTATTGAGCTTTGCTTCTATCTTCAGTAGCCTTTCTATAGCATTTAGGTTCTATCATCTTCCACTGTAGGCACAGAAGAGTAATATCCAAGGTAAAAATATTATCACTAGGTTGAACTATTGGCTTCTTTACATTATCAATATCCTTCAATGTTTGGTTTCCAACAAAAACATCTCTACTTCAAATCACTTTCTTATTAATAGGATTACATAACCTATAACAAAATTTATTCATATTACAGTCAATAAAACTACACTGCCTAGTCTTTACATCAAACTTGACTCTCTTATCTTTTGGAATATGAACAGAAACTTTACATCCAACAACTCTTAAGTAATCATAAAAAATACCTTTTTTAGCGCTTCAAATTGCAAGGAAACATATCGTGTCTGATTCAAGACATAAACAGCAATGCTCAAAGCTTCACCCCAAAAAGATTTTTGACAATCCAAATTGTAATAATAAGCCCCTAACTTTAAATTTTCAATCAATATTCTATTCATTCTTTCAGCCAAGCCATTCAATTAAAGAGTTTTTGTAGGAGTCTTGTAATATCTTATAACATGTTCCTTACAATAAGTATCAAATGGACCTGAATACTCACCACCATTGTCAATAGAAAAGTATTTCAAGTTTTTTATAGTTTCTCTTTTAACAGAAGTTTGAAATTTTTTGAACACATCTAAAATTTGATCTTTGATCTTCAAAGTGTAAACACATGATTTCCTAGAATGATCATTAATAAAGGTTACAAAATAGATAGACCTTCCAAGTTTTTTTATATGTCTTCATCGGACCATATACATCAGAATGCATCAAGTCAAGTATCTTCGACTTTCCTGAAGGTGGATGGCTCTTGAAAGAAATCCTGTTTTGTTTTCCAACAAAGCAATGATTGCATTTTTGAAAACACTTAATCTTCGACTTGTGTGCAAAACAATCTGAAAACACTTAATCTTCGACTGGTGTTTTAGATTGTTTCTGAAATTTTTACCACTGAATTCTTGGATGAAATAGGCGTGCACTATTCCCTTGGACACTGTAAAAGTTAGGCTTCAGCTTCAAAAACAAGCTTTAGGTGCCCATGTGGTGACGACCCCTAAATATAAGGGTATGATGGGGACTGTTGCGACCATTGCTAGGGAAGAAGGTCTTGCATCACTCTGGAAGGGCATTGTCCCGGGGCTACATCATCAATGTTTGTATGGAGGTTTAAGAATTGGGTTGTATGATCCTGTGAGTTTTACAGCTAATCTCTTAAACTAGTTCGTGTTATGATTTACTATGTTATATGATGATGATGGTTTAATAACTTTTTCAAAACAGGTTAAGACTTTATATGTGGGAAAGGATCATGTCGGAGATGTTCCATTGCCCAAAAAATTTCTTGCTGCATTAACAACTGGTAAAGCCAAATGTTGAACATTACTGGTATCATGAAACCACTTGTTCCAAAAGTTTAAACTGACAGAAGGACATAAATAGTTACAATTACCTTTTTTCTTATTTCACTTCTATATTAAATCTCAGAGTCTCGCCAGGGAGACAATGGATTATTTGTACAATGTGTACAATTGGCTATTGAGTTACAAAATGAACATCTCCAATACTATCTAGAATAACCATCCGAGTACTAGGGATAGTAAACATCTTCCCAAAAGGTTTAACTGATTTTTGGGTTTACCAAGAATCAAACTCTTGACCTTTCGGATCTAGAGCTCTAATACCATGTCATGATATCACTCATCCCAAAAGCTTCAGTTGATGAAAAAAGGTAACACTAATAGTTATATCTCTAATACTCCCTAAACTTCCATTGTACACATTGTACAAATATTCCATTGGCTCCTCATACTTTCCCTAAATCTCAAGGTCATGCGTTAAAATTGTGGAATTAGCCACTGATGTAATTATCAGGATAGCCGCCGACATTACACACATTGGATGCGGTCTTTCCACGTATCGTTGTCCCTTCTACATTAAAAACTACATGGATTGTTGTCATTTCTAGCAGCAACTTGTGCTATTCATTTCTATCATATTCAATGCAAACAACCTAATAATGAGTTCTTTCTATATGTACTACCATCCAATAGGTGTTGTGGCAATTGCAGTGGCGAATCCAACAGATCTTGTTAAAGTTAGACTTCAAGCAGAAGGAAAATTGCCTCCTGGTGTGCCAAGGCGTTACTCTGGATCTTTAAATGCATATTCTACAATTGTAAAACAGGTATTTGAATTCAACTTGCATGTTTATTAAAGAGATAGATGTATTTCAGTTCATGATTATTTCTGTCTAAACTGGTCTTGGCCCCAATATAGCCAGAAATGCTATTATCAACGCTGCTGAATTGGCCAGCTATGATCAAGTGAAACAGGTTACATGGAGTTTTCCATTTTGGAGCAAGCATTTCTTTCTTCCTTTATTATTTTTAAATGACCTTTTTTTTTCTTTCCGAAATAATGCAGACGATTTTGAAATTGCCAGGCTTCTCTGATAATGTTGTAACTCATCTCCTTTCTGGTCTAGGGGCAGGGTTTTTTGCTGTTTGTATTGGATCCCCAGTTGACGTGGTAATTTATTTTATCAGTGTTCATTCACTCATAGTATCTATAGTTAACATGGAAAACACATCTTAAAGCTTCTGTCCTTTAATTTGTATTAGGGTGTAAAATAATTGATTTACAATTTGATTATGAATTATGATTTTTTTTTCTGCTTACTTTAGATGAACTAAGATTCAAAATAGATATTAGTAAACAAATAGAGTTTATTAATAATTTTGTTTTGATAATTCTAAGACGTGAATTGGTAAAACTTTTTGCAGGTTGTTTAACCTCACTTTGTGTTTTGGGAATTTAGAAAGTGTAAATATAACGTTATATATTAATGAATATCTACATTTATTTACACTCTTTATTACATTTATGCAGGTTAAGTCAAGAATGATGGGAGATTCTAGTTACAAAAGCACCCTTGTAAGTATAATACCCACAACTAATTGGCCCTAGGATCACTCACTTATATAAATGACACTATCATATTTTTCATCTCTCAAACTCACTAACACTCATAAAACAAAGGAGATAATTTTCACATTTCAAAACATACACATTTCATTATTGAACACACAAAATACACAAGACATATGTGCCTTTATATAGGCAATGCTTCTTACTAAAATAATAATTTATGAATCACAAATCAATTTTGTAATGACCACCATTTTATGAGTTGGCTTCATGAACCTTCTTTCAACTTGCATTCATGTAGTTTCCATAATCTTCTAATTTCAATTCAATTTGATTTTGAATTTCTTCAATGTTGTAGTATATTGTAGTTGTACTATTCTTTTGAATGTTCTTCAAAACTCTTCAAGTTTCCAACATCTTCTAGTAAATAGATGATTATTGTTTTCAACTCAAACTTTTCTTCTTCAATTCTTTAACCATGTTTCATGAAAATTCTAATCCATGCAAGTTGATAGATAGCACAAGAAGTTTGTAGAATCTTGGTGATGAAGCATGAACTTGTAACCACTTTGAATTCAAATTGAATTTTGCTTTTGACTTTTCTAAACTTTTGTTACTTGCATACCTCTTGATTTAATTTTCTAACATTGCCTCCCTTAAATCAAGCTAGTAGAATTAATCATTCCAAGCATCTTCTTCAACTTGTAAAATAATTCAGTCTTCAATGGCTTTGTAAATATATCTGCAACTTGTTCTTCAGTTGGACAGTACTCGATCACAACTTCTTTTTCATTCACCAACTCTCTGATTTTGTGAACCCGAATATCAATATGCTTCGATCTTCCATGAAATACTGGATTTTTGCAAAGTGCAATAGCTGATTTGTTATCACAAAATATTATTGTTGGAGTATTTTGTTTCTCGTTCAATTCCTCAAGAATTCTTCTTAGCCAAACTACTTGTGTTGCACAACTTGCTGCTGCTATATATTCTGCTTCTGCTGTAGATAGTGCTACTACTGGTTGTTTCTTTGACGACCATAAAATTGCACCAGAACCAAGATGAAATACAAACCCTGAAGTACTTTTTCTTGTTTCTATATCTCCGGCCCAATCACTATCAGTGTAGCCAACAAGGTTTACTTTATTAGTATTCTCATAATAAATTCCATCATTTAAAGTACCTTTGATATATCGAAGAATTCTCTTTGCCGCTTGCAAATGGTTGGTACAAGGCTCCTCCATAAATCTGCTAAGCAAACCAACTCCAAACACTATATCTGGTCTAGTCGCAGTTAAGTACCTCAGACTTCCAATCAAGCTTTTGTAATATGTAGGATTCACTGTTCTTCCTTTATCTTCTCTCAGCAACTTGAACTTCTCTTCGACTGGAGTAGAAATTGGCTTTGAATGCTCCATCTGAAATTTCTTCAAAATATCATTTGCATATTTCTTCTGAGAAATGAAAATACCATCATCTCTTTGAACCACTTCAATGCCAAGAAAATAAGACATCAAGCCCATATCCGTCATTTCAAAGTGCTTTATCATAGCCTCCCTGAATTCTGTAATTATCTTCAAATTGTTCCCAGTGAAGATCAAATCATCAACATAAAGACACACGATCAAGATATCTCCATTTTCAACGAACTTGATATAAAGTGTATGCTCAAACGGACATCTTCTGAAGCCATTCTCAATGAAATAAGAATCAATCTTCTTGTATCACGCTCTTGGTGCTTGTTTTAACCCGTACAAAGCTTTCTTTAACTTATAAACTTTATCTTCTTTTCCAAGAACTTCATATCCTGCAGGTTGCTCAACATACACTTCTTCTTCTAAAGTGCCATTTAGAAATGCAGACTTAACATCCATTTGATGTATCTTCCATTTATTTTGAGCCGAGAGTGAAATAATCATATGAATAGTGTCTAATCTAGCAACAGGAGCAAATATTTCAAAGTAGTCGATACCTGGTTTTTGTTTGTATCCTTTTGCAACTAATCTTGCTTTGAAACGATCAACTTCACCACTGGGTTTGTACTTAGTCTTGTAAACCCACTTTACTCCAATTGGCTTCTTATCTGCTGGTAAATCTGTCAGCTCCCATGTGTCATTCTTCTCAATGGCATGAATCTCCTCATCCATTACTTTCTTCCAATTGTTGTCTTTAGATGCTTCTTCAAAGTTCAATGGCTCACAAT
The DNA here is from genome assembly GCF_003086295.3 of Arachis hypogaea. Lineage (NCBI taxonomy): Eukaryota > Viridiplantae > Streptophyta > Magnoliopsida > Fabales > Fabaceae > Arachis > Arachis hypogaea. Next base: position 100,832,935 of record NC_092047.1, read on the forward strand.
CTGAAAATAGAGCAAAATTTATGATTTCTTCATCGGACGGATCGTTGTCATTACCAACTTCATAATCTGCTAATCTAGCAGGTAGTCTCCTCTCTCTTTGAGGTCTTCTAGATGATTCTGGTTGTTCAGTTGTGTCAGGTTGTCTTTCTTCTACTTCATCACATGTATTTGGAATTATAGTCCGCTGCTTTTCTGTCTTTGTGTCCCAGTCCCACATGGCTTTCTCGTCAAATGTCACGTCTCTGCTGATGATCACTTTCTTTGATTCTGGATTATACAGTTTTTATGCTTTTGAGTCTGTGCTATAGCCGATAAAGATACACTTCTCGCCTTTGTTATCTAACTTCTTCCTTAATTGATCTGGTACGTGGGCATAAGCGATACACCCAAAGACTCTGAAATGATGAATGGAAGGCCGCTTTCCACTCCAAGCTTCCTTTGGAGTTTTATCACGAACACTTTTTGTTGGACACTTGTTTAAAATATGAACTGCTGTTGCAACTGCTTCTGCCCAAAACTCTTTAGGCATTTGTTTTGACTTGAGCATGCATCTGACCATATCCATGATGGTTCTATTCTTTCTTTCAGCAACTCCATTTTGTTGAGGAGTATATCTAGTTGTTAGTTGGTGTTGAATTCCGTGTTGCTTAAAGTATTCTGAACACACAAGATATTCTGTTTCTCTGTCTGTTCTGAGAATTTTGATTTTACAGCCACTTTGTTTTTCGACAAACGCCTTGAATGTCTTAAAGACATCACATGCTTCTGATTTCTGCTTCAGAAAGTATACCCATGTATATCTACTAAAATCATCAATAAAAGTGATAAAGTACCTGCTACCACCATTACTTGGAACTTCTACAGAACAGAGATCTGAATGCACAATTTCAAGTAATCTTCTAGCTCTCCAAGACTTTCCTGTAGGGAATGGATCTCTGTGCTTCTTTCCCAGTTGACAAATCTCACAAACACAATTGGGAATATGAATCCGTGGTAGACCAAAAATAAGTCCTTTTCTTGACAGGTAGTTTAGGCCAGAAAAATGAAAGTGCACAAACCGCATATGCCACAGCCAGTTATCATCAAGTATCACAGAACTCATGCAAGAGGGATTAACATGTTGAATTTTTAATGGAAACATTCTGTTTGAAGTCATCTTTGCTTTATCAATGAACCTTCCATTGTTGTCAAATACAGTGCAATATCCACGATAAGTTATCATCTTATATCCCTTCTCAGATAATTGTCTCATACTCAGTAAATTGTAATCAAGTTCAGGAGTATAGAAAACATCAGAAATATAACTCAGAGAACCATCCTTCAATCTAATTGGTATGTGCCCTTTTCCTTCAATAGGGATCTTCGTACTATTACCAAACTTCAATAATAATTTAACGGAATCATCTAATGAAGAAAATAACTCCTTTCTACCAGACATATGATTACTGCAAGCATTATCCAAGTACTATATATTTTCATCTTCAGCACATGAATTACTTGTAAAAAATAAAGTTTGAGTACCCGGATTATCATCAGTATTTTGATGCTGATTTTCTGCAACGTGTGCTTGATTGTTATTCACCATTTTGAATCTGCAATCTGCTGCTTTGTGTCCATACTTTCCACAATGAAAGCAGTTGAAATTGGTTCTTTCTTGATAAAAATTGCCTCGACCTCTTCCTCGGTTGACAGGCCTAAAATTCGTTCCACCTCTTCCTTGATTAGGTGGTGTAAAGTTATTGTAACTTCCTTGGTTGTAATTGTCACGACCTCTACCTCTGAAACTTCCTCTGCCTCTACTTTGAAAATTAAAACCACGACCTCGTCCTTCTTGTGTACGGATTGATTCTGCAACGTTGTTGAAATTCACTCGGGTTTTCAGGGCTTCCTCGGTTGATTTTTCTGACTTCTCCAGTATTCTACTGATGTGGCTTTCCATGGTTCCTTGCAATTCTGCAATCGTCATAGTATCCATATCGTGGGACTCTAGTATCGTAGTCACCACATGGTCATACTTCATTGGCATGGTGCGAAGAATTTTCTCCACTACTTTGCTATCGGGCATATCTTCTCCATAGACTCTCATCTTATTGACAAGATCTGTAACACGAGTAAAATATTGCTCAACAGTTTCTGAGCTCGACATCTCATACCTTTCATATTCTCTTCTCAAAGACTGTAGCTTTGCTTTCTGAGCTTTATCTACGCCTTTGTATGATAGCTTCAACGTGTTCCATGCTTCCTTTGCACTTTTGGCATTTGCTATTTTGCCAAACACCGTATAATCTACTCCTTGATGAATTTGAGATAGCGCCAATTGATCTCTCCTTTGTTGGGCAGCATCTGCTCCTTCTTGCAAACCCGGTTCAATGAAATTCCACAGGTTCTGGGCCTTCAAATGGGTAGACATCAAAGTCTCCCAATAACTATAATCAAGTTTCCCATTTAACTTGGGACCGGACCACACAATATTGAAAGTGTTTGCCATACCGACTCTATGAACAAACAACTATGTGAGAACTCTCCCACACCTCATAAACTCTCAAACACCAGGCGCTGGATTAACCAGCTCTGATACCAAATGTAAGTATAATACCCACAACTAATTGGCCCTAGGATCACTCACTCATATAAATGACACTATCATATTTTTCATCTCTCAAACTCACTAACACTCATAAAACAAAGGAGATAATTTTCACATTTCAAAACATACACATTTCATTATTGAACACACAAAATACACAAGACATATGTGCCTTTATATAAGGCAATGCTTTTTACTAAAATAATAATTTATGAATCACAAATCAATTTTGTAATGACCACCATTTTATGAGTTGGCTTCATGAACCTTCTTTCAACTTGCATTCATGTAGTTTCCATAATTTTCTAATTTCAATTCAATTTGATTTTGAATTTCTTCAATGTTGTAGAATATTGTAGTTGTACTATTCTTTTGAATGTTCTTCAAAACTCTTCAAGTTTCTAACATCTTCTAGTAAATAGATGATTATTGTTTTCAACTCAAACTTTTCTTCTTCAATTCTTTAACCATGTTTCATGAAAATTCTAATCCATGCAAGTTGATAGATAGCACAAGAAGTTTGTAGAATCTTGGTGATGAACTATAAACTTGTAACCACTTTGAATTCAAATTGAATTTTGCCTTTAACTTTTCTAAACTTTTGTTACTTGCATACCTCTTGATTTAATTTTCTAACAACCCTTGATTGTTTCCTCAAGACATTGAAGAACGATGTACGTTTTCCTTCTGAACTTTCCATTTTGCTCTTCAATGAACAACTTAGCATCTTTTTGCTCTGCTCACAAGCTCACAAGGAAATACACTGTCAAAAGGTTGTTTTATCAGAATTAATTGATAATGGACTTTGGAATCTGATGTTTTCTAGGGACCTTTTGCCTTTTATAAAGGCTTCATCCCAAATTTTGAACGGTTAGGATCTTGGAACGTAATCATGTTTCTAACCTTAGAACAAGTGTGTGTTTGGATTAGAGTTTGCAAACGGGAGTTTGCATAGAATTGATTTTGTAAATTTGATTTTGATGAAAAGTTTGTGTTAACGTGATTTATGTTTGGCAATCTTTATGTCAAAATGGATTATAGTAAAATAAATGTTGTTTGGATTATACTACTCAAAATCACTTTTAGATGAAAAATTACTAAAAGAGACATCAATTAAAATAATTTTGAATATTATTCTATTATTTTACTTTAGATATTTGAATAAATCTTATTAATTCATTTTATAATAAAGTTAATATTTACTTACTAAATTAAAGTAATATATAAAAATTGACAAAATATATTTTAATACATAAAAACACTAATAAATATTAAATTAAAAGATAAAACACTAATGAAATACATAAAAAATAATATTTTATACAAAATTAGTATATAAGAACACTATTATTTCTACTACATGTGATTAATAATTTGATCCTTAATTGAATTTCGAACACGGTCTATTTCTGCAGAAGATAAAGTATAATAAAATATAAAACAAGAACTCAAGTAAATAAAAAATGATAAAAATTTTATAAAACCAACAATATATGTCATATGAAAAATAGAAATATAATAAAAGATAAAAAAAATTATATGAACTATATCAAATAAAAAAATAAAATAAACTTCGTATAAGATATAAATACAGTGCATAAAAGAGAAAAAAATAGAATTCATATGAACAAGAAATAATAAGAATACCATAGAAAAATTAATAACATATCTGAGAGATTAGAACACTGAAAAAAATATAAAAAAAGTCAATGATAAAAATAAATAAAAAATAAAAAGAACAAAGTCGAATAAAAATAAAAAAGACACTTTACATATTAAACATAAAAAATAGTAAAAAAATAAAAAAAATTCATATAAACTAAAAAACAATAAGAAATAAAAATATAAAAGGGAGTACTATACATTTTATAATATTAAACAAAAAAATATTTTATAATTTATTTTAGTGTTCTTAGTACTCTTTAATTTAGTATCATTTTGGACTATAAATTTTTATTATTTATGACTCTTTTGTTATTTATAATTAGTATATTATAAAAACAAAAATAAAGTACAATAAGAAGTACAATAAAAATAAAAAACAAAAACAGAAAAAAATTAATACAAACATAATATATAATAATCACAACCAACAATATATATTATATGAACAAAAAAATTATAATAAAAAGTAAATAAAATTTATATAAATAAAATCAAATAAAAAAATAAAAAATTTTATCACAATATAAATATAGTACAATAAAGGATAGAAAAAAATTATTTATATAAACAAAAAATAATAAAAATTTCAAAAAAATTAATAAAAATAAAAATTTATATCAACAATAGTTGTTATATAAATAAAAATATAACAATAGAAAATTAAAAAAATAACATCAGAATACTAAAAAATGATATGAAAATATTTATCATATAAATAAAAAATATAGTAAAAAAACATAAAAATCAAAATATGAAAGAAAGAACTAAAAATAATAATAAAAAAAAACATCTTTATCTTGGTAGTGATGAAAACAAATCTGAAAAAAAAATTTGTAACTAAGAACATACAGAAAAGAATATAGAGAGAACTACTGTGAAATTATGTAGTTATATGCATCCTTTTTATAGAAGAAATGAAGGGTACAGTTGGTAGATATGGAATAAATTTCTTACCTAATTCCTCCAACGGGTAATTAATCTTCCCAACGTGAACGCAGAAGCTTGAAATTTTTAGCTTCACGTGAACGTATGTTCAGAGGTGAAAGCACTTATGGGTTAGGAATTCTAAAAAGTTGCCAAACATGACAATGAGACGTTTAAAACGCTTAAACGAACTTTTTTTCTATTTCCCAACGTGAATCCCAAACACACCAAGTAAGTTAACACTTCATTTATTTATGTTTCATGGCTCCTAACTCCTGAGTCTTAATGAGTAGTTTATTACTATAGCCTTCCTGTTTTTTGGTAGAGCAATATTACATGGCCAACAAATATTATCTAGCAATAATTTGCACTCATATTTGTACACAATAAACATATAATTTGTACCAGAATTTTGTATACATGAATCAATACAGTTTACAGTTACATTTTTTAAAGTTTGTACACATGAATTACTAAAAATTATTTGTTAAAGACAATTTAGTGTTTGTACTCATCAAATAATGATACTAGAAATTACTGACCCAAGGGTTTCTCTTTTTGGTACTAAGAAATTGGAAAATCTCATATATGCCAGTGTTATGCATTGGGATTATTAATTTTTGTGCACTACCAATCTAGAAGTTTTATACCGTCACATTCTTCAGATTGTGATATTTGAATTTAATGTAGTGAGTAATGGAGTCAAACTTCTGTGGATGTTATAATATGGATGTCTTTGTCATTTGTGAATTTTTATTCCTTCTCGCCATAGACTAAGAAGATCGTTGGACGTTTAGAGTCAACCTGAACACAACCAATTTACATGGAGGATTTTCCAAGGGAACTGTTTGTGACTGCCAAATGCAATGGAGGTTATTGAAAATAGAGGGTCATCTCTCCATATTTTGCTACCTATGATGCGGTTAAACAAGAAGATATATGTAGAGAGATAATAGTTATTAGAAGAGAAACCAAAAACCTCAACGTAATACAAATTCTATATGAAATTGTTTGTATATAAAGTTGATAATTGAGAATTGTTAAATAAAAATTTAATTAAACATGTCAAATCATGGTGTTTTTTTCCTTTTTTTTTTTTTTTTGTGTCTGTGAACAAATAAAAGAATGAAGGCCAAACCCGATACAAAAGAGCATGGTTATAAAATTAGTTACTTTAATTAATTTGGGTTGGTCTGGTGGTTAAGAGTTTAAATTTCGCTTTGTGAATGTAACAACTAATGGGTAAATGGCAAACCTTTAAATTTGTAACGGATTAGTCTTTGATCTATTAAGCCAAGAGATACCATGAAAACTAGTTAGTTTTCAATTTCCATATACCAAAATAATTTACAAATTTATCTACATTTGCTATTATCTATTTTATTAATCATATACGTCTGCATGATTCTACATGTGATTGACTCATACAAAAAACAAAAAGAGAGACAGAAAAAGCATGGGAATGTGATTCTGGCTCCAACTATGTTACAAGTTAATAATGGCAAGTGACAAATTTTGATCTGGCAACCACATCTATGTTGGGAATAAGACACCATTCCCCCTTGAGAAAACACCTTTGACAGAGAAATAAAATAGACACAATCACAACACAAGAATTTAACGTGGAAACTCCAATTACCGGAGAAAAAACCACGGCCGTTGTCAAATGACAACCAGAGAATATCACTATGTGAAAATTGTTACAACACATAGACTTCTTTCTCTCACCGGCACTCCAGTACACCCACACTCTCTCAAAGCAAATATCTAACTACACCTCACAACACTCTCTAATCAAAGAGTACAGAGGAAAAGAAAAATCAGATACAAGCTTAAAGTGTTTCTGACTGGTGCAAAAACAAATGGAGAACTTAGCCTCATATTTATAGCCTAGGCCACCCACTCCATTTGCTATCCTGAGCAATGTGGGACTAATTCAACCAAATCCTAACAATCTCCACCTTGATTGAAATAGTCACACATCTTCAGCTTCCATTGTCAACACCGACAATTCTTTGCTGCCATTGTCTATACCGACAATCATAGTTCAGAGAACTATCATACTCCACCATGAAAGTATACTCACTTGGAATTAGACCACTCCAAGCATTTCACCTTGGTACAGATCGAAACCTTGCTGAAAATTCATGGTGCAACTTCCAAATTGGCTTTTCCTGGAAGTTCTTCAGCCATCGACCTAACTCCGCCACACACCTTGCATCTCAACGCCAACCAATGCCCGTGTGCAATTGTGGACCCGATTGCCACAACTCATCCTTATCCATGGTAGTGCGGTAATACCATGAGGATACTTCTTGTCTTCTAGAGAACATCATCTTCTCTCATAGAGAGAGCAACCAGAGATCTTCTCCTTCAACGCCTTGTGCAAACCTGATTGTATCAACACATCCTTGACTTGTATTTGCCACAAGCCAAAATTGATTCTTCCATCAAATTTCTCTATTTCAAGCTTCACAGCACTTGAATATCCTGACATTGTTGCAACCGTATACTGGAATAGTATAACTCAACCGTGCACTAGGAAGGGTCCCCAGGAAAGAGAGGTGGGTCACAATGGACACACTTAAATACCAAGTCTTTCCTTAGCCAGAACCTTTCCAAACAGCACTCTCACAGTGTCACACTGCCTTCCAGCAACAACAAGAACCAAAGATCAACCTCAAGCCACAGGACAAAATTCTTTTCTGATGTGGAAGGTCAGACTAGGCTGCAACCACAGAGCATACTAAGAATAAATCTCACCGAACCGAAGCTCTTGATACCACTTGTTGGGAATAAGACACCATTCCCCCTTGAGAAAACACCTTTGACAGAGAAATAAAATAGACACAATCACAACACAAGAATTTAACGTGGAAACTCCAATTACCGGAGAAAAAACCACGGCCGTTGTCAAATGACAACCAGAGAATATCACTATGTGAAAATTGTTACAACACATAGACTTCTTTCTCTCACCGGCACTCCAGTACACCCACACTCTCTCAAAGCAAATATCTAACTACACCTCACAACACTCTCTAATCAAAGAGTACAGAGGAAAAGAAAAATCAGATACAAGCTTAAAGTGTTTCTGACTGGTGCAAAAACAAATGGAGAACTTAGCCTCATATTTATAGCCTAGGCCACCCACTCCATTTGCTATCCTGAGCAATGTGGGACTAATTCAACCAAATCCTAACAATCTATACTTTTCTTGGTTAATCTAATAAGAAGAGAAAATACGCTGTGGAGTTACATGCACCAATCTAACAAAAATGTTTTGACATTATATACCAAACAAAAATTTCCCAACAATGAAGATGGAAAATGCAAAAATAAAAAGAAATAAAAAAAAAGTGGGAAAAAGTCACCACTCACCACAATCCCCATAACCCACAATCAAAATCTCAGATTGGAAGGGTAATAAAACTCTTATCACAATGCATTTCGAAGGAACAAACTCAGCTCAGCTTTTGCTTCTCTAAAATATAATGTTGGACTTTGCTGACATATTCCTCATTGATTTTCACATACAATTGGCACAATCTTCTGTAGCACTTCAAGACATGTCTATCTATGTTATCTTCATATTTTTCATATAGTGCTGGTACTGTAAACACAATAAAGTGACCTGAAACATAGCAAAATGATCACCTTGGTTATTACCTCTCCCATCAATTGTTAAATAACACACCATCTAGACTTTGAAACGACTGTCCATTTAGCATATTTCATCAAACCAACTCATTTGAATTGATTGAACAGGACTATAGATTCAAATGAAGAATCATTTGCTCCAACAGACTGATGAATAGTGTTATTTGAACATCTGGTGTTTATGGGACACAAACAAGATCTAAGGGTAGAAACAAGACTTCAATTGAAGTGGAGACCATATTAAAATTGATATGGTAAACCAGGTGTTGGCATGGAGTAAAATACTTATAGATGTTGAAAAAATATTTTCCTAACAGACATTATTATCAACACTGATAACTAGGCTTCAATTTCACAGTTGCAATGGCCATAGGTTAATGTAGCAGCACCCATCAATATAATCCAGCATCCACAGCATAGCAACAATTTTAAAGGATAACATTAATAATTCTAGATAAAAAAAAATGACCTGAATTAGAACCAATGATCTATATATAATTATATATTTCAAGTTCAACATTCCAACATACTCAAGTTCGAAACAACACACAGAAAGAATTTGAATACTAAAAAGAGTCATTGATGCTATGTGGCACAGTATAGAGTTCAAGTCCCACAGACATTGAGAGTTTGTTCTATTGATTGTTTTTTATGAGTTCTTTTTCATATTTATGAGTGATATCATTATCCACTCTCTTCTGTCGTTGAGTAAGTAATAAACTATATATAACAAAAATAATAAGAAAGAATATTCAAGTCAAAGTTATTGTAGAATTGCTGCTGATTTATCCCAAAGAAAAAGAATGACAATGAGGAGAAGGACATTGAAAACAAGTGACAAAAGAGTATAACCAGATCTTTCAAACACAATCCAAGCAGCTAGTGTGACCAACAAAACTCCTTTTTTTTTTTTTTATCATTTTTTCATATTTTGATTGTTCTTTTTTATTGCATTCATTAGATTTTAGGTTTATTTATCTAATTTAAAGTTAAAATTATTTTTTAGAATATAAATATGTAGACTAAAAATTCTTTTTTATGCAAAATAAAAAAAGACAAATAATAATAATAAAAATTTTGCTTCATGCGTATATGATGGGATTTTTTTATATTTAAATTTGTTGAGTTTAGGAAACAATAAAATTAATGATGACAAACATTGCTTTTGGTTGGGTTAAAAATCTAATTGGATTTGATCTTGGATTAGTTTTGCAAACTCAAAGTAATGGTGCAGTCCAATAAATTACAAATTGGACAAATCAGTAAGTGGATCATCAAAGCCATCATGCATCATCAAGCTAATATAGTTTATTGCTCTCATAAAAGGAAAAGCATATAACTAAGGGTGGAGCTCTGATTGGTGGTTGGGATAATGCACAAAGAAAAAAGAAAAGTTCACTTTTTTACTAAGCATCAAAGAAGAAAAAGATGCTTCACTTTTTCATTAAACACTAAATTAAAAGAAAGGAAAGCAAATCAAAAAAGTTGGGTCAAATCAAAATCAACATGTACAAACTAAGTATAATCAAAAGAGAAAAGGTAAATTATTTTTATTAATATGCAAGTCAATTATTTGCTGATTTCTCCTTCTTTTTGTACAACCATTTTGAGTAATATGAAGAAAGTGGTAGCTACTTTACTATGCTATGATTCAATGGCTAATATTAAAACTTGGGGCCAAAGCACAAGGTTAATGATTTTGATTTATCAAACCCATTGAGAATCTATTACCAATGAAGTTGCATTGCTTAACTCTGATTTCAAACCCCTGATTTTCTGGTCTAATTGAAGAAAAAGGAAAAAAAGACATCAGTTAGCTCAAGATTCAAGAAGTTGACTTAGTTCTGAAAAACCTTAGAGCTAGTTACAAGACTCAGGGGCCATTCAGAAAGTTTCAAAAGTAACTTCTTTGAATTTTTGACTTATGAAAAGTAGTAGTATTAATATCTAGTGCAATTTTTAAAACCAAATTGCAGCCTTCTAAGAAGCTATTTAGGAGTTTATAGAGAAGTTAAAAAAATGACTTCTCTCATAATAAAAAGTTTTTTATCATATTTTTTTTAAAATAAACACTTTTAGAATTGAAAACCTAAACACAATAACTTATTTATAAACTACTTTTAATATAGTCATTTATTGTTTAAGCTATTTTTTCAAAAGAAACTTAATTAAGTTGTTTACCCAAAATGGACCTCAATACAAAAAGAAAAATGACTTCAGTTTGCAAGTAAGGAGAGTGAACTAAGATCTGAGTTTCATTGAGAGCTTCGCTGTAATAGTTCAACGTTTTGGACAGTTTTTCTGTATCAAAAAAACATTCTGCCAAGATAAAGAACTACACTTGAGAGTGCTGAATCCAGTTCATCTTATAGCATCAAAGCTATGCAACATCATCTCTTTCATGGTTATTTGTTGAATATTCTCATTGTATGTTGTATCTTTCTTTGTTTCTATTTAGTGGTAGAAGGCATACAAGTGAGGCATTAAGAAAAAGCTATTGCGAAAAAAGGCAAAGAGAGGTACTTGGAGAGAAAAGCCAAGATTTATGTCTTATCGCTTTAGATTGTATTTCTGTTTTGTATCATGTACTTGTGAGGTATCCTTTGCTAAGTTGAATAAGCACTCAGTGTGTTGAGAGTATAGCAAGTAACCTAGTCAAGTCAAGCTTATGTTGAAGCTTGGTTTGTCCCTGATAGGATTAGGTTGAATACTTGGAAATTGGTGTATGTATTAATACTTGAAAAGATAGTGAAAATTTCACCATTGTTGTGGTGAAAATTGGATGTAGGTTACATTGCACAAAGTAGCTGAACCAGGATACATGGCTGAGTCATCATCTTCTTCTCTGCTCTGATTCTGTTTTCATGATTTATGTGATAAAATAAAATTGTCTCCTACATAATTAATCTCTCAGTCTAAATAGAAGCAAAGTTTCATTTTCTTGTTTGAGGACTTATCATTCAAGATTAAAAGAAAGTCATAGATTCAACTCCCGTTTTCTAGGCCATCAAGAACCTTCAATTGGTATCAGAGCTTGGTCCTTAAGAATCAAGCTTCACAGCTTGGAGGAAAGATTCAATGGCTGACAACTTGGGTGCAAACACTATAGCCTACACTCTTACTAAGGGTCAGTCAAATAATAGACCTCCTTTCTTCAATGGGAAGAATTGAATTATACCTACTAGAAGGAAATGATGCGGATCTTTATTCAATATATTGACTACAATATATGGAAGATCATTGTGAATGGTCCTCAAGTTCCTACCATGACAAGTGCGGAAGGAGTGGTGACTTCAAAAGAAGAAACCGAATAGAATGAAGAAGACAAGAAGAAAGTAGAGTTAAATATCAAAGCCATCAACTTAATGCACTGTGCTATCAATTTCGAGGAATATCGGAAGGTATCTAGATGCAAGACGGCAAAAGATATTTGGGATAAACTCCAAGTCACTCACGAAGATACCGAATAAGTCAAAGAAATAAGGATAGATATATTGCGAAAAGAATATGAGATATTTTCTATGAAAGATGGAGAAACCATTAATGAGATGTTTGAGAGATTTTCAATAATCATAAACAACTTGAATGCTATGACTATGACCCACACTAAACAAACTCTTATGAGAAAAATCTTTAGAAGTCTTACAAAGAGTGAAAAACAAAAGCTACTGTTGTGGCCGAGAATAATAACCTGAGTCCTTTAACCTATGATGAATTGAGAGAGAAACTTCTTGCATATGAAACCACACACACCAACCAATACACAAAGAGAAAATAAGTGACCCTATAATCAAAGACTGAGTCATTGGATGATAATTCCAATGATAGTTTTTCAAATGATGAAATTGTATTTCTTGCTAGGAGATTGAGAAGACTAATGAAGAGTAAAGATAAGAACAATGGATCAAGTTCAAAGGAGCAAAAGAAGGATCTAAGCAAAGTCATCTATCATCTGTCACAGCCTAAAATGAGCATGACCGGCGCTCAGGAAAATAATTCCATAGCAAGCCTAACTAACTCAAATATAAGTTGAATAAGAAAGTTACAAATATTTTACAAGTTCTAAAGTAAAGAATTATACATTTTTAACAAAATTAGAATAATTAAGAACGGTTGGATCCTGCCTGTGACATATGAAGCATATACATCTAGGAACTTGACAAAAATAGATACTCATTGCAGATCGTGACTCTTGATTAGAAAGTCTCACATAATCAAGTATTTCTTCCTGAAAAATATTTTTAGAAAAAATAGAGTGAGTTTTGCAACCCAGTGACTAGACAGTACATCTATAATTCACATGAGACCATATAAATTATAAAAATAATTTTAGTTAGAAAATAATAGTTCATATGAATAAGTGAATCAATAAGGGAATTCTCATGAAGAAATCAAATCAAAAGTCCACACTTGGGCGGCTCCACCTCTTTGGGTAGCCTTTTCCTCTAGTGTGTCCGTACGGAATAACAGATCCAACGTGTGGCCTACACGTTAGGCTAGCAACGTCCCTGCTAGCTGAGGTCTGAGCCAGATGCATCTAGGTTAACGTCATAACCGCCGTTAACTACGGTTTTCTAATACGAGTCTCCCAAACCAATTCAAAACATATAATTTCACATACAACAAATCTTTGATCTTTCAAATATATAAGGTATCAAATAAAATCAAATCAGATAATACTTTCTCATCCAAATCATATTCCATCCTATTTTCTCAATCTTAAGGCATTTCAAACATATTTCATAATTCCAAAATAAGTGAATACCAACAAAATTTCAATGCTTCAAAATTACATATTCGAGTAAAATCAAATGCTTTAAAATAATATAAAACTTCTTTAAACATATATATAGTCTCATAAAAAATATAGTCTCATGTGCATATTAGAATGAGCTTAACAATGATAAATATTTAGTTCTAATAACTCAATTAGTAAAACCAATTTAAAATCCTTTGATAATAATCTTTGTAAGTATAACTAAGTTCAAAGCACCGTATATCAAAAATATTTATAGACGTAAAGCCAAACAATTATAAATGTAAAGTCTACTCACAACTTGGTCCCAAGGGATCGAAAAAACTGAAACCAGAGTGCCAAATTAAAAGGGTGAAGATGGTTGGAATAGAATGGAACAAAAGAGCACAGAATTTGGACCGGGACAGTGGCAGCTCCGACAGGCAGGCAGAACAGCAAACCGAGACGTAACAGAGCGGAAGCAGCAAACCAGTGGCACGCAGCAACAACGGCTAAAGGCAGAGCAACAAAAGCATCACCAATGGTAGTGGTAAAACAGTGGCAGAAACAAAACAGAATAAGAAACCACTAACCAAGCTAGAATGGCGGTAAAACAGAACTGACAAAGGTGCGAAGCGATTCCTGCGGCATTTTCAAAAGGGCAAGGACAATGGCGGAAGACTCCAGTGAAGGAAGAATAGAGGACATTGCTGGAGCAATCTGGCAGAGGCTCCAGCGGTGGTTTTTCTGGCGACAACAGCGCCACGCAGCTCGACGGCAGCCTCCTTCCACAATAACAGCAGCAGCGGTGGCAACACCCACCACCAACACCCCCTTGCCGGCGACAAGCTCCATCGCGTTTTCCTTCCCCTTTCTCGAAGTCTTTCTCTTTGGGTTCCTCGGCAGCAGCAAAAACTTGGTGGCAGCAAAGGCAGCACCTTCTCCCTCTTCTTCGTCGTGGTCTCCTTCTCTGTCTTAAGCAGTCGCTCTCTTTCTCTCGCATGTGCATCACTCTCCTTCCTCGCGCCTCTCTGTGAGTTCCGTTTGCGACAGCGACGGCGGACCTCCCTCTGCCGACGCTGTCTTCCTCTCTCCTCCTCTTCTCTCCTCTGATCCCCTCATTCTCCTTTCTCTCTTTTGTTCTCTGTGTGCGTGGGTGTTTGTATGAGAGTGTGGGTAGGTTTAATTTGGGGATTAGGGTTAGGGTTTGGTAAAAAGAATAAGGGTGTTATAGGGATTTTACATCATCACTGTAAAGAGGCAGGACACTTCAAGTTTAACTGTCCTAAACTCAAGAGAAAGGATAAGGCAAAAAAAGAAAAAAAAAAAAAGAAAATGCGTATGGTCTCATGGAAGGACTTAGAGAACGATTCTGATGAAGATGAAGATTCTTAATATGTAGCACAAATCTGTTTAATGGCTAGTCATGATCAATTAGATGAGATTTGTCTAGCATCTAAAAAGAAGAAAGACATGTGGTACTTGAATAGCAGGCGTTCTAGGCACATGATGGGAAAGTTAACATTCTTTGTCAAACTCAACAAGTATGATGGAGGATTTGGGACTTTCGGGATGACCGTAAAAGAAAAATCATTGCTATTGAAAAAGTTGGTAATGATCTCTCTACCTTCATTAAAAATGTTTTCTTGATTGATGGGTTGAAACACAATCTTTTGAGTATTAGCCAATTTTGTAATCTTTATTTTTTAGTAATTTTCAAAAGATTAGAATGCATTATTGTGAATGAAAAATCTAATGAAGTGTTCTTTGTGGCAAAATGATGTGATAATGTGTATGGCCTCACTTTAGATTAACTTAAAAAAGATGTGATAAGTGTTCTTTGTGGCATAAAAGATTGGGTCATGTTAGTATGTATCAAATCAACAAGCTAGTAAAAAAGAATTTAGTGAAAGGTCTTCCTAAAATCATGTTAAACAAAGACATCACTTGTGATGCTTGTCAAATGAAAAAACAAACCAAAAGTTCTTTTAAATTTAAGGAAGACATATTTGCTAAAAGACCCCTTGAATTGCTACATAGTGATATTTTTGGTCCAACTAGAACTCAAAGTTTAGGAGGTAAACAATAAGGTTAAGTACTTTTTCCCGCCCCTAAGGTCTTGGGTCAAAATCAAAATCGTCCCTGACCTTTTTTTCGTAATAAAATCATCTTCAACATTAAAAAATGTTATAAAATTGTCCTTTTGTCCATAAACATTTTTCAGACGATTTTGCCCTAAAAAAAACCCTCCTCTTTGTAAGGCCCACATCGGTTGGAGAGGGGAATGAAGCATGCCTTATAAGGGTGTGGATACCTCTCCCTAGTATGACGCGTTTTGACGAGTGAGTGTGGGGGGCTTTGGCTATCATCCCTATTGTCAAAGGCAAAACCGTGAGGCCTTGTGTGCCAAAGCGGACAATATCATGCTAGCGGGTGGTCTGCGCTGTTACAAATGGTATCAAAGCCAGAACCCGGATCGATGTGCCAGCGAGGGCGCTGGGCTCCCTTAGGGGGTGGATTGTAAGGCCCACATCGGTTGGAGAGGGGAACGAAGCATGCCTTATAAAGGTGTGGATACCTCTCCCTAGCATGACGCGTTTTGACAAGTGAGTGTGGGGGGGGCTTTGGCTATCATCCCTATCGTCAAAGGCAAAACCGTGAGGCCTTGTGTGCCAAAGCGGACAATATCATGCTAGCGGGTGGTCTGGGCTGTTACACTCTTCCCCACTAATCCCCAACCCCCTTCATCATCATCACCGAGTCTCTTTCTCTCTTTCTTTCTCCTAAACTCCTACTCTCCCTCACCAAATTACCTCTAACAAAAAAAATTAAAAATAAAAATAAAAAATAAAAGAGGCAGAGAGCATTTAAAGTTGAGAGAGAAAGAGAACCCCAAGGAGGCTTACGTCGAGATGGGTGAGAAGGAAAGTAGAATTGGAGTGAGAAGCATTGTGATCGGAGGAGGGGTGTTCGATGGGGAGGCCTTCGAATTCATCCTCGTCCAGAAATCAAAGGTGGTGGGTGGCAGTTTCGGGAGATCGGTGGGTGTGGGTTTGGGATCGGGTTGGGGATCGATGGGGGTAAGAGGAGTGAGTCAGTTGTGAGAGGTTAGGAAGGTGGAGAGCAGAGAGTGGTGGGATCGATAGAAGCGTCTTCGAGTTCGTCGTCTTCAACTTCAAATCCCTCAACATGGTGGCGCTATGACGTGTTCTAGGAAGGGAGAGGTGGCACTTGTAGTGGCTGTTGGCTTTCGATGGACGGCAACGGTGGGTGGCAATTGGAAGGAAGATGAAGAAAAGAAGGGGAGGAAGAAGGAGGGTAGAACCGGCGCACTGAGAGCGGCGGCGGCTAGAGGTTGATGGCAGTAAGTTCCCACACCATCACTTCTTTTCTCCTCTTTTTGTTCTTCTTTTTTTTTAATTTTTGAAGAACATAAACATCATTTCTTTTTTTAATTTTTTTTAATGTCTATTATTGCTAATTTTAGATTTGAAGTTGTGGTTGATGATTGTTGAGTTGTTATTAAATCTGAAATTTTTGTTGATTTATTTTGTTGTTGTAGTTGCTAAAAGTGTGTTGCTGTTGCTGAATTTACTGAAATTGCTGAATTTGGTTGTTGTTGTTGCTGAATTTAGTTTGTGGGTGGGTGATAGTGATTTAGGATGATGAACATGTAATAGAGAGAAAGGTGTGATGGTTATAGTAGTAGTGGTGATGGCGATGAGGAAAGAGAGAGGGAGAGGGAGAGGGAGAGGGAGAGAGATACGTAGCGAGGATGATGATGATACAAAAGTTAGTGGCGAGGGTAAGGAGGATTTTTTTTTTGTTTAAGGGCAAAATTGTCCGGAAAATATCATTTATGGACAAAAGGACAATTTTATAACGTTTTATAATGTTGAGGATATTTTAATACGAAAAAAAGGTCAGGAACGATTTTGATTTTGACACGAGACCTTAGGGACGAAAAAAGTATTTAACTCTAAACAATATGATGTAGTGATTGTGGATGATTATACAAAATTTGGTTGGGTTCTATTTTTTGCTCATAAAAATAATAGTTTTTCAGCCTTTGAAACTTTTAGCAAAAGAATTTAAAATAAAAAAGATTTGAAAATAGCTTCAATTAGAAGTGATCATGGTAAAGAGTTTGAAAATCAATTTTTGAATCTTTTTGTGATAAATTAGGAATTTCACATAACTTCTCTTATCCAAGAACACCCCAACCAATGGTGTTGTGAAAAGGAGAAATAGAAGTGTTTAAAAAATGGCTAGGGCCATGTTAGTAAAAGTGAAGTTCCTAAATTTCTTTGGGCTGAAGCCGTGAACACGACTTGCTACATTTGAAATAGAACAATCATTAGAAAATTTTTTAAGAAAACCCTTTATGAGATTTGGAAAGAAAATCTACCAAATCTGAATTACTTTCATATTTTGGATGTAAATGTTTTGTTTTAAACACAAAAAAAAAATTAGAAAAATTTGATCCAAAGACTTCTAAAAGTATTTTTGTTGTTTATTCCACAACTAGCAAAACCTATAGAATTTATCATCAAGATGCTTGAATTATTGAGAAGTCCATACATGTTATATTTTGTGATTCTAATGTTGTTCTAAATATTCTGGAAAATGTTGATGCAGGTAATTAAGTAGAAGGTTACATGAATAAAGTCCAAGATCAAGAAAAATCTGAATCTATGCATCCTACTCCTGACTCAGCTGATGTAAAAAATTCTATAAGAGACAACCTCATTTTATCTCCTCAACTGGTGAAATTTCTGAGAATATCAGTTTTAATGAACCAAATTTGTCTGAATATGTTCCTAAATCTCCAAGACCACATGAATGGAGATTTCTAAAAAACTATCCATAAGAGTTCATCATAGGAAATCCATCTCAAGGTGTCACCACAAGATCCTCTTCTAAAGAGCAACAGAAGAAAACAACGTGGCATTTCTTTCTGAAATTGATCCTCAAAATATTAACGAAGCACTTGGTGATCCTTCTTAGGTCAAGGCCATAGAAGAAGAGTTACAACAATTTGGGAAAAATCAAGTGTGGACGTTTGTACCCGATCCTAGTGGGAAGAAAGTGATTAGCGCTAAGTAAATTTTTATGAACAAATTAGGTGAAGATGGAAGCATAGCAAGGAACAAAACAAAATTGGTGGCTCAAGGATATGAGGAAGGAAAAGATTTTGATAAATCCTTTGCACCAGTGGCTCGAATAGAAACTATAAGGCTTCTCCTTACATATGCTGCCCATTATGGCTTTAAACATTTTCAAATGGATGTGAAATGTGCTTTTTTGAATGACATCATTGATAGAGAAGTGTATGTGATGTAGTCTCTCAGTTTTAAAAATAAAGAATTTACAAACCATGTTTTCAAGTTTTCAAAAGTACGTTATGGTTTAAGACAAGCTCCAAGAGCTTGGTATGAAAGACTTAGTTCTTTCATTTTGAAAAATGATTTTCAAAGAGGTACCACTGACACTACTCTCTTCATTAAAAAATTTTAATGATTCGTTCATCCAAGTGCAAATTTATGTTAATGATATAATTTTTGGTTCAGCCGATGAGTCCCTTTGTGTTGATTTTGGTAAACTTATGACTAGTGAATTTGACATGAGCATGATGGGTGAACTTAACTTTTTTCTTGGGATTCAAATCAAACAAACTTCTATTGAAATTTTCATTCATCAAGAGAAGTATACTAAAAAACTAGTTAAGAAATTTAGAACGGAGAATGCCAAATCCATGGTCACTCCCATACACCCAAACTCACAGTTGAAAAAGATGAAACTTAAAAAGATGTTGATAAAACTAGGTATAGAGGAATGATAGGTTCTTTTATGTATCTTACATCTTTTAGACTGGACATTGTACAAAGTGTTGGAATTTGTTCAAGATTCCAATCTCAACCAAAAGAGTCACATCTTTTTGTAGTTAAAAGAATCATTAGATATGTTCATGGCAGATCCAGTTTTGATTTGTGGTATCTGGTGTGCAAAATTTGAACTCGCACAATTTCACCGAAAAGTGCACTGAGTCGTCCAAGTAATACCTCAGGTGAGTGAGGGTCGATCCCACGAGGATTGTTGGATTGAGCAAGCAATAGTTATCTTGCTAGACTTAGTCAGGTGAAAAGTAAAGAGAGTAGTTGTTGAAAGTGCATAAAACACAATAATAAAGAAAAGTAATTAAAGGTTGGTGAAGAGATAATATATGGAAGAAGTTAAGGTCTCGGAGATATTTATCTTTCCGGATTAACACTTCTTACTAACTATTTTAACAACAAATGATTCATTCTATGGAAAACTGTAAGTGATTAAACCCTAATTCCTTAGCAATTTAATCTCCTCTTATTCTCATCAAACGCCAGGGTCAGTGGTCATTCAATTTGAACGAGGGTGAAGCTCATCATTCTAGTTTATACCACAAAGGCCCTAATCACCCCAGATCCTGGATGAACAGATGTTTCCATGTCCCCAACGAGTTGTGAATTAGCCGTCTAGGAGATGTATTTTCAAGCTGTAGTTCAATGCTATCTCGTCAAGGACTCGCAAGAACTCATGTAGAAAAAGGGTCATACTTCCGTTCCACCCAGTTTCATTTAGATTGAAAAATGAAAATACATCTTAGAATTGAATCAAACATTTATTAAAAAAGAAAAGTAATAATATTAATTCATAGAAATAAATGGAGCTCCTAACCTTAATCAGGAGGTTTAGTTGCTCATGACTTAAAGAGAAAACAGAATAAAAGTAAAGAAGATCTGTCTCCCCTCCTGGGAGGCGTGATCCTCAGGAGGAAGGAAGTCCCCTATTTATAGTAAAAACCTCTAAGACTAAACCTAAAATTTAAATTCAAAACTAAATCAAAACAAAAATCAAATCTAGATCAAATAAAATCTTTTGATTTGAAACTAAGATAAGATATTGAATTCTAATCCTAAAAGATATTGTTTGTAAATAAAAATTACAAAAATAAAAGATAAGATAACAATTAAGAGTTAAATCCAACTAAAGATGCTCCATGAGTGAGGTGGGACCTGTACTACTGGCGTTCAGCGTCAAAATGGGCGTTCAGCACCGAAAAGGGGTAGTTCTGACGTTCTTATGGGCATTCAGCGCCCAAAATGGGCATTCAGCACCAGGAGTTACTCCTTATTGAGCGTTAAACGCTAGGCTTGGCGTTTAGCGCCTGATTTGACAGTTATTCTAGAAAAAAGTATAAACTATTATATATTAATGAAAATCTCTGGAAGTTAGCTTTCTAACACCGTTGAGACCGTATCAATTGGACCTCTGTAGCTCAAGTTATGCTCGTTGGAATGCACGGAGGTCAGGGTTGATAGCATCTGCTATCTTTTCTTCGTCTTTGCACAAGACTCTGCCAAATTCACCCAAAATTCACCTAAAATTATAAAAATATCATGAAAACTCAAAGTATCATCCAAAGATTAATTTTTCACTAACACATACAAAAACTTAATAAAATATAACTAAAAACAATATAAAAATAGCTAGAAAAAGGGTATGAGATATTCACTTATCAGTATCCTAGGTCTAATGATTTTTCTGCAGTTGGGTATTACGATGCAGATTTTGCTGGAGACAGAGTGGATAAGATAAACACTTTAGGAATTTGCTATTTTTTGGGCCGATCTTTAAACTGTTGGTCAAGCAAGAAGCAATCCACTGTAGCCTTTTTCACTGCCGAAACCGAATACATTGCTGCCTCGTCATGTTGTTCTTAATTGTTGTGGTTAAATATTCAATTAGTCGATTACAAATTGAAAGCTAAAAATATTCCTTTATTTTGTACTAGCATGAGTGCTATTAATATTTCAAAAAATCCTGTTTTGTACTCAAGAACAAAATATATTGAAGTGAGATTTTACTCAATAAGAGAACATGTTCATAAAGAGAATATTGATATTCAATTTGTTAAATTGGAGAAACGACTGGTTGATATATTCACAAAATCTTTGGTTGAAGATAGGTTCTGTAAATTAAGAACAAGTTTAGGCATACTCAGTTATGAATTCTTGTTTTAACTTTGCTAATGTGATGTTTGAAGATTTCGTCTCACATGTCGACATGAGACATTTCTAGGCAGTTGAAGAGTGGTGCGTGAAATTTAAACTTGCACAACTGAACCGGCAAGTGCACCGGGTCGTCCAAGTTATACCTCAGGTGAGTGAGGATTGAATCCCACGAGGATTGCCAGATTGGGCAAGTTGTGGTTATCCTGCAGATCTTAGTCAGGCGAATAGAAAGAAAATTTGATTGTTGTAAATGCATAAATGAACAATAACAAGAACGATAAATGGATATGGTAGAGACAGTGATGAGACGTCAGTTAAGGCTTCGGAGTTGCTTCCTCTTCTGGATTAACACGTCATACTCACTACTCCGATGATGAATGATTCCTTCAATGGAAAGGCTGTAAGTGATTAAGCCATGGGTCATGGTCTTTAATCCCCTCAGGTCTGGACCAAACATCCGAAGGGATTAGATCAATCTGGGAGAGGGTGAAGCGTGCGCGAGTCAATCCCTTTGTTGATCCTACTCAAAACGCCATAGACAAGGTCGGATCTTCCGGATCAGAGACTGCTGCTCTTAGGGTTCTAGCCCTTAGAGCCACAAGAACCTCAATTACCCCTGACTAACGAGGTTATATGTCACATACTCCGATTAATCCAGATAATTCTGTTGGAACCCGTGATGCATGCTCAAGCTATAGCTCAATACTATCCGGGTCAGGACTCGTAAAGAACTCATGTAGAATCGAGATTCATAAGGATAAAGAACGACAATGCATCATAGAATAGAATCACACATTCATTGAAGTAGAAAAGTAATTGTATTAATTCATAAGAATTAGCAGAGCTCCTAACCTTAACCTAGGAGGTTTAGTTGCTCATACTGTACAGAGAATACTATGAAATGTTCGAAAGTGATAAAGGAGAGATCCTGAAGAATGGTGATCTCTTTTCTATATATACCAACCTAAACCTAAAGAGACATTAATAGTAATTAGAAATTACAATAAAATGAAATAACTAAGCTAAAGGTGCGAAAAAATCCACTTATTGGCCCACTTGGTGAGTGTTTGAGTAGAGCTTAGTGTCCCACTTGAAGAAGTGGGCATTGAACACCCATTAGGGAGTAGTATTGCTGCTCCCTCACTCCCTTTGTGGCGTTGAACGCCAGGTTTGGGCATTCAACGCCAGCCTTGGTCCTCTTGGGGCGTTGAACACCCCATAGGGGGGTAGCTTGGGTGTTCAACACCCATTTTGGGCTGTCCAATCCAAAGAAAAGCATAGACCATTATATATTTCTGAAAAGCCCTGGAAGTTATATTTCCAACACCATTGAAAATGCGTCATTTGGACCTCTGTAACTCCAGAAATGCTCGTTTGAATGCATGGAGGTCAGACTCTGACAGCATCTACTCTACTTTTCTTTCCTCTGAATCAGACTTTGTCAGAACTTCGCCAGACTCACCCAAAATTCACCTAAAATTATAGAAAAATATAAAATCTCAAAGTAATATCCAAAGAAGTGAATTTTGCATTAAAACCTACTAAAACATAATAAAACTTAACAAAACATACTGAAAACACTAAGAAAATGATGCCAAAAAGTATATAAAATATCTACTCATCAAAGGGCTCTCAACTTGGAACGTTGACTATGGTCTTTGCTTTTGAAATTAAATTCAGGTGGGCCAATGTTCTTTTCATATAACAAGTGGTCATTTGTATTTCCTTAAACACAACACTTTTGGGCCCAATATGAGTTGGTTTATATGTAAGTGGGTCTCATTAGTTTTGTCACACATTAAAATCTTTTTCACAATCTTTTTTGTCTTTTCTGCATTTTAAACAATTATCTTTTTCAACCATAGGTCAAATCCTTTTCAAATCAAGTTGCCATAGGGTTTTGAACTTCTCTTGTTCCAAGAACTGCTTTAACTCGTTGCAGTTGCAAAACAAAAACTCTTCATATATCTAGCTTGCCTCTTTATATTTTTCATTTTCATCATTTCAATTTTTTAAAAATCTGTAATACCCATATGTCATTAAGATGAGAAAGAAAATCGCTACTCGTAGAGGCATGTTCACTCATAAACTTTACAGAATTTTTGAAAGTTCTCGTGCACCTTTCCGCACTCACGTTCCAATACATTCTCATACACTCTCTCTTTCTCCATCCCCTCCTCACTTTGAATTGATGGCTCGCACCAAGACGACGGTACGTCGTCTCTCTTCTTCTTAAGCAGCCGAGCCGTCAAGTGCTCCTTCTTGTCCAAATACTTCAAAGAAAAAGCGTCATGTGATTGAAGAAGAGTATCGTGATCCTCTAAGATCCAAACCTAAGTCCGTTCCTCAATGTTCTTATAGAGGTAACCATCGCATCTCACTTCGTTCAGTCAAAAAACCTCCAAATATTGACCCTTTTGCTTTCAAAGCTCACTTTGCAAACTTTTACTCTCACTTCAACCCTCATCATTTTTCCTTTGCTATGAACTTTGAGTTTTATAAGGGAGTTGTTGTTCACCGTTTATTATGTTCTACCTATCTTGCTTATTTGCCTGCTTTAGAAAAGAAAGGATTTCATTTTGTGAAAAACGTAGTGTTTCTGGATTAGAATCATCTTTTTAAAATAAAAAAGCCTGTCTATCCTAACCTGGTCCATGAATTCTATGCTAACATGAACTATCACGATGGAAATGTTCATTCTTATGTCAAAGGGCGTGAATTAAATTTGAATAGTGAAACTATCTGTGAAGCCCTACTCTAATGTTGGAGTTAATGCTTACACTTCAGGAAAATTGGATGAAGGTTTAGGCCTTTCATACCAAGATGTCCTAGTTTCTGTCTGTGAAAATATTTCTCTCATTGATAGTCTTATCCCTAATCACAAGACTCTAGGTCCTATCCGTGCACAACTCCATCGCATTGTAAACCACATAATCCTTCCTCAAAGCGGTTCATATCAAAGGGTTTCATTTTGTGACACTGGTGCTGTATGCTATCATTATGAAAATTGAATTTTTTTTTTACTTATTTAATGATGAGGCATATGTATGACTGTATAAAAAGTGACAAGAATGTGTCACTTTCTTATGGCATATTTTTAATCTGTATCTTTGAATTTTTTGGTGTTGACCTGACCAATGGAACACTTGAAAATAGAAACTCTTACTTAAAAGGGAGTGGTGCAGTGAAACAACAAAAGAAAGGACCTACCAGATCTGAAAGAGTGGTCCTTAATGATGAAGAAGAAGAGCTTGATGACAATCCTCCTCAATCCACCACTAGAACATCAGCATCCACGAGGCACAAATTCCTTCCATCCGGAGTTGTAAAGGATGTTCTGCAACAATTTGTGAATTTGTTTAATCATCTCATCTCCACAAGCCAACAAGAGAGAAAGCTTGCCGTTTGAAATGAAAATGCTTTGCGCAAGTCAATGGATAGAGTGACAGTTCTTCTGAAGTATGAAGATAACATTCATGAAGATGATACCATGGCTATTGATTAAGAGGAGCCATTGGACACTGAGGATGAAGGCTCGGATGCCTAGGGATATCTCATGTTAAAGACTTTTAATTCTGTTGCAATCATTTTTATAAGACAATTGAATTTTAGCTACTATTTTATTACTTTCTGGATGACTGTAATTATTTAACTAAACCTATTCGATTTATTTAGTTATGCTATCATTGACTTCTAATCCCTCTCTTGCAGGTCTGGACTGTATTTCCTCCTTTGATGACAAAAGGGGGAGTAGTTAGTAATAGTTGTAGCTATGAAACATTGGATAAATTGCTTTGCTATTAAATGGTTTGCTATATGTTTCGCAAATTAATTGTTTGTTGATCTGTTGGCTCATGTTACTTGCTCATAAGTAATGATGTTCTCTACATGTGCTGCTATAACTTATGTGTGTTTATTAAACAGCTCACACTAAGGGGAGTATCTTTTATGAAAGAAAGAGGGAGCATATCACCTTTGAAATGGTATCATCAAATGGAAGTTTTTAATCTAAATTTTGTATTTTATTCTCTTTATTTTCATTTTAAATGATGTTTGTCATCAAGGGAGAGATTCTTAAGTTTAGAAAAATAAAATTAATGATGATGACAAACATTGCTTTTGGTTGGGTTAAAAGTCCAATTGGATTTGATCCTTGGATTAGTGTTGGAGGCCCAAAGTAATGGTGCAGCCCAATAAATTACAAATCAGACAACAAATCAGTAAGTGAATCATCAAAGTCATCATGCATCATCAAGCTAATCCATTCCATTACTCTCATAAAAGGAAACGCATATAATTGAGGATGGAGCTCTGGTGGTTCAGGTAATGCACAAAGAAGAAAGAAAAGTTCACTTTTTTACTAAGCATAAAAAAAGGTGCTTCACTTTTTCATTAAGCACCAAATCAGAATAAAGGAAAGCAAATCAAGAAAGTTGGGTCAAATCAAAATCAACATGCACAAATTAAGCATAATCAGAAGAAAAAAGGTAAATTATTTCCATTAACATGCAAGTCAATTACTTGCTGTTTTTCTTTCCTCTGCACAACCATTTCGAGTAATATGAAGAAAGTGGTGACTACTTTACTCTACTGTGAATCAATAGCTAATATTGAAACTTGGGGTCAAAGCACAAGGTTAGTAATTTTGATTTATCAAATTCATTAAGGATCTGTTACCAATAAAGCTGTATTGTTTAACTCTGAGTTCACATCACTGATTTTCTAGTCTGATTGAAAAAAAAAAGACACCTAGCTCAAGATTCAACAAGTTGACTTAATTATGAAAAACCTTAGAGCTAGCTACAAGACTCAATACAAAAAGAAAAATGACTTCAGTTTGCAAGTAAGGAGAGTGAACCAAGGTTTGAGTTTCATTGAGAGCTTCTCTGTAATAGTTCAACATTTTGGATAGTATTTCTACATCAAAAAAATATTTTGCTAAGATGAAGAGCTACACTTGAGAGTACTGAATCCGGTTCATCTTATAGCGTCAAAGTTGTGCAACATCATCTCCTTCATGGTTTATTGTTGAATATTCTGATTGTATGTTGTATCTCTTTTGTTTCTATTAAGTGGTAAAAGACATATAAGTGAGACATTAAGAAAAAGTCATTGAGAGAAAAGGCAAAGAGAGGTACTTAGAGAGAAAAGCCAAGATTTATGTCTTATCTCTTTAGATTGTATTTTTATTTTATGTCATGTACTTGTGAGGTATCCCTTGTAAGTTGGGTGAGTATTTAGTATGTTGAGAGTATAAGAAGTAACCTAGCCAAGTCAAGATTAGGTTGAAACTTGGTTTGTCCCTGATAGAATTAGGTTGAATCATTAGGAATTGGTGTATGTAATATTTGAAAAGATATTGAAAATTCTATCACTATTGTGGTGGAGATTGGATGTGAGTTGCATTGCACAAGGCAGTTGAATTAGGATATATGACTGAGTCATCTTCTTCTTCCCTGTTTTGATTTTTTTTTTTCACGATTTATGAGACAAAATAAAATTGTCTCCTGCATAATCAATCTCGCAGTCTAAACAAAAGCAAAGTTTCATTTTTTGGTTTGAGGACTTATTATTCAAAATTAAAAGGTCATATATTCAACCTTCCCTTCTCTAGGCCA
Organism: Arachis hypogaea; assembly: GCF_003086295.3. NCBI lineage: Eukaryota > Viridiplantae > Streptophyta > Magnoliopsida > Fabales > Fabaceae > Arachis > Arachis hypogaea. The sequence goes on from NC_092047.1 coordinate 100,860,172, forward strand.
TCAAAAACCTTCAAAACTAAATGGATATAATATTTATAAAAATACGTAAATAGTAGAGTATTTATCGATATGCACAATATGTTGTAACCCGAGTATAGTGTTAAAAATCACATTAAAGATACATCTCGTGTACTGAGTATCCGGACTCTAACAAAAAAAATTAAACAAACCTTAAATAAAACCAAAAGCAAGAAATGAGTACTGAGTACTCGAGATACACTTTCAGATAATTTTTTAGCTCAGTATCCGAGATATGTGTATAGTCTTAGTACTCGAAGATACGTATATTAATTGTAATAATTTAACTATAATATTATATACTTGTATCATTGTACTCGTATGGTTAATTAAAAATATTCGTTTTAAAAAAATAATTTAAATTTTTAATTAAAAAATTAATAATTTAAAATTTTAAAATTATCTCAGATATATGCAAAACCTTCTTATATGTCGATATATAATGTTTTGAAAAGTATTGTGTTGGTTTTATTTTTATTTTTTCATTTGATCTAGTTTTATTTAAATAATTTTAAATTTTAAAATTATAAAATATCTAATTTAAAATTTAAATAATTATAATTTAAATTAATAATTTAATTTAATCCAATAAAAATAAATATATTCGTATTATTATATTAATTATTTATATGTACTGCTAAATTAATTTTAAAAAATGACATTATTATATTAAGATATATGCGTATAGAAATAAATTGGCTAAACTCTAAGTGCATGACTTAGTCTAATAATGTCATATATTTACTATTAAATAATGTCTAGGAGATAATAATTTTATTAAATATAGTACTTTTTAAATTATAAAATATTTATTTAATGTTTGTAATTATATTTAAAAATTTTTTAAAAATTAATTTGACTGTACTTATAAATAACTATACAATTACAATAATACGAGCACATTTATTTTTATTAGAAAAAATTAAATTGTTAATTTAAATTATAATTATCTAAATTTAAATTTTAAATTTAAATTATTTAAATAAAATTGAATGAAATGAAAAATAAAAATCAAATCAACATAACACTGTGCAAAACATATATGGATGTATGAAGAGGTTTTACATATATGTTGAATAATTTTAAAATTTTAAATTGTTAATTTTTTAATTAAAAAATTTAAATCGTTATTTTTTTCAAAACGAATATTTTTAATTAACCATACGAGTACAATAATACAAGTACGTAATATTATAATTAAATCGTTACAATAATATACATATCTTCTAGTACTGAGACTTTACACATATCGTGAGCCCAAAAATTATCTGAGAATGTATTAGTACCCATTTCTTATCTTTGGTTTTATCCTGGGTGCAACCACAATGTTATTTAAATTTTTTTATTGGAGCTTAAGTAGTACCCGAGATGTGCCTTTAAGGTGATTTTTGATACTATACCCAAAATATAACATGTGCATATCAATAAATACTCAATTATTTACGCATTTTTGTAAATATTATACTTATTTAATTTAATAGTCTTACTATGAGTTCAACCCTAAAATAGTCCCTGAGATTCACGAAATGTACTGATTTAGTCCCTAACTTCCCAATTGCACTACTTATTTTCTCGAGATTGAAAAAAATGCACCAAGTTGGTCCCTTCCTATTTTTCCGTCCAAGTTGCTTCCCGGCGAGAGTAACCTGAAAAATGATTGCCACGTTGGAGTGTCTAACGGTTACATGACGTGGCAACTGGAAGTGTTTAACCCAATGTGGTTCCTGATCCCCTTTTTAACCCTAACTGCAGAAGTAGCGCACCACTTCTTCTTCTTTTTCTTCTTCCTCCCTGTTCATTTTCTTCGCCGTTGTTGTGCTGGTTGGAATGATGGTTGGACGTGCAAATGAAGGAGATAGGAGTTCTATTCGATCAACGACAAGGACGCCAAGTCGGAACAGAGCCTCGCGAGTGCCAGAGCGGTGTGGATGTGAAAAACGCCCTGTACTCCGATGGTCTAGAACGGATACCCACCCAAATAAGCCCTTCTTCGGATGCCCAAATTACAATGTGAGTGTGTCTTTAAGAATTTTTGTTGAGTTTTTTTATGCTAACTCTTAAATTTGCTGCTCACAGAGTAGTGGAAAAAAGATAGTGTGAGTTTTTTTGATGGGCAGATGTTGTAAAAGATGTTGCAGCATATAACAATGAAGAAGTGAGCGTGAGTCTTGCTTTGAGGATTGGCAATTTGGAGGTTGAATTAAGGACCCAGGAATATATAATACAAATGTTGGAATTGCTGATTTTTTTCTTGTTAGTTGTTGTTTTAGTTGTGATGGAAAAAATATAACAATTGTGTTTGAAAGTATTTGTTTATGAATATATGGGCACTTCTTGGATTATTGGTGTGGTCTGTGTAAATAGATTACAAAAATAATAACCAAATTAAATGAATAGAACAAGTAAACTGATAATAACAGATTTTGATTATAATTAACACATTGTCAATGTAACACATTATCAATGGACCACATAATGATAAACACTATAATACAACCACCAGAAAGAAACACAAGAAGATCTCCAAGTTTAAAGGATTCTAAAGTATTTACTACCAAAAGTAAAAATAAACCATACAGTCTAGTTATGTGCTATTCTTGAATGGAATAACAAAAAAAAAATCTAGTCCCCAAATTCCATATGTAACTAAATATCAGCAGCTAGTATATCCAATTATTTAGTGTTTTTCTTTCTTGGTGCTTTGAACCCTGGAGTTGGAGCAAACTTCAAAAAATTTTTCAACCTAAAAGATGTTGTTGCACTTGCTCCTTGCATGGGATCAACAGAAGCAGTTACTGGTGGTGTTGAGTTCCTCCTTTTGGTTAGTAATTTATGTGATCTTTTTATGGTTATTGGTGGTGGTGCCTGAGTAAAGTTAGGAAACTAGTTTGAATTAGTGTAAACAAGGAGCAATAACAAAAAAGTAAAAAATAAATGTTAGGGTGAATTTTTACCTCATCTTGTGTTCCACCATAGTTTGATTGGGATAAGTCAATCTCGACAGCTTGGGATGCAGCCACTGGTTGTGGAAGGTTGTCTGTAACAGCCACATGAGGAGGATTTTGGATATCTGCACCAGGAGGAGCTTTAACTACTTGTGGTGCCTCATTGGCAGTGTTGCTTGCTTCAGCTGGAGGTGTACTCCCAGTAGAAGTAGCTTTGAACTTGGTAGCCGCCACAGCAGCCACGCAACAGCAACCTCATCAGCTCTCTTCTTTTTACATCCCATCTTGGTGTGGCCCTTTACTCCACAATATGTGCATGTGAATGGTTTTAGCTATCTCTTTAGACTAACGGTTGGTTTAGCTTTCTTGTTTTCATGAGTATCCTCATCAGCATCCTTTCTTCTTTTGGTTGTCAGTTTTCCTGATTTCCGTTTAATGTTAGAAACTTGTGGCAAATTGTAGACTGATTTTTCTCACTGGAATTGGCTTGGGAGAGGATTGATGTGATGTTCATAGGTCTTTTTGTATGACTCCATTGTGACTAAGGGGTGACAAAAATCCTCGGGTCTCTTGTTCACCCGTGCAAGAGCAGCACATGCATGAACACAGGAAATGCCTATAGTAAATTAATCAACTCCAGTTCAACTCCATACCAACTCACATAACAATTGAATTAAAGCCAATTATAATGAAAATAAAAATAAAATTGGTGTAAAAGTTAATAATATCACCTGTTAACATCCAAAATTGGCAGGTGCAAAGTTTTTTACCTAGATATACAACCATGTTTGTTGAATATCCATGGACCTCAAACTTTTCATAGTCTTCATCTCCAGTCCATATAGGGAATCAATTCTTTGATTCTTTCCTAATATTTTCTAACTAGCTCTGAATAACAGGAGGAAGTTTCTCGACATTGTTGTTTAACTTTATCTTATTCTTTGCAATCGATCTCATAACCAACATCCTTACCTCTTCAAGCAAAGTGATGATTGGCTTGCTCCTAGCCTCCTTGATCTGTGCATTGAAAACCTCACATGCATTGTTGCAAATATTATCCAGCTTTGGCCCGTAGCTAAATTGAGACTTTGTCCATAAATGCCTCGACCACTTGTTAAGGTATGTCCATGCTTCCTCACTCACCCTCTTTATCTTGTCCATATTATCCATAAAGTCTTGGAAAGTGGTTGACATAGTAGCATCCCAAAGGAGTCTCTTCAGCTTAAGATCCTTCCACTGTTTGTTCCTAGAAAATCTAGGTCCACCTCTACATCTAATAAATCCTCAACAATTGCATCATCAGCTTGCATAATAGTATATTTTCCTATCTTCTCCTTTTCTTTAGCCATGCCTGGTGTCTTTTGAACCTTCTTGACCTCTTTTCTAATTGGTTTTGAATTTTTTGCAACCAATTCATCATTATTACTAGAGCTGGCCTCCTGCACTGGGACATAAGATGTATCCTCCGAACTCCCATCATCACTTGTTAATTCATTTGTAGTTAAATCCACACGAAGAGATTGCTTGCCTTTGTTAGCACTCTAACATCCCTTTGCCTGAGATCTTGTAATTTTTTTAGTGGGTTAAATTTGGGTTTGGGTTTGGAAGTGAACTTGGGCTTGGACTTTAGTTGAGTTTTATTGGGCTTCAGATTCTGGTTGGGCTTTGGAGTTGGCTTCTGATTATGCTTGACAATGGGAGTTGGGTTGGGCTTCCTACTGGGTTTCGGGTTGGGTTTATGATTGGGTTTGGGGTTCTCAAGATCATAGATGGAGTTGGGGGTCATTGGTAGGATTTGTGGTGGGGGGTCAACAGTAGGTTTGTTTGTGATGGGATTTGGAGTAGTAGGAATTGGGTTTGCAATTGATTTGTTTAGAACTGGGTTTGTAGTTGATTTGTCATCTGGAGTTTGATTTGAGGTGTCTTCAGGTGTGTTCTTGTTAGTATTTAAGTCACCATCAGAAACCTCTTGTGCTTCATAATCAAGTAACATCACAGCTCTTTTCCCTTCCAATAGTTCAGGTGTGGAAACTCCATGTTCAAAATAAACATCAACTACTCCATCATTCTTTTGTGAATGGAAGCACATCTTTCTTAATTCATCATCACTGGTCAGAGCTCTCAGTCCAGCCTCCAAGCTTTTGCCCAGAACTAGCCACCAGCACTCAAGTACCTTGTTGATCTGGCCGTTACAAGTCCGACCTCATAACTTGGCATTATGATCAATAAATCGGCTCCATACATTATAACTCGGTCATATGCGTTATGATCAGATTCAACGGATTACATCTTAAAATAAAAATGTTCGACCATGCATCATTACCCACAAAATTCCAATAACTGCTCTTCAATACAGATGACCAAAAGCAATGTAACCGACCTATTATATACCACTTATAATGATATTTTATCCTTAATAAGACACATTGTACTCACAATACTAACTTAAGCATCGGAGTGCCTTTTGCAGGTACACTCCCCCACTCTTGCTCACTCTCTTCACAAGCATGCTACAAGCTCGGACTCCTAGAGGTCACAGGATCGGTGCTGAAAGCTATAACTCGGCACGTTCAGCAGGGACCAAGCTCTCTTAAAGGTATCCGTACAGGAACAATTGGCACCCACCGTGGGGCCGAAAATACAAGACCTTCCCTTTTTCATCGGCCTCGACGATTTCACCTCCGGCCATGGCTGAGCAACTCCCACCTACACCATCCGAACTTCTTTGGATGGTGACCGAGTTACAACAAGCCAACCAGCGCAAGGTGGAAGAGAACCAAAGAATGGCAAATCAGATTGCTAATCTGAATAATGCCCGGATTGAAAATAACAATGACCGATAAAGAGCAAACAGAAGAAACCGAGCATCAGTCTGGACCGACGCATGTCTCTGAAACTGCTCGGCGTGAAGAAGAACAACCTGAGCATGATGAAGAAGCTCGGCCAGAGAATGAAGATGACGATCTAGAAAACTCTCTCGGGCCATTCACGGCCGAGGTGATAAACTTCGTGCTACCCAGGAGGTTTACTCTACCAACCACTTTAACCCCATATGATGGGTTAGGTGATCCAAAGAAATACATAAAAAATTCACCTCTATAATGATAGTAAATGGTGCATCCGACAAAACACGGGATAACAAGAAAAACTTCAAGCCAACTCCCCATTATGAATCATATACCCAGTTCAATACCAAGTGTGACGACAACATCAAGGAAATTCTGAATTCAAAATTGATCAAACCACCACGAAAGGCCGGCAACTATCCAGATTCAAAGGGTGCAGATAGATCAAAATATTGAACTTTTCATCAAAAGCACGGACACATCACTGACGAGTGTGTCATCACCAAAGACCTTTTAGAGCGGCTAGCTCGGCACGGTCATCTCAACAAATACATCGGCGGCCATCATACAACGGTGTGCTCCCCTCTCCGGTGACCAAAGCTCGGCAGCACAGCCTGGCCGAGATAAAGAGCGACCGAGCACCAGTCATCCCAACCAACCAAGACGCATCATTAATTGTATTTCTGGAGGTTTTATAGGTGGAGGCGCTACAAGCTCGGCAAGGAAGCGGTCTTACCGAGCCATGCTGTCAATAGAAGCTAGTCAAAATCATCATCAGACGCCTCCATACTTTCCTCAAATGACATTCCAAGCCTCTGACTTCAACACCAACATAACAAATTTAGATGACCCCGTTGTGATCTCCCTCCAGCTAGGAGATCTCCTAGTTAAAAAGGTCTTACTGGACCCTGGAAGTGGTGCCGATGTTCTCTTTTATTCAACATTTTAGAAGATGAAGCTAAGCAACAACATCTTCTAACCTTCCACTGGAGACCTGATCGGTTTTTCAGGTGAGAGGGTCCTGGTTTTGGGATCTGTGTGGTTCCAGACCACACTCAGTGAGTTTCTCTTATCAAAAAATTCAGATATTCAATACTTAGTTGTAGACTGTTTTAGCCCTTATAATTTGATTCTTGGCCGACCTTTTTTAAATAAGTTCGGCGCCATTGTTTCTATAATTCATCTTTGTGTTAAGTTCCCTTTGCAGGATGATATAATTGCAACTATTTACAGTGATGCCCGTGAGGCCAGAGAATGCTACAACAACAGTTTTAAAAGACCTAACGAAGTATCCAAGCTCATGTACACAACATCAGCAATCAGGACGAAATCCCAATCTTGGCCGACCTTGATCCAAGGGCGGACGCCGTCAAGTGACCAACCCTAATAGAAGACTTACAGAAAGTTTATTTTGCAGATAGCTCAGACAAATTCACCTATGTGGGATCCACATTAAGCTCGGAAGAGAAGACCTTATTCCAAACTTTCCTACAACAAAATGCTGACTTATTCGCTTGGACCCCAGCCGACATGCCCGGCATTGACCCATCAATCATATCCGATAAACTGGCATTGGACCCGTCTGTCCTACCAATAGCACAGAAAAAGTGAAACCTCGGCCATGACCGAAAACATGCCTCTCTGGAAGAAACCAAGAAGCTCATCAATACGGGATTCATTCAGGAAATCAGATTCACAACATGGCTGGCGAATGTCGTCATGGTAAAAAAGCATAACGATAAATGGCGCATGTGTGTTGATTTCACCGATCTCAACAAAGCATGCCTAAAAGACTCTTATCCCTTACCATCTATTGATTGTTTAGTTAATAATGCTTCCGGTTATGAAAAGCTGAGCTTTATGGATGCATATTCTGGTTACAACCAGATCCAAATGCATCCATCCGATCAAAGTAAGACCGCTTTTAATACTGAATATGGAAATTACTGTTACAAAGTCATGCCATTTGGTCTTAAGAATGCAAGTGCAACATATCAACGCCTAATGGACAAAGTGTTTGCCCAACAGATAGGTAGAAACATAGAGGTCTATGTCAATGACATGGTCGCCAAAACAAAGCTCGACGACAACCACCTCGATGACCTCGAAGAAATTTTTCATCAGATCCAAAAATATAACATGCGGAAAAATCCCGAGAAGTGTGCCTTTGGCGTACAAAGCGGCAAATTCCTCAGCTTCATGCTCACCAACCGAGGAATCGAAGCCAACCCAAAGAAGTGCCGAGCTGTGTTGGATATGATGAGCCCACAAACTATTAAAGAAGTCCAACAGTTAACACGAAGACTTGCTGCACTCTCTAGATTCTTACCTTGTCTAGCCTCTAAATCTTTCTGTTTTTTCCAAACTTTAAAAAAGAAAAAAGATTTTCATTGGACTAACGAATGTGAACAAGTATTCATAACTATAAAAGAAACTCTTTCAAAACCACCAATTTTACAAACACCCCTTCAAGGAGAACCACTCTATTTATATTTATCTGTCACTAACTGGGCTATAAGCTCTGTTCTAATTGCAGAAAGGCAAAAGCAGCAATTCCCGATCTATCTCACTAGTAAGACCCTCCAAAATGCAGAACTCTGTTATCCGAACATTGAGAAGCTGGCCTTAGCTCTGGTTTTCTCGGCCCGAAGACTTTGGCATTATTTCCAAAGCCATGTCATCTTTGTTCGGACAGATCAACCTTTGCGACAAGTCCTTTAAAAGTCAGAATTAGCTGGCCGATTAGTAAAATGGTCGGTTAAACTCTCCGAGTTTGATGTCAGATACCAAGGCCGTGGTTCCATTAAATCCCAATATTTGGCCGATTTCATTGCCGAATTCACAGTCCCAAAAACAAATGAAGAATCAACATCATGGTCTTTATATGTAGATGGTTCCTCTAATCCACAAGGATGTGGAGCTGGAATGATACTTGACGACAGCAACGGTAATGTCATCGAACAATCTCTGCATTTTTCCTTCAAGGCGAGTAACAATCAAAGTGAGTACAGACTTGCCGCCGACCTAAATATCACCGAACTCAAGGTGTATTGCGATTCATTGCTCATTGTACAACAGGTGAACGACTTGTATCAGGTAAAAGATCCCTTATTATCCAAATACCTTGAAATCGTTCAGAATTTAATTTCCAAATTCTCTAAATGTGAAATCCAGCATATACCTCGAGAGAGTAATGGCCGAGCTGATATCCTATCTAAGCTCGCCAGTACTCAACCGACTAAATCATCTCTTTTTCAATCAACACAACTTAAACCCAGCATAGATCTCACAAAAATTCTAAGTGTTACACAGGATACAGATTGGAGAACACCTTATATAACTTATCTCAGAACTGGAGTATTGCCAGATGATGTTAACAATCCTCGGCATTTTCGCCGACAAGCTTCGTTTTTTACCATATATAACAACTGCCTGTACAGACGAGGTTTTTCTCGTCCATTACTTAAATGTCTTAACAGATCCAAAGCCGGCCTTGTATTAGCTGAGGCACATGAAGGCATCTGCGGTACACACCTCGGAGCCCGAAGCCTTTCTTCAAAAATCCTCCGTGCTGGCTTCTTTTGGCCGTCATTACAAAATGACTGTAAAACAAAGGTAAGAAGTTGTGATAATTTCCAGAAGCACAGCCCGATCACACACCTACCATCTGAGTCTCTGCACAGCTCCGAGGTAAGCTGGCCCTTCAACCAATGGGGGTTAGATATCCTCGGCCCTTTTTCCTTTAGCAGCAGGACATGTAAAATTTTTGGTAGTAGCCATTGATTATTTTTCAAAGTGGATAGAAGCGCAGCCTTTGGCAAAAATTTCCTCACGAAAAATGGTTTTCTTTGTATGGAAAAATATTATCTGTAGATTCGGCATACCTCGGCACATTATCACAGATAATGGTCGCTAGTTTGCCGATCATAAATTCACTTCCATTTTGCAGGACTTGAAAGTCAAACAACATTTTTCATCGGTAGAACACCCACAGACCAATGGGTTAGCGGAGGCTGCAAATAAAGTCATCCTCCACGCTCTAAGAAAGAAACTAGATGAAGCGAAAGGCCTCTAGGCCGAGCTCATACCAGAAATCATATGGGGGTATAATACCACGGTCCACTCAACAACAAAGGAAATGTCTTTTCGCCTGGTGTATGGCTCTGACGCTATGATACCAGTGGAGATCTCCCAGGCTTCACTTCGCACTCAATTGGCTGACCATACTACAGCAGAAAAAGCTCGGCAATCCGATCTAGATTTGGTTGAGGAAATCCGATCTTCAGCCGCAATCACACACCGCACTATGCAACAGCATATAGCTCGGCACTATAACCAGAAACTTCACCCAAGGTCCTTTCAAGTAAACGACTTGGTGCTACAAAAAATTGAACAGGCTAGAAAACCACCAAGCCACGGCAAGCTAGCAACTAACTAGGAAGGCCCTTTCCAAATTATGGAGATCATCGGCAATGGGGCTTACTGATTACAGACCCTAGATGGTAATGATTTACCTAATACTTGGAATGTATCATCTTTAAAGTTATGTTACAGTTAAAAGTCAGGGACAGGCATGTACTCTTTTTCCTACTACCAAGATTTTTCCCAAAATGGATTTTGCTTGGAGAGGTTTTAATGAGGCTTGCCTACCTGCGCCTTTGAAATTAAAACTTCTTCAATAAATAAAGTTTCTCATTTCATCAACTTACTATTCTCGCATTAAGCACTTCTCTCTTATCTATGAATTTATAATATTATCCTGCCGATCCCTATTCCGAATCCGACTATTAAAAATTTATTAGTCAAACACATAGCCGATATCTATTCCAAACCCGACTATTCAAAATTTACCAATCAAACAGATAGCCGATCTCTATTCCGAATCCAACTATTCAAAATTTATCAGACAAACAAATAGCCGCTATCCATTCTAAATCGGCCTACTCGGCCTTTACCGAACAATAAGCATAAACCGATCTCTATCAAACTAATCAGACTTGACCAATCAAGAACTCAAACAATCAAACTAAAACAAACAATCTTATCCACTACATCTTTATCAGATATAACCATTAAATCACCATTAAGGTGACACAAGCAGCCTTATCACATGGTATATTTTAATAGTATCAAAATAACTTGCTTTCGCAAAGAGCGCTAATAAAACAAATTGGCACCAAGCCACACTCACAATCAGCTAACATTCATCTGTCATACCTAGGTTACCAAAAAGAATATAACTATATTTTCTACCACTAGCCAATCAACACATGCAAATTAGCATGTAACCAGAAGTAGAATAAATTGCCTTTCTTAAAACAGCAGCAAAATAAAGTTACAAACATAAACAGTCATAAGCTCACTCCATGAGCAAAACAGTTCACCAACAACTACTAAATGTTTAAAACAAAACAAATATCATACCTAAACCTGCTGTTCAACATTTTCATCCTCTTCTTTGGCGTCACCATCATCCTCGACCATCTCCTCATCTCGGATGATCTTCCCTGGATCCATTTGGGTGAAATTAACCTCTAGAGCTAAAAACTTTGCCTGAAGAGATGCACGTTCAAATCCCTCAATAAAGGAATCCAACACCGCCGTCTCCTTACTCTTTTCTATCTCCTTTAAATTCGTCGTAACCTCAATTACACGAGCACTCAGACTGGATAGGTCGGCCTCCTTTTTCTTTACATCTTCTACTTCCTTCGCATAATTTTCCTTGGTCAGCTTCAGCTCTTTTTCAAACTCAGAAACCCTGTTTTCCAGTTCAACAACCCTAGCATTTTGCTGCTCTGACTCCTCTTTCAAATTGGGATCTGGCTTTGGAGCGGCAATTTTCTTATGAATTTTCTCTCGGCTGCGCCCTAATCTCGTCAGCCGAAGACCAACCACCTTCAAAACAGCAAGTACCACAGATATATGTCACATCCATATATCATAATAAACACACCATCACACCTAAAAAAATGCAAATACCTACATATATCGGTCGATAGCAATGTCACCAACTTCCTCCGCCAGGTTCACATCAGCCGACAACTAACACACTTCGTCGGCAACGACCATATAAGGGAAATCCCTCCCCCACAGAGACGAGCCGTCACTCTGATCACCAACTTCATGCAATCTTTTTTGGTTTTTGATAAACCCCCAAACCTCTTCTATAGGTACCTCATCCATAACATCCTCGAGTTCATCGGATAAATCCACAACGTCCTGCTTTCTTTTCTTCAATATCACCTTTCTTCTTCTCAATTTCGGCTGGTCCACCTCGCCAGCCCCACCAACTTTCTCCGCTTTTGACGAAGACCCTTCATTATCCAAATTTTTACTCTTTACCCAAGCTCTGAGGGTAGCAGCAGACACCCCAGGATATTCCCCCTGTAAAACAAACACAACAAACCTCAGCCAAACATTAGTTAGAATATAATTATATCAATACTCCAAAAGTCTCACCTAAATATTCTACAACGGCCTGCCTATTATCCTCCCACTAGAGCAAGTCAAACACCAAAATTAACTCCTTCCGATCAACAGCCTCAACCAGATATTCAATGATGCACTCATTCTTTGCGGTGATAGTTTTCGGTCCCAGAATACTCTGAGGTTCCGAACACCACCAGATCGGAAACTTCTCCCCAGGTGCTCGTCCATATAAAACGGAAAATCCCCCTCAACATTCCTAACCTTCACATACATTTCTTTGAAATTTTTAAAGGAAGACATGTACAGTTTGAAAACAGCAAACCTGTGTGAACTATTCAAGTTTCCCCAAACCCCCTTCCAAACACCTTTGGCTTGAAACAGTGAGAAGAACAACTCCACTGTCAATTTCTCCTCCAAAAAATCCATCAGAATCTCAAAACTACGAAGAAATGCCCACCCATTAGGGTGGAGCTAGGATGGTGCACAATTTAACTGCTTCAACACCTGACATTCAAAGTTAGTAAAGGGAAGCTTCACCCTCAGTTCTTCCAACACACTACTATACATATAAAAATACTCAAAACCTTCCCCCTGTGAAACACCCGGTCACTGGGAGAATAAGGAAGCAGTTCTAACTAAACTCCAGAACCAACTCTCACAATACTATTTTTGTCTATTTCTTTTACGGCATCTTCATCCAGAAATAGGGACGCACGACTCCTCACATCATCATTCACCCAATCATAAGACCAATCAATTTTCTCCTTTTTCTCTTTCTCTAACCCCATTAGTGAATAACAGTTGAAGAAGAAGGAAACAGCAAAACAAAGATAGAAGAAGAAGCAGAGAAGTCGAAAACAATAAATTTATAGCATACCTCTTTTACTCATTTTTCTTTTTGAAATAGAATACTTCTGATGACAAGGAAGCTTAACCAAGCCAAAATGAAAACCTTTAGGATTTCAAAGTGTTTTAATTAACACACTTAATCACATTTGCGATTCCACTACCCTCAATCCTACCAGTTACATCAAAACAAGTGAGGGGCATTGGAAACACGCACGCTCTGTAACATGCATTTAATTCTTTCTCTCTCCTAATCATACCATTACTTAGCATTAATAACTGTTTAATAAAGCAAATTGAACTGGAGGCTACAAGGCAGAATCAGTCACCGACTTACAAACCTACTCAGCAGCCGACTTATGATTCATTAAAAGCTCAACCTGCTTTATTAAACGCATTCCTAGGCTAAGATTGGGGGCAATGATCCTGCCGTTACAAGCCCGACCTCATAACTCGGCATTATGATCAATAAATCGGCTCCATATGTTATAACTCGGTCATATGCGTTATGATCAGATTCAACGGATTACATCTTAAGATAAAAACGTCTGACCATGCATCATTACCCACAAAATTCCAATAACTGCTCTTCAATACAGATGACCAAAAGTAGTGTAACCGACCTATTATATTCTACTTATAAAGGTATGATATTTTATCCTTAATAAGACACATTGTATTCACAATACTAACTTAAGCATCGAAGTGCCTTTTGTAGGTACACTTCCCCACTCTTGCTCACTCTCTTCACAAGCGTGCTACAAGCTCGGACTCCCGGAGTTCACAGGATCATTGCTGAAAGCTATAACTCGGCACGTTCGTCAGGGACCGAGCTCTCTTAAAGGTATCCATACAGGAACACTTGTCATACCCCAGCTCCTTGAAATAGTTTCTCACGAAGAAAACATCAAGTGTATCCTCATCTAAATTTCCTAAGCCACTTCTATTGTTAGGTGAGTAAACCAATATTTCATCAACATTCTTCTTAAATGTTCCACCATGATGGAACATGATATCCAACAAGTTTTCCATCTGTACAAAAAAAAAAGTATAACAATTTATCTAATGCACGCTATTAATAATACAATCAGCAAACTACAATAGAACATAATCCAATATTGTTTATAAACATATAGAAACACCCTTATTTTCTGTGTAAAAATAGAGCATTCTGAAAACTCCTACCCACACCACCCGGTGCAAAAATTCCTAGCTAATAATATAGCCTCAATGGTTTTTCATCAACCAACAGGAAATTCCCAAGTCAAATCCACAATGATGGATACCTCAACACTATAAAAAAAATAAAAAATATTTTATTCATTGCATGCCTACCTCTGTGTCAGGGGGCTTTGCGAGGAAGCTTTGTTCCTTCCTTCACTATTTTGAGCCAACGATGCACAGGTTCCGACGGACTCGAATTTACTTCACCACAAAAACCCTCACCAGGAATGGAGCTTTCAGTTCGAAGAAGATGAAGAAGACGAAGTGATCTCTTTGAATATGGGGGTTTGAATTGCTCATTCTAAATTTTCAATACCCATTATAATTATTGATGAATCTACTTACAACATCAAGCATGGTAGTTTGAAGGCTGAGCTGCTCATCCAAAGTAGCTTAATAATTTGGGATGAAACTCCAATGCTCAATAAAATATGCTTTGAAGCACTTGATTGGACGCTAAGGGATCTTATGTTAGTTACCGATCAACATAAGACACATCAACCATTTGGTAGTAAGGTTGTTGTTCTAGGAGGTGATTTCAGACAGATACTTCTGGTGATTCCGAAAGGGAGTAGACACGATATATTATCATCAACTATTAACTCATCCCATCTATGATCATTTTGTAAGGTTCTGAAACTGCATACGAACATAAGGCTTTTAATGTCTTCTTCAGATCAAGATGAAGGTGAAATGAAGAGATTTGCTAATTGGATACTTGATGTTAGAAATGGAAATATTGGTTCTGTTGTTGGTGATGAATCAGAAGTTGAAATTCTAGATGATCTATTGATTACAACTACTGATGACCCTCTCTCTTATTTGGTAGACTTTGCATATCCAAATTTGTTGTAAAACATGTCAGATTACATATATTTTTAGAGTAGGGGCAATTCTTGCACCCACGCTTAAGAGTGTCGAAAAGGTAAACGATTTCGTCTTGACAATCTTTCTAGGGATGGAAAAGAAGTATTTGAGTTTTGACACAGCATGTCAAGCTGATGAGAATGAAGATGTACAACAAGAGTGGTTCACACCAGAGTTCCTAAATGACATCAAATGTTCGGGACTACCCAATCACAAGTTGACTTTAAAACCGGGAGTCGCTATAATGCTACTGCGAAATATAGACCAAACTTCAGGTTTATGCAATGGAACAAGATTAATAGTTAACGAACTTGGAAACAACGTAATTGGAGCGACAGTTAGGGCTGGAAGTGAGCCGAGCTGAGTTGAGCTAGACCAAGCTCAAGCTCGCCTCACAAAAATTGAGCTTGGCTCACGGCTTGGCTTATTAATAATCGAGCCTATTTCTTAAGCTCAAGCTCAGCTCACCGAAAGCTCACGAGCTGGCTCGAGCTCACGAGCTAGCTCAAATAATAGAAACATAAATACATAATCTATAATTCTATATTAATAAATTATAACTTATATATTTTATAAAATATTTAAAAAGATCAATTTTATATATTGTTATCTATCATTAAATTATAAATTTTTTATTTATGTCCTACATCAAAATTATATGTAAAAATTAAATATAAAATTTAAATAATTAAGATCATATATATAATATTAAAAGTATAGATTAAATGCATATAGGATATGTGTATTAATAATTATATATATATATATATATATATATATATATATATATATATATATATATATATATATAATCGAGTCAGCTCACGAGCTAATGAGCTGAGCTTATCCAAGCTCAAGCTCGGCTCATTTAATTTATGAGCTCAATTCCAAGCTCAAGCTTGGCTCACTAGCTCACGAACTTAGCTTATCGAGCTATTAACGAGTCGAGCTCGAGCTAGCTCATGAGCTGGCTTGACTCACTTCCAGCCCTAGCGACAGTAGTGACTGGTAGAAATATTAGAGATAAAGTGTACATTCCGAGAATGAACTTGATCCCTTCAGATTCAGGATTGCCATTTAAGTTTCAACGGAGACAATTTTCATTAACAGTATGCTTTGTAATGACCATTAACAAGAGTCAAGGTCAATCATTATCACATGTAGGACTTTACTTGTCAAAATCAGTGTTCACTCATGGACAACTTTATGTTGCTTTGTCAAGAGTTAAGAGTCGCAGTGGCCTCAGGGTTTTAATTCTGGACGAAGACGGCAATCCAAAGTCATCAACAATAAATGTCGTGTTCAAAGAAGTTTTTAATAATATTTAAGTAAGAATAATATTATTTTCATTTTAATAACATGTTATGATTTATATTTTTGTACAAATATTTACTGTAGATATAACTAATTAATCTATAACTCTGTTTTTAAATTTGAGATGAAATGTGTAACAGGGAGCACAACATCATATACCAATTGCTTTTCTAATGAAGTTAGTAAAATACTAGATTGTCGATAAATTTTTATTAGCCGTTTGATATAAAGTTTAGTGTAAAATTGACATGTTATTAGTACAGTTATATATGTTCTTATTTTTGTATGTCTCCCTCCTTATGGTTCAAGAATATTATAGACTTCAAACTCTTCCATTTACATTTTACTTTGAATAAAAATAAAACAACATATTCAGTACGTTTATTATATAACGACGATAATAATGTTATACTAAACTTGAAAAAATTATGACTATAAAATATTATTTTTGATTTAACATGTTAAATTTAAATATAAGCCTGTGCATTATATGAGTTTAATACTAATACAATTATACATTAAAAATAAATTAAACTATATATATTGTTTTTGCCTGGTTGTGGCCGAGCTATATCTCTTCACAGAAGGTGGGTTGGCCGACCTTGTGAGTGAACCGTAACACGTCCCGACCACCAAGTGAAACAAGAGGGGGAGCACCTGCAAAAAGCACTCCGACGCTCAAGTCAGTCAATGAGAATTATATGGAGAGTTTTTAGCTTAGAACGATGATCTACCTTTTCAACTCCAACTGCTCGTTTTATAACTCGGAGGTAATGACCGTTTGGGTCTAAATTGGCCGTTTCTGTGTAACCGATCATAGAGGTTTAACGTCATAAAGTCGGCAGAGTTAATGTGCCGATTTAAAAAGAGATTTGCCGAGCTATAATTTGTAACCGACGTATAACGGTTGTATCACAGCCCCCAAGCTTAGCCTGTATTTTAAATGAGGCAGGTTGAGCTTTTGAATCCATATAGCCGAATTATAGCTCGGAATAAGGAAGGAGCCCCCAGTTCAACTTGACTCATTTCCTTATAATGCTGATAAAAATTGTTATTTAAATGAACAGTAACGGCCTTGGTGGCATGAACTAATGATTGTCAACACTTTTCAATGCAAGGCTCAAGTTCCTAAGTGGGTTTGGAACCGTTGCAAGTGGGTTTTGGGTTAATGCCCATGATCAAAACTTGGAACTGAAAGGGTTTCATTAAATGAATGGGAAAGAAAAATTTTTTCTTTTCATGTTACTCTTTTCGTGGGATCATAGCTGCTGCTTAAACTTCAACCTTCTTCAAAAATAATGAGTAGAAGAGGTTAGTAACTGTAATTTCTTACTTGCTGTCTTTCTGATTTCTGGTTTTGAGAAAAGGGAAAATGAGTGACAAAAAATCAAAAGCTTTACCTAAGATAGAAGATGATGATTCATATGAGTGGGTTGATGGTGATGTGAAAATAAGGGCCTCTCTGTTCTTTGACAGGGAGAGTGTCGAAGGACTAAACCTGTCAAAGATGGTCAGACCAGGTTTTCATGTTGAGTTATTGCCATGCAACCGCATGGATCGAGTTTTTCATAGAAAGAAAGATTTTGAAAACTTTTATATGTATAGTTGTGTTCTTGAGGAATTGCTTGTAAAACTGCCTTTTACGAGTTTTGAATGTGATTTGTTGACCCAAATGAATTGTGCACCCTCTCAAGTCCATCCTAACGGATGGGAATTTGTTAAATGTTTTCAAATTTTAATGGAGTTTTTGGAGATTGAGCCTGATTTAGAATTGTTTTTTTCGTTGTTTCAAGCAAAGGGTGTGTGGAAAGGCCTTTGGATTAACCTGAACAGTACCCCTGGGTTTTCTATTTTCAAACTATATAAATCTTCTTTCAAAGATTTTAAGGAAATGTTTTTCAAGGTAAAGTCTGTGGATGAAGAATTTCCATTCTATTTAGATGAAAATCTTGGGGAAAAATTTCCCCTTTACTGGTGCTGTCAACCTAATCATATCCTAGGTCCCGAGCTAATAACACCTCGGAATGAGTGCATAATAAGTTTTTTGATGGAAATGGTTGATCGGGGTGGTTTAGTATCTGTGTCGGAGCTGCTTCCTTGGGAAGAGGATAGAGCTTCTGTTGTCCAATATTTCGGTGAGGCATTGTTTGTGCTATCTATATTAGATTTATCTTTTGTTTTTCATCATACTGAACAGTCTTTGTTTTACTGTTTGTTTATTAGGTGGGAGATATCTTGGAGTTTCGGCTTCGAGCATGATGGCTCGATTCAAAATGAAGAACTTTGAGGGGTCTTCTTCAAATGCTGAGAAGGTAGAGGGTGAGGCTGAAGTGAATCAACCGGCACAGAAGAAGAAGGGGATTGTTTTTAAGAAGAGAAAATTTGAAGTGATTAATCTGAAGGAAGGGGATAAGGTGGTACCGTTAAGTGAATTATCGAATTTCACTGTTAAGCAAGAAAAACTTCATTCTTTTGAAGAGGAGGGTGATGGTTCCTCTGTGTGGGATAAGAAGTTCCCTTTTAACATCTTGGCAGATGAAATTGTTCAGTCTGCTCCCGATGTTGCTCGTATTGAGGAGGTCGGGGATGTTGGCATAGACCAATTCATGCAGGTCAGTTGGGTGTTATACATGTGTTTGTGTATTTTGATTTTTTAAGAATATTGGAGTAATTAAATTTTTGCTGTTTTGAACAGGTTTTGGGTTTTCGGCTAGTCAGCATTGGACGAAGCCAAGAAAAAGGCATAAGAGGATACTTGAGAGTAGTTTAGAAGTTGCTGACCTAAAGGAACAAGTCAAATCGAAGGACACTGTTCTTACCGAGCTGAAAAAGGAGCTGTCAGTCACAAAAGAAAAACTGAAACTTGAGAAAGAGGAATATGAAAGAGCGGTAGAGTCTCTAGGAAAGAAGGTAAACGAACTGTCCACAATGAGTGACCAAATCATTGAGGTAACATCGAAATTGAAGCATATGGAGTCCAGCCGTGAAGCTGAAATTCTCGATGCTTTCGCCGAGGGCTTTGAACGTGCTGTTATTCAGGCGAAGTTCTTGCATCCTGAAGAGGATTTCGCTGCTATGGATCCGAGCAAGGTAGTTCAGAATGGTCAGCTAGTTGATGACGAAGAAGTCGTGGAGGAGGAGGGGGATAACAATTTGGCCGATTAAGAAATATTTGAAATATTTATATTTAAGTTATGCGATATTATGATAGTTGAGAGATGTGAATACTCTCATAAAGACTGTTTATTTTGAGTAGGGTGTTTATAATCCCCTTAATGACTGGTATCTTGTTTGTTTGATAATATATTTGTATGGACTTTTTTTTTCAAAAAGTTTTGGTGTATATCCCCATATGGGGTTTGATTATTGTGATGTGCTGGAAGATTATCAGCTGTTGTGTTTGCGCACTTGACACGAATGCGACTTTCATTTTAATAAGTTACCTTTTCGTGAATTGATAGGTATATAGCGTAAGATTATCATAAACAAAATAATTCATAAGAAGAAGAAAATAAGTATTGTTTTGATGCAGTACCTTTACATCCTGAACTAGGTAAGCTAGCCTCGTTAAAACCTCCTTGAGCAAAACCCAGTTATGGGAAAAATCTCAAGGTAGGAAAAAGAGTACTAGCCTTCTGCAGTATGTTAACTATAATATTGCTTTAAGGAATTCACATTCCAAGTGCTAGGAAGTTTAGTTCCATCTAATTGTTCCAAAAGGTATGCTCCTCTGCTGAGCACTTGATGGATTCTGTAAGGGCCTTCCCATGTCGCTGCGAGTTTGCCATGCGTACGTGGTCTTCGTGCTTCCTCGGTTTTCCTCAATACTAAGTCCCCGATATGAAAAAATCTTGGTTTTACCCTTTTATTGTGGCGTTGACCTAGTCGCTGCTGCAAAGCCTTATGATTTATGGCTGCTGAGGCCCGCACCTCCTCAATTAAATCAAGCTCGGCTCGCCGAGCATGTTCATGATCCTCGCTTTTTGTTCTTAAGGAGCCCTGTGAGATTTCGATTGGTATCATCGCTTCAGATCCGTATACCAGACAAAATGGTGTCTCTTTAGTTGTCAAATGTGTTGAGGTATTGTAGCTCCATAAGATCTCTGGGACTAGTTCGGCCCATAGCCCTTTAGCGTCATCGAGCTTCTTCCTTAAAGCCTGCAGGAGGACTTTGTTGGCAGCTTCGGCTAAACCGTTGGACTGAGGATGCTCTACTAAGGAGAAATGCTGCTTAATCTTTAAATTCTGTAAAAAAGACTGAAAATTATGGTCGGTAAACTGGCGACCATTATCAGTTATGATGTGACAAGGTATACCAAATCTGCAAATTATCCTTTTCCAAACAAATGATATCATTTGAGCCGATGTAATTCTTGCTAGGGGTTGAGCTTCTATCCATTTGGAAAAGTAATCAATTGCGACAACTAAATATTTTACCTGTCTTGGGGCTGTGGGAAAAGGTCCCAGAATATCCATTCCCCATTGATTAAATGGCCAGCTTACCGTTGACTGATGCAAATCCTCGGCGGGAATATTAATAATCGGGGCGTGCTTTTTGCAGTGGTCACATGTTCGGACCTTTTTCTGATTGTCTTCCCATATAGTCGGCCAGTAAAAACCAGCGCGAAGAATCTTTTGTGCTAGACTTCTTGCTCCTGAATGTATTTCACAAATTCCTTTATGAACCTCGGCTAAGGCTAAGTCGGCCTCTGACCTGTCTAAGCATTTTAACAATGGTCGAGAATAACCTCGCCTGTACAATTTATTATTCAGCAATGTAAAGAAAGATGCCTGTCGTTTGAACCTTTTTAGGTCTGGTAACCCTTGCGGGAGCTCTCCATTTTTAAGGTAATGAATGTATGGCTTTTGCCAACTGTCCTCATTGTCTATATGAAAGATGCTAATTATATTTATGCTCGGTTCATGAAGAGTGGATTGTAGAAGTGATGCAGTGTGTGACTGAGTTGTAGCTAGCTTAGATAATATATCTGCCCTGTGATTTTGATCTCTTGCTATATGGTTAATTTCAATTTTTGAAAAATGATGCATGAGGTCTTTAACAATAACCAAATACTTTGATAAAATTGGATCCTTGGTTTGAAAACTCTGGTTTACTTGTTGAACAACTAAAAGAGAATCACAATAAACTTGTAAATTTTCAACATGCAGTTCAATTGCTAACGTGAGCCCAGCTAATAGGGCTTCATACTCGGCCTGATTATTGCTGGCCTTGAATGAAAATCGAAGAGAATGTTCAATAACAACTCCCTCAGCATTTTCCAAAAGTACTCCTGCTCCAGATCCATGAGGGTTTGAGGCTCCATCAACAAATAGTTTCCAACTTACAGTGTCTGTATCCAAGTTTGATCCTGTGAATTCGGCCACGAAATCAGCTAGGTACTGCGACTTGACGGATCCTCGTGGTTGATAGTTGATGTCAAACTCTGAGAGTTCAATGGACCATTTGATCAACCTCCCTGCAAGCTCGGGCTTGGCGAGTATTTGTCGTAGTGGCTGAGAAGTTCTAACATTGACAGTATGACTCTGAAAATAGGGACGTAAACGCCTTGCCGAAAATACTAGGGCATATGCGAGCTTCTCTAATCTCGGATAACGAAGCTCGGCATTCTGTAATAATTTGCTCACGAAATAAACTGGGCGTTGAGCTTTCTCATTTTCTGCAACAAGGACAGAACTAATTGCCATATCAGTAATTGACAAATATAAATATAATGGTTTGCCGACCTTAGGCTTCTGTAAAACAGGGGGTTCGGAAAGAAATCGGTTTAGACTTTGAAAGGCCGTTTCACAGTGTTCATCCCATTGAAATTCTTATTTTTCCTCAAACATTGAAAAAAGGTGAGTGATTTGGACGCCAAGCATGGTAGGAATCTGGATAACGCTGCTAATCGCCCTGTTAATCGCTAAACCTCTTTGATGTTTGTAGGACTCGTCATGTCAAGGATTGCTTGGCATTTTTCGGGATTTGCCTCAATTCCTCGGCTGGTGAGGATGAAGCCGAGGAATTTTCCTCCTCGAACACCAAAGGCACATTTCTCCGGGTTGAGTCTCATGTTATAAGCTCGGATTTGGCCAAAAATTTCAGTAAGGTCTTCAATATGGGAGTGGCCGACCTTCGTCTTGGCGACCATATCGTCGACATACACTTCAATATTCTGACCTATCTGTTGTTCGAAGACCTTGTTCATCAGTCTCTGGTATGTTGCACCTGCATTCTTTAAGCCAAAAGGCATGACATTATAGCAATAATTACCATATTCAGTAATGAAGGCTGTTTTTTCTTGGTCTGATGGATGCATAAGGATCTGGTTGTAACCAGAGTATGCATCCATGAAACTCAGGGTACCATAACCACAAGAGTTATCTACTAAAGTATCGATAGAAGGCAGAGGGTATGCATCCTTAGGACATGCTTTATTTAAATCAGTAAAGTCGACGCACATGCGCCATTTACCATTATTTTTCTTTACCATGACGATGTTGGCTAGCCAAGTTGTAAACCGGATCTCTCAGATGAAATTTGCATCGATGAGCTTTTTAGCCTCAGCCATGGATGCTAGCCGCTTTTCATTTCCAAGATTTCGCTTTTTCTGAGATATTGGTTGGTGTTCATACCCTGGGTCGAGCTATCCGACCTGGGATGATTCGAGATAAAGTGACCAACCTCTTCAGGTCAGACTATCCGACCTCTTCTCAAGGAGCTCGGCCAAATCGACAAGAGAGCCCAGATTAAGGGCCCAAATAGAGGAGCACGACCCGAATCCTAAGGCGGCCTAAGCCTATAGAGATGAAGGCGGTTCCGTTGAAGATATACTGACCTCAACTCAAAGATAAAGATAAGATAAGATAACTAACTTATCTTATCCAAAAGGTCACATCTCACCATTATAAATACACTGGAGCATCCAGGTATAACTCATACTCTGATTCTACATAACACCTGTTTAATACCCATGCTAACTTAAGCATCGGAGTCTCTTGCAGGTACCCCCCACCCTTCGGTGACAGAGGATCAGTAGCACGTTCAAGTCCAAATAAGTCGGACGTACCAGCTCCGGTCACCATTCACCAACCGGACACATCGGTTCCGACCAGCACAGAAGATCTCGTCCGAGATCGACCTACAGTTTCAGGTAACCCTCGGAATATTGGCGCCGTTGCCGGAAAACCTGGAAGTCATCCCATCACCATGGCGGACAACCATGACAACGACCACGACTCAGATCTAGAAAATAGAACACCGAACAAAAATGCGGACGCCCCACCAAAAGACACTCTGGAATCCAATGGAGACAAAAATTCAGCAAAACCGGGAGCAATAGAAGCCCTTCAAGATCGCTTGAAACAACTTGAAGAAGAAACCCAACGACAACGAGAAATCGGAAAAGATCTACAAAAGAAAGTACGGCGACGTCGAGAATTGGAAGACAAGTTACAGCAATTAGAAGCCGATCTAAAAGACCCTCGGGTCACTCCTGAGAAAAGCTCACGCAAAGAACAGGATCCGTTCACCAGGAAAATCATGAAAACCAAAATTCCAAAAGACTTCAAACTCCCGGATATGATTTTGTACGACGGCACCACTGATCCCAACCATCATCTCAGCAATTTCAGAAGCAGAATGTACCTTACCGATGCCTCAGATGCCATTCGCTGCAAAGCCTTCCCGACAACCCTCACGAAGACGGTGATCAGATGGTTCGACAGCTTACCTCCCAAGTCCATCTCAAACTTCGACGACCTAGCTGAAAAGTTTCTTGCCAGATTCTCCATCCAGAAAGATAAAGCTAAACACGCCCCCAGTCTACTAGGGATCAAGCAAGGAGATTGGGAGAGCCTCCGCAACTACATGAAAAGATTCAACAAAACATGCATGGACATACAAAGCTTACCCACAGAGGCCGCCATCATGGGACTTATCAACGGCCTACGAGAGGGACCTTTCAGCTAGTCTATATAAAAAAAGTACCCGACCTCCTTAGACGAAGTGCAGGAACGAGCAGAAAAATACATCAACATGGAAGAAAATGCTCGGTTAGGAGAGACCTCAAGATCGGGGACCTCCTACCGTGACAGAGACAAGGAATCTAAAAGAAAAGAAGACCGACAAGGGGAGAAAATTAAAAAATACCATAATTATACCCCCCTCAGAGCATCCCTAGTCGAAATATACAAAGAGGTCTGCCATACAGAAAAAATCCCCCCAGCACAGCCCCTTAAAGGAAAAGGGGAGGAGGAAATCGGAAGGAATATTGTGAATATCATCGGGTCAGAGGACACGCCACCAACGAATGCTTCGACTTAAAAAATATCATAGAAAAATTGGTAAGGGAAGGAAAATTAGATCGATTCCTGGCCACCCGAGATGATGATCAAAGAAAAAGACGAAGGGATGAAGATACCGAGCGAACAGAACGATCACCTCGGACACCAGAAAGACATGTCCACATGATACATGGCGGATTCGCAGCAGGAGGGATCTCCAAATCTTCCCGCAAAAGGTATCTCAAAGAAGTATATCATGTCGAAGGAGAGGAGGAAGCACTCAACATCCCAGCGATAACATTCACTAAGGAGGACGCGTCCGGCATCATCACAGGACACGACGATCCCATGGTCATCACTATCATATTGGCAAACGCCAACCTACACCGCACCTTAATAGACCAAGGGAGTTCTGCCGACATCTTATTCAAGACAGCCTTTGATAAACTCGGCTTAGAAGAAAAAGAACTTAAGGCATATCCAAACAGTCTGTTCGGGTTAGGAGATATCCCGGTTCGACCACTAGGATATATATCACTACATACAACCTTCGGAAAAGGAGACCAATCCAGGACCCTCAAAATAGACTACATCGTAGTCAATGTAAGTTCAGCTTACAATGCTCTCATAGGTCGGACAACACTCAACCAACTCGGCGCAATAGTCTCGACCCCACACCTATGTATGAAGTTCCCAACTCCAAAAGGGATAACCACGATAAAAGCTGACCAAAAGATGGCACATCGCTGTTATAACGAAAACCTAAACCTCAGAGGCAAAGGAGAAGAGTTCCACGCAATCGAGTTGGGCGGAGTTCAACGACGAGAAGATCTTCGCCCCCAACCAAAGGGTGAGATAGAAAAAATTCAGATCGGGGACACCTTGGAAAAAACAACTAATATCGGCACAATCCTCAAAGGAGATTTAAAAGAATTGCTAATACAATTCTTACGAGATAATGTCGACCTCTTTGCATGGAAAGCCGCGGACATGCCAGGCATAGACCCTAAGCTAATGTGCCACAAGTTGGCAGTCTACCCAGGATCTCGACCGGTACAGCAAAGTCGAAGAAAGCTTGGTCCGGAGCGATCCCATGCTGTGGAAGAGCAAGTACAGGCACTACTGAAAGCCGGATTTATAAGAGAAGTTAAATACCCGCTATGGCTAGCCAACGTCGTCTTAGTGAAAAAATCGAATGGAAAGTGGCGAATGTGCACCGATTACACCGATCTCAACAAAGCTTGTCCAAAAGATCCATACCCACTCCCCAGTAGTGACGCCCTGGTAGATGCCTCCTCTGGATATAAATATCTCTCGTTTATGGATGCATATTCAGGATACAACCAAATTCCCATGTATCCACCAGATCAAGAAAAAACCTCATTTTTAACACCAAAGGCGAACTACTGTTACATCGTGATGCCCTTCGGCCTCAAGAACGCAGGAGCTACTTATCAAAGACTAATGAATAAAGTTTTTTCGGATCACATCGGAAAGATCATGGAGGTCTATGTGGACGACATGCTAATAAAAACACAAAGCGAAGAGACACTATTGTCCGACCTGGCTCAGGTATTCGACACCATAAGGAAGCATGACATGCGACTCAATCCCGCGAAATGCACATTTGCAGTAGAAGCAGGCAAATTCTTAGGCTTCATGCTCACTCAAAGAGGAATTGAAGCAAATCCAGACAAATGTCAGGCCATACTCAACATGAAGAGCCCAACCTGTGCTAAAGAAGTACAGCAACTCAACGGGAGACTGGCCGCCCTATCCCGATTCTTAGCAGGAGCCACGATAAGATCTCTTCCCTTCTATGCTACTTTAAGAAAGGGAAAACAATTCGAATGGACAGTAGAGTGCGAGCAAGCCTTCCAAGACCTCAAGAAGTTCTTAGGACAGCCACCTATCCTATCCCGATCGCGAGTTGGAGAACCACTCATATTATACCTCGCAGTGGGAAGCAAGGCAGTAGCATCAGCACTAGTCAGAGAAGACGAAAATGGACAAAAACCTGTCTACTTCATTAGCAAGGCACTACAGGGATCCGAGCTGAACTACCAGAAAATAGAAAAATTCGCCTATACTCTTATCCTAACATCTCGACGACTCTGCCCGTACTTCCAGGCTCACACCATTAAGGTTCAAACTAACCAACCCATAAAAAGAATATTGCAGAAAACAGATCTAGCAGGCAGAATCTTACAATGGGTAGTCGAATTGTCAGAGTTTGATCTCCAATATGAAGCTCGGACGGCAATCAAATCACAATATCTAGCCGACTTCATCGCAAAATTCACAGATGCCCTAGAAACCCCCACAGAATGGAACCTTTACGTAGATGGTTCTTCAAATAAGACTGGAAGCAGCGCAGGCGTGATAATAGAAAGCAACCAAGGAACCCAAGTTGAGCTCTCCCTCAAGTTTGGGTTCCCGGCCTCAAACAACCAGGCGGAATATGAAGCATTATTAGCTGGCTAGAGAGGTCGGAGCTCAAAAACTCAACATTTACAGCGATTCACAAGTGGTTACATCACAAATAACAGGGAGCTACCAAGCCAAAGATCCCACCATGAAAAAGTATATGGATAAAACCAAGGAACAGCTCGGACAAATTGGGGAGTATAAGATCTGCCACATACCCCGCGAACAAAATGCCCGAGCTGATGCACTCTCAAAACTAGCCAGCACCAAACCAGGGGGTAACAATAGAAGCCTCATCCAGGAAATGTTGCAGAACCCGTCAATCTCGGAAGAGAAAAAAGTCCTGACTATAATAAATCAGGACCAAGGATGGATGACCCCTATAACCAACTACCTCAAAATAGGAATGCTCTCCATAGAAGAAAAGGAGGCAAAAAGGTTAAAAAGGGAGGCACAGTACTACACCATCATAAACAACATCCTGTACAAAAGAGGAATCTCAACACCTTTACTAAAACGCGTGCCAACCTCCAACACAAGAGAAATGCTAGAAGAAATACACGGCGGTATCTGTGGCAATCATCTCGGAGCACGAGCTCTCGCCAAAAAAGTGCTCTGGGCGGGATTTTATTGGCCAACTCTACAGAAAGAAGCCACAGAATTTGTAAAGACATACCCACCATGTCAGAAACACGCCAACTTTCACATCGCCTCATCAGAAGAGCTCATCAGCGTGACCTCGCCTTGGCCATTTGTAAAATGGGGACTCGATCTTCTCGGCCCCTTCCCACAGGGATAGGACAAGTTAAATTCCTCATAGTAGGGGTAGATTACTTTACAAAGTGGATCGAGGCAGAGCCCCTGGCCAATGCCACCGCTCAAAGATGCTAGAAATTTTTATATAAAAACATTGTCACGAGGTTCGGGGTTCCATATTCGATAACCACAGACAATGGCACTCAATTCACAGATGCAGGCTTCAGAAAACTAGTAGCCGACTTGAATATAAAGCACCAGTACACCTCCGTTGAACATCCACAAGCCAACGGACAGGCCGAAGCTGCTAACAAAGTCATACTGGCCGGATTAAAACGGAGATTACAAGATACAAAGGGAGCCTGGGCAGAAGAGCTTCCACAGGTCTTATGGGCATATCGAACAACGTCACATTCCACCACGAAGGAATCCCCCTTCCGATTAGCATACAGAATAGAGGCAATGATTCCAGTATAAATCGAGGAAGGGTCGCCCAGAGTAGTTCACTACAATGAGGGAGCAAACTCCCAACTTCAGAGAGAAGAGCTCGACTTGTTACCCGAACTCCAGGAAAGAGCTCGGATCAGGGAAGAAGCTCTAAAGCGCCGAATGGCTTCCAGATATAATCGAAAGGTAGTGCTGAGAAGTTTTGCAGAGAATGATCTCATCCTAATCTGAAACGATATCGGAACAACTCGACCAAGAGAAGGAAAGCTGGCAGCAAACTGGAAAGGACCCTACCGAGTTGTAGAAGTGCTTGGAAAGGGCTACTACAGACTGTCTGAACTCGATGGACGAGAGCTTCCCAGGTCATGGCACGCTTGCAACCTAAGAAGGTACTACAGTTAAGAAGAGATAAAAGATCTCATCATTGGATGCACTCTTTTTCCTGAAAAGGTTTTTTAATGAGGCACCAAGTTGAGACTCAGACAATCCCATATGTATCTATTTGCACTTTTCCTTTAAATAAAATATATTTTAGATATTCTACAAAGATTTCAAGACGCATTAATCTGAAGCATTCATCGTCCGATTATAAAGCAACAGATCGGCAGAAAGTGAAAAAGAATTTCACTGCACGATCACGATAAAGACAACCGTCCGATAAAGGTGAAAACGCGATTCACCCAAAGGACGATCTAGAGATGACAACCACTTTCTACAAATCGGCAAAGATGAACATAGAATAATGTAAGAAGTTATCGAAAGTGATCTAAAAAAGCACCTGACGAGGTCTTACGGATCGCTAAAATAATAACTTAAAGACTGGTCGAACATTAAGAAGTCGAACCAAGTCAAACCAAGTTATAAGTAAACCCTGGAAAGAGGTCTGGCCAACCCTATTAAAGATGATTACTTTAACTTAGAAGGGCCCGACATAACAAAGTCAGCCTAAAACGAAAAGTTATTAAAGTAGTCCCTGAAAGAGATCTGACAAAGATCCAAGAAAGAGGACTACAAAAAAATAACTTAAGGGAGACTGACATAACCAAGTCGGACTCCTACTACCAAAAAGTTATCAAAGTAGTCCCTGAAAGAGATCTGACAAAGATCCAAGAAAGAGGACTACAAAAAATAACTTAAGGGAGACCGACATAACCAAGTCGGACTCCTACTACCAAAAAGTTATCAAAGTAGTCCCTGAAAGAGATCTGACAAAGATCCAAGAAAGAGGACTACAAAAAATAACTTAAGGGAGACCGACACAACCAAGTCGGACTCCTACTACCAAAAAGTTATCAAAGTAGTCCCTGAAAGAGATCTGACAAAGATCCAAGAAAGAGGACTACAAAAAATAACTTAAGGGAGACCGACATAACTAAGTCGGACTCCTACTACCAAGAAGTTATCAGAGTAATCCCTGAAAGAGACCTGACAAAGGTCCAAGAAAGAGGATTACAAAAATAACTTAAAAAGAGATCGACCTGACGAAGTCAATCTCCTACAAACAAGTTATAAAAGTAATCTCTGAAAGAGGGGATTACAATAATAACTTAGAAAGGGACCAACGCAAAGGAATCGGCCACAAATACGGAAAACCGAGAAACAAGTTGGACCCCACAAATCGTAACCTCAAAGGATTCAAGCTACAAACAACAAAGTAATCCAAGGAGGTCGAGCAGCAAGATTTCGAACATCAATAGAAAAACAAAAAGATGTCAAGTCAAACAACTACTTCTACTTTATAAAGTTATAAGGCCTGGAAGGCCACCAAAACTTACCACAAAGAGACAACAAGTTACCTTTTGTTTTTCAAAATAAAAAGTTGCTAGACAAGCAACTAGAAAGCGTCAGCAAATAAATAAAAAAGTTCTAAAAGAGTCCACAAGCCGGGCCAACTACACAAATTTTCAAGAAGAGATCAGCAAGCATCAGGAACCTTCTTGGCAGCATCAGGACAAGGAGAAGGAGGGCGAGTCTGGATCGGCACAGCATCCATAGTTCCATCCTCTCAATTCAGGATCTGGCAATCCGAGTCGGGCACAGCAGGAGGAACCGAAGAGGTCGGCACTTTGGTAGAAGACACAGGGGGAGGAACAACATCCTCATCATCAGGGACAATCTTGCCATCCCTGACTATATTATCCAGGCTAAAAAGGGTGAGATCGATCTCGGGAGCGAGGACCCGAACTTGCTCCTTCAAGTTCTCATAAGCAGCAGTCACGCTGCCAACGAGATGACCTTGAAGCTCAGAATAATCTTCTCGGGCATGGTCGAGCTCCTCCCTCAGGCGCAGCACCTCTCGATAAGAGGTAACGTAACTATCCTTGTGCATCAAGACTGCGTCCTCAGCCAACCTCAACGAAGCTGCCAATGACTGAGAACTCGCCTCCTCATTCTTCAAGTCCTTCTCCAGCTTGGCCACCTTCGTCTCAAGCTCCTCTTTTAACTCCTTCATCCGATCAAACTCTTGTTTCGCCTCCTCCATAAACGCTTTAGTGGCGTGGAGAGGGAGATTCTGAGCAGTACGATATATGGCAGCCGACATATACGCCATCTTCACATGATTTCGGGCCATGAATTCCAAGTGATGAACGATGGACACATCGTCCATGGAGAGAGCGCCGTAGGGACTGATTTGTTGATCCACGAATTCAATAGCATTAAAATCAGGAGCATCGAGGTCGAAGGGCTCAGCAGTCTTTTGTTTTTTATTGGGAGGAGCAACAGAAGGAGCAGCAGAGGCGACGTGAGGATCTACCAAACGAACTCGGGGTGTAGGGATCACTTTCTTCACCCCGGCGGAACTATGCACTGATGGCTTCTCGCGCGCCTGGGAGGATCCCTCCCCAACTGCCCTGGCAGCAACATTTCTGGCAGCAGTCGCCCTCTGTGCCTTCTTAAAAGCTTTCATAGCTTCATTATTCTTCATTGCCTCTGCAAGCAAAACAGAAAATTCAGCTACAAGTCGGATAAGTCGGAAAAGACAGCTACAAGCAACATAAACAAGAAACACAAGATACCCAGTTCAGTTTGAAGAAGAGAAGGATTGGTCAGAAATTTCTTTGTGTCAAGATGGGGAGGTTGACCCCAGCGTTCTTCCAAGATAGTCACAAAGGCTCGCTCGGCCTCATCCAACATCTCCCACGAATACCGGGAGACCCTCACATCTTTTTGCCATTCCAAGGGAAAAGCAAGTTCGTCATTCTCATCCAGAAAAAAGGGCCGAGCTCCTTCAACAGCTCGGACCTTTAAAAAGTAGTTTTTAAAATCACAGAACGACTCGTCAAACATGGAAAAAACCTTCTTTCCTTGGGTAGAACGAAAGGAGACCCAAGCTGACTTCTTTTTTACCACACTGGGCTTAGTCAAGACAAACAGATAGAAAAAGAGAGATTGGTAAGCAGGAATACCAAAACCGTCGCACAGCAATTGGAAAATTTTTATGAAACCCCAGGAGTTGGGGTGAAGTTGAGAAGGGGCAACATTATAAGACCATAACAGGTCGGTTTCAAATTGAGTAAAAGGAAGGGTAATACCCAGTTGACCAAAGAAAAAATCGTCAGCATAAAAGAAGGGGCGATTGTCAACAACTCGAGTCGAGAAGCAGACTCTCTCGTCAGAAGAAAGAGGAACAAGCTCATAGTTCTTCTCGTCACCAGAATTACTACAGACACTATGAAACTGCCTAAGCTGAGCACAAAACTCAGAATCAACCAGCGAGACACACATGAGAACCATGGAGTCCACCCAATCGGCCATACCCGCAGGGACCTGGGAAGGCATCTCTACAACGTTATTTCGGGAAGACATGAGGTCAACTAAATCCTACAAAAAGAAAAGAAGAATGGATTACTTAAAAACATCTCGGACAGGGGGCAAAACATCTCGACGGGCGAATAAACAAAAAAGGGAAAACCCCAAGACTTAAGACAAAAAGTCTTGGGGCATCCCTTGGAGGCAGTAAACAAGCAAGGTCTTCAAGTTATTTCTACAGCCTACATCCCAGCACTCATCAAAATAAAATCCAGAAAGAAAACAAAGGAAGCAAAAACGCAAAAGGTCTACCCTTCTACAGTTTATCAGGAAAAGCATTGCTCCTATAGTTTACCAGCAAAAAACACTACTTCTACAGTATATCAGAAATACCAAAAAGGCCAAGCAACAAAGGCGCAAACTTTTCAAGCAAAAAATCATCAGCCAAGGCACAAACAGAAACGGCGGCAACATGCAAAAGAAAAAAGATTCAGGCAACAAGAAAAAGATTCGCACCAAAAAACGAAGAAATTCCAGAGCATACAACAAATCAAGCATGATAAAAACAGAAAAGATCCAAACTTTCTCCAAAAAGAAGATCAAAAGGAAAACTCCATCGCAAAAGTCAAAAACAACGAGGAAAATACGAAGTGGGACTAACCTGGAGACGGAAGAAGCTTCGAGGAAGAGTGGAAGCGTAGAGATAAGGGCTGCCCAGAAAAACGCCAAGCGACGCCGCAAACACAAGAAAGCAGAAGCGCAAGCGAAAGACAGAGAGTAGATGAGAGAAACAGAAAACGAGAGAGTAAAGGGAGAAGTTACGAAGAAGAAATGAAGAAGAGAAACCGTTTTTGATTGCGAAATTCAAAATAAAATCCAAGAGAGAATGAAGGGCAAATTAATGCCAATTAAATGCGGATATTAAAACCGCTTGCGTTCCCAAAAAAGCGCTAATACAAAAGCGCGCGCTTTTAGAGGAAAACGTTCTACATTCAAAAAAGACTTTACAAAGAAAGGAATCGACAAATGCTTGAGTTCGACTCTAAGAAGGACCGAAGTCAAGGACTCGACCTCAAAAAGAAGATCGAGCTCAAGCAGGGGCACTGTTCATACCCTGGTCGAGCTATCCGACCTGGGATGATTCGAGATAAAGCGACCAACCTCTTCAGGTCAGACTATCCGACCTCTTCTCAAAGAGCTTGGCCAAATCGACAGGAGAGCCCAGATTAAGGGCCCAAATCGAGGAGCACGACCCGAATCCTAAGGCGGCCTAAGCCTATAGAGATGAAGGCGGTTCCGTTGAAGATACGCTGACCTCAACTCAAAGATAAAGATAAGATAAGATAACTAACTTATCTTATCTAAAAGGTCACATCTCACCATTATAAATACACTGGAGCATCCAGGTATAACTCATACTCTGATTCTACATAACACCTGTTTAATATCCATGCTAACTTAAGCATCGGAGTCTCTTGCAGGTACCCCCCACCCTTCGGTGACAGAGGATCAGTAGCACGTTCAAGTCCAAATAAGTCGGACGTACTAGCTCTGGTCACCATTCACCAACCGGACACATCGGTTCCGACCAGCACAGAAGATCTCGTTCGAGATCGACCTACAGTTTCAGGTAACCCTCAGAACAGTTGGGCTGCCGGGTTCAGTGCTAGTTTATGAGTGATGACAGATGGATCAATGCCTGGCATGTCTCCAAATGTCCAAGCAAATAGATCGATGTTTTCTCGCAAAAAGTGGACGAGCTTTTCCCTTTCCTCGTCTTTTATGGAGGATCCTATGAAAGTGAACTTCATTGGGTCATCAGTCAACATGAGCTTTGTTACCTCTTCATTCGGCGAAGGACGATCTTGAAAATCGGCTCTTGGATCAAGCTCGGCCAGTATTGGCTGCTCGGCATTGATAGAGTTTATACGTCGCTCGCTATTTCTTTTGATAGGTTTTAGGCTTGTATTATAGCAATACCGAGCTTCTTGCAAGTTGCCATGGATCGTTGCCACAATATTGTCCTGCATAGGAAACTTGACACACAGATGAACGGTGGATACAATTGCAGTAAATCTATTTAAAAAAGGTCTTCCTAAGATAAGGTTATAAGGGCTAAAATAGTCAACAACAAGATACTGGATGTCATGTGTTTTAGATAAAGGCTGCTCACCGAGTGTGGTTTGCAACCACACTGAACCCATGACTGGAACGCGTTCTCCTGAAAATCCGACCAAGTCTCCTGCAGATGGTTGTAAAATGTTAGTACTTAGCTTCATTTTTTCAAATGTAGTAAAAAATAGTACATCAGCATTGCTGCCTGGGTCTAGCAGCACTTTCCGAACTATTAAATCGCCTAATTGGATGGAGATGACAACGGGGTCATCCAGGTTGGTATCTTGGCAGTTAAAATCGGTCTGATAGAAAGTCATCTCCGGAACTTTTTGCACTGGTTGAGGACTGTTGGTTGTAGCTCCAAGTGCCAACATGGCCCTGTATGTTCGTTTTCTTGCCGAACTTGTTTGGCCACCCCTGGCATAACCGCCCGAGATGCAGTTGATTATGCCCCTAGGTTGAGCAGGGGCTTTTTCTTTGTCCTTTGATGATGAAGATGTTCCCACAGGGGATGGATCGGAAGTCGGAACAGCTCTTTTCTGCATATGACCTGAAATAAATTTATCAAGGTGCCCTGTCTTGCTAAGCGCTCTAAGAGGTCTTTGACGATCACACATTCGTCGATTGTGTGACCATACTTCTGATGGAATGTGCAATACTTATATTTGTCGACATTTTTTGGTTCGGGATAACTGCCAGCTTTTCGAGGAGGTTTAATCAATTTGGAATTCAAAATTTCTTTAATGATATCGTCCCTCTTCGCGTTAAACTGGGTGTACGTCTCATAACGGGGAGTAGGTCTGAAGCTTTTCTTATTGTCTCGGGGCCTATCATCGTCTTTAGTAGTTGACGACTTTTCAGCTTTGCGAGCTTGTCGAAGCTCTTCAATATCGATTTGCCCTTTTGCCTTTTCTCGAAACTCGGCTAAGGTCTTCAGCTTGGCTACTGCGATGGTTTCCTGAAATTTTCCTGGTCGGAGGCCGCTTTTAATGGCGTGGAGATGTACTTCAGGATGAAGATCGGGGATCTGCATGGCTATTTTTGTAAAACGGGTAATGTACTCCTTCAGACTTCCTTGAGGGCCTTGCTTAATAGTCGTCAAGTAGTCGGAATCATGTAAATATATTGCTGATGCTGCAAAATGATCTTCAAACTGCTTGGCTAACTCCTGGAAACGTGAGATTGAATCTGCAGGCAGAGAACAAAACCAGTCAAGTGCAGGACCATCAAAAAAGGATGGAAAACAACGGCATAAAATAGGATCAGATGCACCGTTAACGATCATGATAGATCGGAATTTTTTGATATGTTGTTTTGGATCTCCTAAGCCATCATACGGAGTTAAAGTCGTCGACAATGTAAATTGTCTAGGTAGTTGAAAATTCATGATTTCAGCTGTGAAGGGCCCTGCCGAGTTGTCAGGTTCATCTTCCTCGTCATTCGGCGAGGTTTCGTTATTAAGAGGACCTCCGCCCTCATCGTCCTGAGGGGTCTCCGAAATATGCGTCGGCTGGGATTGATGCTCATCATTGGCATTTCGCTCATGATGGGTGTCGTTATGCTCAAGGCGAGCGTTGGCTATTTGCTGAATTTGTTGCTGCATTCTTTGATTTTCCTCCGCCATACGTTGATTTGCCTCAGCCATGCGTTGATTTGCCTGCTGAAGCTCGGTTACCATCCGAAGGAGTTCGGACATAGTGGGGGGAGGCGCGTCAGCCATTGATAAACGTTAGGGTGTTTGGGCCTGTAAAGAAAATTTTCTAAACCTTCGGCCCCACGGTGAGTGCCAAATGTTCTTGCCTGGTTGTGGCCGAGCTATATCTCTTCACAGAAGGTGGGTTGGCCGACCTTGTGAGTGAACCGTAACACGTCCCGACCACCAAGTGAAACAAGAGGGAGAGCACCTGTAAAAAGCACTCCGACGCTCAAGTCAGTCAATGAGAATTATATGGAGAGTTTTTAACTTAGAACGATGATCTACCTTTTCAACTCCAACTGCTTGTTTTATAACTCGGAGGTAATGACCGTTTGGGTCTGAATTGGCCGTTTCTGTGTAACCGATCATAGAGGTTTAACGTCATAAAGTTGGCAGAGTTAATGTGCCGATTTAAAAAGAGATTTGCCGAGCTATAATTTGTAACCAACATATAACGGTTGTATCATATATATTTATACACAAATATATTAGTGACTGATTTTACTGCACAAAATGCATTTCTGATAAAAAAAATTTGCGCTCAGATTCAGATCGCGCATGTGCGTTGCTACGATGCGTACCAAGATTTCGCAGCTTATGCGTAGCCATCTCCCCTTACGCACCCCCTGACCGAATCCCCTAACCTTGCGAGTCCCAACTCTCTCACCCGATCTTCTCATTCAAACAACAAACGCAGCAGCTACTCCCCTCTCTTTCAAACATCACCTTCCTCCCCATCGCCTTCGGCCTTCACCCACCGCCGATCACTTCACCGGCGACCATTCCCCTCTCTTCCCTCTTCTTCTTCTCCTCTTCTTCTCCTTCCCCTTCGAGCTCATCATCCTCTCCGCGCGCCTCTGTTTTTCTTCTTCTTCCTCAACCACCACCATCGCCGAACCATCCTCCTCCTCCTTCTTCTTCTTCTTCTTCTTCTTCTTCTTCTTCTTCGAACCAGAACCACACCGAGCTCTCTCTCTCTCTCTCTCTCCCTCTCTCCTTCCCTCTTTCTTCCCCTCCTTCCCTGTTCGCCGCCGGCCACCCAGCGCCGTCGCGACTTCCTTCTTCTTTTTCTTCCTCCCACTCTGCCATGTCTCTGTCTCAAACTTTCTGAAACAGAACACGCTTAACAGCCCCTATTTCCCCAGTTTCCGGCGACCTTCCCAACTTCCGGGCGACCAACGTCCGCCGTCTCTAGCTTTGGCAACAACACAGTGCCATTGCAATCCTCCCCCATTCTCTGTTCTCTCTGATTTTGGATCATCATTCAAGGTTTTTCTTCAAACTCTCTTTAATTTCTGTTAGTTAATTTTAATTTGCTGAGTTAAAGTTATTAAGTAATTAGTAGGCCTTAGTTAAAGTTCATTTTCAGTTTTAGTGGATTTAGGTTGTTAAGAAAGGTTAGATTTAGGATTATTAGTTTGTGATATGTTGCTGGAAAGTGTTGGAAATTGACTGAATTGATGGATATTGCTGCTGATTCTGTGTTGTATATGCTGAATTTGTATGAATTGATGTTAAAAGAATGCTTTTTTGCTGAAAAGTTGCTGAAAATTGGGTTGAATGGCGTTAACTTGAATTTGGGTTGTCAATTACTACTTGGTTGCATTGATTTTGCATATTTGATATTTGTGCATGCCAAGTGTTTGTAAATTGCCTCTAGAAGAGTTTTTAGATTTTTAAATTACATGTTGTAGGTACCATGTGATTTGAATTGATGATTCATGTTTAGGCAATTGATTAAGAATGATGCATTTTGTTACTTGGTGATGCTTGTTCATATTGATTATTAATTTGGTTATCAAGTTTGTGCATTTATGTAGACATACTAGAACCTAAATTGTTTGAATGTTTGTACTTCACATAGTTTAGGTAATTCATTTGGCATATTGCATTGAAATTGTGAAGTTAGATTGTGAGCTTGCCTATTAACATCTTTTTGAAAGCTTTTTAAGTTATATTGAATCATGCTTGCTATGTACTTGATTTCAACTAATATCTTTCTTTTCCTAAGTTATATAGCACCCATGTTTCTACACTTTATGTTAAGTAGGTGTTACAAACAAATTTGAAATTGTTTTATTGATTGGTGTGTGAGTTCAATATTTTATTTTGCTCAATGAGTTTACTTGTACAACAAATCAATTTTCATTCATCGTTCCACTTCACAATTACTCGATATCATGCCTAAGTGTCTTTATGCTTCTCATTACTTGTTTGTTTGCTCTTGAGTGTCTTTATGCTTCTCGTTACTTGTTTGTTTGCGCTTGACTTGCAAGTATTCTTTAAAGCATCTTAGGCATACTAAAATGAGTGAATTAAATGCTTACTTTGTATTTTTGTGACATATAGCTTTCGATTGACTGCAGGCTGCTGCTCTCAACGACCATCGTGCCATGACGGAGAAGGCGGCGCCTCCACCGTCGAAGCCGCTAACACCTCAGGAATGGGAAACCCTAATCGAGGACTTCCAATTCAGTGGCGGAGAAAGAAGGCAGAACAAGTGGAGCTCTCTCCCTTCGCTCTTGGATCTCCTCCTCAACTCGGTCCTCCGCAAGGACTTCCCTCTCTCCGTCAAGTTCCAGCTCCTTGTATTCCTCGACGAGTTCTCTGATTCATTCTTTACTCCTGATGACGACCACGCACACCAACTGGGCCGTGTAATTGACGCGCTCCGCACTGTCGTCCAATCCCCGATCGACGGCATTTACATAACCACCTCGTTCAGAGAACAGTTCATGATCTCTGTTACCTCGATCGTTGTTTGTGTCACTGAGAAGAAGCTTCAATTACACGTTCAACAAATTGAAAGTTTGGTTGAGCTGTTGTTAACGGTCATCAACCGGCCGAATTTCGGGTCGGATCGTCAAACCCGATCCATCGCATGCGAGTGCTTGCGCGAATTGGAGCGTTCCAACCCGTGCCTTCTCTCCGACATCGTTGGCCACTTGTGGAGCTTGTGCCAGAACGAACGAACACATGCTTCACAAGGTTATATCTTGCTATTAACCATGGCTATTCATAACATTGTTGTTAAGCAATTGCATGTTTCTGTTGTGAATTCTTCCATTCCTATGGTCCCATTCAATGTGCCACAATGTGTGTTGAGTGATTCCGGGGTGGCTTATGGTGGTAATTTGAACCTGAAGGAGTTGAGGAAGGCTTTGGCGTTTTTGCTTGAGTGGCCACAGATTTTGACACCTTGTGGGATGATGGAGTTCATGGCGATGGTGATTCCTGTGGCTGCCGCATTGGAAATGCAACCTTCAATGTTGAAGGTGCAGTTTTTCGGGTTGATTTATTCCTATAACCCTGTTCTGTGCCATGTTATTTTGATGATGTATTTGCGTTTCTTGGATGCTTTTGCTGGCCAAGAATGGGAGCTTTCACAAAGGCTCTTGTTGATTTCAAGAGAATCACAGCATTACTTGGTTTTTCGGCTGCTGGCTGTGCAGTGGTTTTTGGGTTTCAATCAGCTTATTTTTAGTAGAAGTTGTCAGAAGACCAAGTCTATGATCAAGGCTTGCTCAAGTTTTTACCCTGCTTTATTTGATCCACTGGCTTTGAAGGCCTTGAAGCTCGACCTTCTTGTGTTTTGCTCGGTGTGTGTTGAGGTACTCAGAATGAAAGAAGACGGGGATGCTGAGTTAGTTGATTCAGTGAAGCTGCTTGAAGATGGTCTCATATGTGTATCATCTTTCAAATGGTTGCCTCCCGGTAGCACTGAAATTGCCATTGCGTTCCGTATTTTCCATAAGTTTCTAATTGGTGCATCAACTCATTCAAATAATGATCCGTCTACCACAAGAAATCTGTTGGAGTCTATGATATTTCATACCATAGAGGTATAGTTTCCAATGCTAGAATCTTTTTATTTGTTTATTTATTTTATTGTTGTATGTTTGCAGTGTTTCTATTTTAGATTTTGCATTCTCACAAATGGATTTGCTCCTTGTAATATAGAGAATTTTTGTCATAGGCGTCTCAGATGTCAAGTTTCCCTTTGTTGTCCCTTATATGTCAGTAACTAAAGTTATCAGATTCCATGGTTAAAAATTTATGGCAAGTTGATATTTGCTTGTGCCTTTCATCATTGCCATGTCTCTAGGCATGATGGATTCAAGTTTCTTTTTTCAGGGGATGCTCGTGAACATGATGTTGGAGAGTCGGAGAGTGGTTCCTGTTGTTGTGGCATTTGTTGACCGTTTACTCTCTTGTAAGAAACATTCTTGGTTGGCTGAGCGCTTACTTCAGAAATTTGATGAGCACTTGCTTCCAAAAGTGAAAATGGATTATAAGTTGGTTTACTGCTTCCCTATATTTGATAGAATTGCTGAAAATCAAACAATACCTCCATGTGGATTGTTAGATCTTCTCGCAAACTTCATCATTTTCCTTGTGGAGAGACATGGCCCAAATACTGGGTTGAAATCTTGGTCACAGGGAAGCAGAGTTCTTGGAATTTGTCAAACTATGATGATGCACCACCATAGTTCTAGATTGTTCCTTAGACTATCTCATCTGCTTGCTTTTACTTGCCTCCATTTTCCTGATTTGGAAGTTCGTGATAGTTCAAGGTATTGCATTTGGTTGCTTCTTTTGATATAATCTTGCTTTTTATTATTATTATTTCCTTCACCTTTATTGAACTAAATAATGCCTGGCCATTCTGATATGGGGCATTTTGCAGGATCTATTTGCGTATGCTAGTCTGCATTCCCGGGAAGAAGCTCAGAGACATCCTGACCCTTGGGAACACGATCCATGGAATTTCACCATCTTCACACCCATCCTCCTTTTTCAACGTTCAGTCTCCTCGATCTACTCAGAAACTCAAGACAATTAAAAACTTATCCACATGCATTCATCTTGATCGTGTCACCCCGTTGCTTGTTAAACAATTTTGGTCTCTATCATTATCAAATTTAGTTGTAAATAACAGCAAACCTGTGTATCTTGAGAGCATCACGGACCTTGAAACCCCTGTCGAGGACAAGGAATGTTCCGAGAACTCCAGTACAGAGATCACTCATGAAACCAGAAAACTGGATCAACCACAAGCGCCGCTCCGTGTGATGGATTCTAAAGTTGCAGAAATTTTGAATATATTAAGGAAGCACTTTTCCTCTATTCCTGACTTCAGATATATGCCAGGACTCAAAGTTAGAATATCATGTAGATTAAGATTCGAGTCTAATACTTTCAATCGCTTATTGGGAATTGATAGCACCACCACATCCTTGGATGATATGGATGCACTTCCTGCTATATATGCTACTGTGCTGAATTTCTCCTCTTCTGCACCGTATGGACCAATTCCATCATGCCACATACCATTCCTTCTTGGTGAACCTCACAGCAATGATGATTCATCTCAAAATGCATCCTTAAGTATTGTTCCTGTTGGGAGTGATTTCAGAGAAGAAAAATATAGAACTACAGTTATCATCGAATTGGAGCCTAGGGAACCAACACCAGGTATCGTTGATGTTCACATTGAAACGAATGCAGAAAATGGTCAAATCATCCAAGGTCCACTTCAGGGAATCACAGTAGGCATAGAAGATATGTTTCTAAAGGCTATTGTCCCATCCGACATCCCAGAAGCCGTGATACCTCGATACAACTTTGACTTGTTCACTGCTTTGTGGGAGGCATGTGGCTCATCCTCCAACACTGGCAGGGAAACTTTTCAATTAAAAGGCCGCAATGGGATTGCTGCCATCAGTGGAACTCAATCTGTCAAGCTTCTCGATGTTCCTGCAACCTCCTTGATCCGTGCAACCGAGCACCATCTGGCACCCTTTGTCATAGGTGTGAGGGGGGAGCCACTGATTGAAGCTCTATGGGAAAGGAGAATCATCCAGGACATCATATGGGAGGATGATTCCCGTGATGCTACATCAGTCGCTAATCTTGAGGCAGGTCCACTTCGCCTTACTTACAATGATCAAGAGTATGAGAAGGGAGTTACTAGCAATGGCAGAAGAAGATACTTGGGCTGTTTTCTTGTGCTGATATTTCTTCCACCAAGGTTCCATCTTCTTTTCCAAATGGAAGTTGGTGATGTTTCAACTTTAGTTCGTATCCGTACAGATCACTGGCCTAGCTTAGCCTACATCGATGATTATTTAGAAGCTTTATATCTCTCATAAAAGACGTCTCTCTGCCAAAGGGTCACACTTGCATTTTGTTGAACCCCTTTCTGTATTTTCGATGTGGAGGAGGGTAAATTTTTTTGTATCCCATAATAAATAGTGTACATACCTCGAGTTAAGTCCTTTTTTGTATGTTATCATGCATTCACTTTGTTGTTGATTCAAGGAGTAAACCACCAAAATGTCCCCTAATTATTAATTCTCTTTTACCTTCAAGCTGGCGTTTGGTAACCAAAATGTTTAAACATTTCCGTGAGAATGTATTGCATGCTTCTTACTTACCAGGATTTAAGAAAATGTCTAAAGATGCAACAAGGTGATCCAATGGTTACATTTGGATCATGAAAGAATGACATTCATCAAGATTCAATCTACACTATTGGATCACCTTACTGTATCATGTACCAAGTTGGTGGTATATCATAATGTTGTCCATAAATAAATAAATTTATCTTAAATAATTGAAGCAATTTTTAATGTGAGCAAGTCTAACAGGGGAGTTTTATACTTGTACAGAGTAAATTACTTCTTTGATCAGTGGAAGCTTAATTAATTTTTGGTGTGAGGAATGCTGCCAAGGTAATTTGATATTTCCATCCTTATTCTTTAATATATATTGGTCTGTAATTATGATTTATAAATGAAATTTTCCATCCTTCCAAGGAATGATCATGGCCAGAATTTCCATTCATGATTTCATAGAGATAGAGTTTCAACATCAGCAAAATCTTCATGACCACAAGGTACTTCAGCCTAGTTTTTTTTATCTTAAATTCAATTCGATCCGATCATTTTCAATATTTCTTTTTCAAAGAAAACTTGTTTTACTTTAAAAATATTACT
Source organism: Arachis hypogaea (assembly GCF_003086295.3). Classification (NCBI taxonomy): domain Eukaryota; kingdom Viridiplantae; phylum Streptophyta; class Magnoliopsida; order Fabales; family Fabaceae; genus Arachis; species Arachis hypogaea. The sequence continues at coordinate 100,903,136 of NC_092047.1, forward strand.
TATCATTATCTTCTTAAATAATATAAATACAATAACCAATATAAAAAAAAATGAAAAATTCTAGAAGACCAACAAAATTTATTGTTTTTGGCAAACAGTTAGTCATCTATGTTTAAAAGTATGGACTAAAAGTATGTTGTTGGATTACGAAAGTAAAAGGATTGGGTTGATGGCTAAAAGTGATGACCAAAAACAATAAATTCTGCTGGTCCTCTAGCATTTCTCAAAAGAAATATGACAATCTATCAAATAATAAAAATAAGGGTGAGTGAATAGTTGAAAGTCTAAAATTTATTATATCAATTGTTACTCACATGTTATAATCATATTTATAATTCATAAATATAAACTTTTTTTTTGAACAAAAAAACTACAATCTTAATTAGTCTTGACGATTGATTCTTTAGTTTTGTTTTGTGCTCAATATGACTGAATAGTTAAAAGTCTAAATTAAGAATAATTTATTTTAAAAAATATATTTTGATGAGTCAACCCAACGAACTTCGTAGATTTTTTTAAAACCTATGATCTGATCATTTTAACTAATAGGCTTTATAGAAAATCTAACCTTAGTCTGTTTAATAAAATAAACTAAGTCGAATCGAGACTAAAATGAGCCGAGCTACGAGCTCCTGTCGGTAGCCCGGCCCACTTCTAACCCTACTCTTGATTCTATATACATAATAAGTGTAACATATGTTTGATAAAAAAAAAAGTGACATATGTGTCTCAATTTTAGTGGTTACAGCTTCCTTGCAAAGTTGTCCATGTGGATGCCATGTTCTTTATCTTGCTGCTTCTATTGTTCTTTCTGATAATCTCTCTCTTTTTCCGTCTAGAATAGGCTAGAATAGATTACTTTAATTTATGAATTTTCACGTTGAATGAATTCCATTATACCAACTATATAAGTCTATAAGCTTACCATCGTTATCAACCGAAGCCGTGTTAAGAAACAAAGATAAACCCCACATTTTAATCATAAGTAAATTAAATCAGAGCTCAATAGTTCTTCAATAAGGAAAATAACAAGAACAGATATATTGGTTTGGAAAGCATAACGAGAATTTTGTTTTTGAAAAAATGAGCAGCAGAGGCAGAAAGCAAAAGGAAACAGAGAGGATAAAAAAGGAAACAAGAAACAATGAAATGAGGATTCAGAAAGCAACAACACCAAACACTTTGATGTGTATAAATGGATGATAGAGACAGCCACAGTATAGTTCTCAATTTCCAAACGCAAACGCCAAACCTTCGCTTCTTCCTTTCCCAAACACGACACTTTGTTCTTCAGCATTGAAAGGAAAAAATGGTAGCTGATGGCAAGTCCAAACCTGCGATCTCCTTCGCTGGAACCTTCACCAGCAGTGCTTTCTCTGCATGCTTTGCTGAGGTCTTTCTCTCTTCTTCATCTCTCTCTCGAGTTAAATATATAACAAGTCTTGAAGTATGAAATTATCTGACACATCCAAGCATTGGTCTTTGGTTGGTGCTATGATATATATGATGATCATGTGAGAAAAAAAAACCGAAAAGGAATTTCCATAAGAGTGTCCTTTTGAGTTTGCATCAATTTTGCATACAACTTCTTTCTCTTTTTATTTGTCTTTCTCTATCGTGAAACCTCTGATACCATGCCATGATACTGCTTGATATAAAAGCTTAAGTTGATAAGAGGAAGAGTAACATTGATTCTCCTGTTGTGTGTTAAAAATACCATTTATGATGGTAGAACTGGAAACTGGGTGATTATTATGTGTTTTATATTATGTTAACTAAGAATTCAGCATCATATAGGAATGTGTGTGAAACTAGTTAACGGTCTTGATCCTTAGATTGATTTTAGAATGTGTTTTCCATCTTCTGTTTGCATCATGCTTTGTTTGTAAGTATTCTGTTCTGGCCATATTTGAAATTTGAGTAAAGTGACAATTACATCCTCAAGGATTTCGACCTCGGACTAATTAGCCCTTGAAGAAAAAAAAAGTATCAATTAGGTCCGCAACGATAGCAAATGGTGGACATGTTTGTCCTCCTGTCATTAAATAGTGCGAAACGAAATGCAGTTGCTCATGTATTTTGTTATATACAGTAGTACGTGTCCTATTGCTGCAACATGAGCATGGAAATAATGTAATTTTGGATAATAAAATATTCATTATCTTTTGAGTTTCCATATAACATTAATCAATTGTTCTTTATTTACTATGAATTCTACCAAAACAGGTGAAGTTTCACTCCAAAAATGATTATTTACATGATAATCTTTCATAAATAAACACGTCACGGTAGTTAACGGTACATATAAGCACCATCCTTAAGTTTTACGTGATGAATTGATAGAAGGACAAGGTGTCCATCGTTTGCTATCTTGGATGAAATAGGTGTGCACTATTCCCTTGGACACTGCCAAAGTTAGGCTTCAGCTTCAAAAACAAGCTTTGGGTGCCAATGCAGTCACGAGTCACGACGCCTAAATATAAGGGTATGATGGGAACCGTTGCGACCATTGCTAGGGAAGAAGGTCTTGCAGCACTCTGAAGGGCATTGTGCCGGGGATACATCGTCAATGCTTGTATGGAGGTTTAAGAATTGGGTTGTATGATCCTGTGAGTTTCACATCTCATCTCCATAACTAGCTTGTGTTATGATTTGCTATGTTATATGATGATGATGGTGTGAATAACATTTTTCAAAACAGGTTAAGACTTTATATGTCGGAAAGGATCATGTCAGAGATGTTCGATTGCGTAAAAAAATTCTTGTTGCGCTAACAACGCGGTAAGGCCAAATGCTGAACGTTGTTGGGGTCATAAAATCACTTGTTCTAAAAGTTTAAGTTGATAGAATGATATAAATTGTTACAACTAGTTTTTTTCATTTCTATATCAAACTACATGGATTGTTGTCTTTTTTCTGCTAGCAGGAACTTGTGCCATTTATTTCTAGCATAGACTCTATGCAAACAACACTAATAATGAGTTCTTTCTATTTGTACTACCATCCAATAGGTGATGTGGGAATTGCAGTGGCGAATCCAACAGATATTGTTAAAGTTAGACTTCAAGCAGAAGGAAAATTGCCTCCTGGTGTGCCAAGGCGTTACTCTGGATCTTTAAATGCATATTCTACAATTGTGAAACAGGTATATGAATTCAACTTGCATGTTTATTAAAGAGAGAGTGAATTTTAGTTTATTTTAGTTCTGATTATTTCTGTCTAAACTGGTATCTATCTATCAACAGGAAGGAATTGCAGCCCTTTGGACTAGTCTTGGCCCCAATATAGCCAGAAATGCTATTATCAATGCTGCTGAATTGGCCAGCAATGATCAAGTGAAATAGGTTATATAGCAGTTAATGGAGTTTATCAATTTTTGGAGCAAGCATATTTTTTTTCTTCCTTTCTTATTTTCAGATAACCTTTTTTCTTTCCAAAATGCAGACTATTTTGAAATTGCCAGGCTTCTCTGACAATGTTGTAACTCATCTCCTTTCTGGTCTAGGGGGATGTGGTAATTTTTCAGTGTTCATGCATAGTATCTATAGTTAAAATGGGAAACATAAAGCTTCTGTCCTTGAATATGTAGTTGTGTGTAAAGTAATTGATTTACATAACCCAAAAAAAAAAAATAATTGATTTACAATTTGATTATGAATTATGAATTTATTCTGCTTACCGGAGATGAACTAAGATTCAAAATAGATATTATTAAACAAATAATGTTTAATAATAATTTTGTTTCAACATTTCTAGACTCGATTTGGTAAAGATTTTTAGACGTGTTTAACCTCACTTTATATTTAGTGAATAAAAATTCGCGTGTTTGTTCTTTAGCTTCGAAAAGTTAAGTATGCTTTATTCAAACCTAATTTGTGCTTTTTAAAGTTAAAAAGTTTAATATAACGTTATATATTAATAAATATCTACCCTTATTCTTTCTCCTTATTAGAGTGATATCTATCGAAGTCATTTAAATGTCAAAAGCAATTTTACCAACTACAATTTTTGCAGCTTGTACTACCGAACAATACTATTTCAACTTTTTGGAAAACTATCTTTAAGAAACTAGTTTTAATAAACCAATTTTCACAAATTTACCCAGTGGGGACCAAGTCTTTTTGTGGTTCATTTGGTAGAAATGAATTACAAAATTTTCCATGTTACTCTGCTGCCATGTTTGTCATGTGAGCTTCTTATGTGTGCAGTTTTGTATTTTTCTTCCACTCTGATAGTGTGTTATTCTATCTTCCTCATATATGCAGGTTAAGTCAAGAATGATGGGAGATTCTAGTTACAAAAGCACCCTTGATTGTTTCCTCAAGACATTGAAGAACGATGTATGTTTCCTTTCTGAAGTTTCCATTTTGCTCTTCTATGAACAACTTAGCATCGTTTTGTGGTGCTCACAAGCTCACAAGGAAATACACTGTCAAAAGTTTGTTTTATCAGAACTAATTGATAATGGAATTTGGAATCTAATGTTTTCTAGGGACCTTTTGCCTTTTATAAAGTCTTCATCCCAAATTTTGGACGGCTAGGATCTTGGAACGTAATCATGTTTCTAACCTTAGAACAGGTAAGTTAACACTTCCTTTATTTTTGATTTTTGTTTCGTGTCTCCTAAGTCCTAATGAGTAGTTTATTACTATAGCCTACTTGTTTTTGATACTAGAAATTGGAAAATCTCATATATGCCATTGTTATGCATTGGGATTATCAATTTTTTGTGGAGTCAAACTTCTATGGATGTTATAATATGATGTGTATGTCATTCTTGAATCCTCTTCATTTCTTCTCGTCACAGACTAAGAAGATCGTTGGACGTTTAGAGTCAACCTGAACGCAACCAATTTACATGGAGGATTTTCCAAGGAAACTGTTTGTGACTGCCAAACAATGTTTTGAAAACCGGTTCAAATCGGCCGGTCGAATCGGTTGAACCGTGAACCGTTGCCAAATACGGTTCGGTCAGAAGCTAAAATCGTAAAATTTAAAAACGACATTGGACTGCTGAACCGGCCGGGAACCGGTCAGTCGAACCGAACTGTGAACGGCCGGTTTTTGAAATGGGTCAAAAATCAAAATTTTCAAAACAGTGCGTTGAAGCTTGGTTGTGATTTTTGAACCCTAATATGCCTCACACACAGTAACACCCCTCTTGGCCTCTCCTCTCCAGCACGCAGAAGCAGAACGCGAAGCAGCACACAGTAACACCCTATCCCTAGGTTCCTTGCCGCTGCCATCCCCAGGTTCTCGGCGCCTCCACTTCTTACTCTTTCCCCTGTCCGGAACTCAGGTAGCTCAGCTCGTCGTCCCCATCTTCCCTGGCTTCTCTGTTCGTGGCTTGGAGCAGCTCGCCGTTGGGTCGCCGCTTGCCGTCGCCTTGCCTATCGCCGTCGTCTCGCCGGTTGCCATATAGTTAAACAGATTAATATTTTCTTTAGTACTTCCATATAGTTAAAAATATTTAATATTTTGTGTGTTTCATATGTTTGAGATAGATTATATAATTTTTCTTTTAATACATAAATTTTGATTTTGAGCATATAATTTTGTTTAGGTTAATAAATACATACATTTCAATTTTGAGTATATATATATTCTAGCAAAATGTGATAATGTAAGAAAAATGTTTTAGAATAGAAAAGAATAAGAGAGATTTTGAGAAGATTTAAAGGAGAGAGATAATTTTATTGACAATTTTTAAGAAGAAAAGATACCATTACTAATTTTGTTTGTCAATTATATTTCTATTAAAATTAGTAGTATCAAAAAAATTTAAAATTTAATATTATCAAGAAAAAATTAAAAAAAAATTATATAAGGACTAATTTGATTATTTTTTAAAATTTTAGGGATGAAAATGACTTACGTTTGAACTTTCAATGACTATTTTGATTAAAAATAACTTTTTTACATGTCAAGTGACACATGGCATCACCCGCCACGTCATCATGTGCCACGTGGCACTTAACGTGACACATCATCATCCAACTGACGGAAGGACTAACATGACCAAGTCGTGTATCTTTCGGGGACAATTTTGATTAACTTTATCTTTCGAGGACGAAAATGGAGATCGGGGTATCTTTCAGGGACGATTTTGAGTATTAACTCTAAATTTGAGGTTGTGCTTAATAATTTTTTTATATTTTTTTATTAAATAGTACAAAAGTTATTGTACCACTTTGATTTGTAACTTTTAATTTAATTTTAAATATGTAATAATTATTGAGTTAGTAATTTATAATTTGATGAAATTTTTTATGATAAGTATAGTTTGATAAAATATGATAGAATGTTTTATAATTTGAATCAGTAATAATTTTTTATGTTGTAGCACAAAATTTTATTTTTTATATTTTTTGTAGATTTTTCTTTGATATTTACACGTTTTTTTCTCCTACTTTATACAGATTTTCAATGACATCGATAATAGTAAGAATAATAAAATTTTTTATAATTTAAATCTATAGTAATTTTTTATGTTATAGTAAGAAAATTTTATTTTTCGTATTTTTTGTAGATTTTTATTATATTTATTTGTTTTTCTTTTCCTAGTGTATACAGGTTTTTAATGACATTTATAATAAAGAATAAAAATTTTTAGAATATTTATTATGTATATATATTAATATATATATAGTGAATAAGTTATTTTTAATAAGAACAATTTAAATAGCATAAAGTAAAAATAACGATTAATATTTTTTAAAATTTACTCTATCAAACAATGTCTCGAGTGATGCAAATTCCAAATAGTATTGGAAAATAGTCAAAATTGATTCTTTGATTTAAATAGCATACTAAAATAAGTATAATTATAAGAATCTTAAAATATAATTATATGTAAAGTATTATAAAAACTTAAAAAAATTATAAATAGTAAAAGTAATAAGAGTTTTTTCGTAAATTTCTTTTAAAAATATAATAAATATTTTTATTTTGTAATCATCTAATAGAATCATTTCTAAGTAGAGAAGATCCTCTTCATTTGTTGGTGTAAATGTTTTTTATAGACAAATCACGAATTGTGAAATGAAGTAATAGTGTTAAACTCCCTTTTAACATTTGAAACTGTTTTGAGAAAGACTTGGATACTATTCTATTGGTATACAAGAGGTAGTAGGACATAAAGGTGGTTTATAGTTCCTTTCTTTAATATAAGGTACTAGTTGCAAATTGGTTGATGTTTGCGATCAGTGTGTCACGATCGAAGTTCAGCTTGAAAATGTGATTTGGAGGTATTAGTGGTATTTATGGTAGTCCATAGCATAATACAAGAGGTCTTCTTTGGGATTACCTAGTAGCTCAATCATCGACTTTTCAAGAGCCTTGGATTGTCCTCGGTGATTTTAATGAAGTTCTTTTCTCTCATGAAGCTAAGGGTTGCCATTTTTCGAGTCGCCATGCTAATTAGTTTGCCAATTTTTTAGGGGATAGTGCTCTGTTTGACTTGAAGACTATTGGGAGACGTTTTTCTTGGTAGAGGAGAGTAAAAAAAAACAATATTGAGGTGGCGAAAAAGTTTGACCAGATTTATATTAATGGTGGATGGTTATCTCTTTTTTCTGAGGCCTATGCAAAAATTTTGAATAGACTGCAGTCTGATCACTGTCCTATCTTAATGCGCTATAAAGGGCGCCCACAACCGAAAATGAACATGCCCTTTCATTTTATGGTGGCTTGGGCTAATCATCTTGGTTACAAAGATATTGTGAAATAGTCTTGGTGGTCTGGCTTTAGAGGGATGCAAGGCAAGCTTTCGGAGGTGCAGAAAAATTCTCTTGAGTTTAATTCTACAGTATTTGATAACATCTTTGTTAGAAACTATGAATTGGAGCGACAAATTAATTATCTTCAGAAGCGTTTGGAAGAGAGGAAATATTCTTTCATGTACCAAAAGGAGCAACAATTGATTGAGGATTATAATAACACTCTTGTGCAAGAGGAACTTCTTTGGTTCAAAAATCTAGAAAATAGTGGGTGAGATTCGGGAACAGAAATACCAGCTTTTTCCATGCTCAGACCCTTGTGCGGCAGAAGATAAATAAGATTTATGGTTTCTTTCTCAAGGATGATGTGTGAGAGATGGACCTAGAGGTTTTTAGCCGGGAAGTTGAATCTTTCTATAAGATCTTATTCTGTCAGGTGGAGGATGTTAATTTGGGGTGTTTGGATGAAGTTCCACTTCCTTTTTGATGAGGAAGTCTGCTGTAATCTTATTGCGCCCATGATTATGGAAGAAGTTAAGTCAGCTGTTTATAGCACGAATTCCTTTAAGGCTTCGAGTTTGGATGGATTCCAAACTTACTTTTTCAAGGAATATTGAGAGATCATTGGTTCTGATATTTGGAATATGGTTAGAGAAGCTTTTTCTGGAGGTACTATTGATTCGAGGATGATGGAGACTCTTCTGGTTCTAATTCCCAAGGTGGATTCACCGGTATCTATGAAGGTATTTAGACCTATCAGTCTTTGTAATATAGTCTACAAGGTCATCACTAAAGTCCTGGTCAACAGACTCTACTCTTATCTTACGGATATTGTTGGCTCTCTCCAAAGGGGTTTATTCCAGGAAGGAGAGTACTGAACAACATCATTATAGCGCATGAGGTTATTCATTTTATGAAAAAGACTAAGTTGAAGAAAGGAACTTTGACATTTAATATTGATTTGGAGAAAACTTATGAAAAAGTTGATTGGAGGTTTTTAAAACAGACCCTCAAGAAATTCGGTATTCCTATTCCTACAGTCAACCTGATTATGAGCTATGTCACTTCATTCTCATTGTCTATTGTCTGGAATGGTGATAGATTGGACAGTTTTACTCCTAGTTGAGGTCTTCGACAAGGAGATCCTATGTCTCCATATCTTTTCGGGTTATGTATGGAGAGACTGTCCTACTTGATTTACTATCAAGTTGATATAGGGCAGTGGAAGCCGATTGCTATTTTTAGAGAGGGCAGGAGAATATCCTATTTAATGTTTATCAATGATTTGCTTCTCTTCTGTAAAGCGGAGAAATGACAAGTTCAAAATATGATGGCAGCATTGGAGAGTTTCTATAAAACTTCTGGGATGAAGATTAATGTGGAGAAGTATAAAGCGTTGTGTTCCCGTAATGTTTTCGTGAAAAGGAAAAAAATCTTTACCAAAGTGTCCTCCATCAGATTCGTCCAGAATTTGAGCAACTATTTCGGGATTATTCTTTGTCATTCTATGGTGACTCGAGCATCTTTCAAGGAGGTTCTATAAGATCTAAGGAAGGCTAGCCAGCTGAAAAGGCGATTACTCAGTAAAGCGGAAAGACTCTGTTTGATCAATTCGGTAGTGGCTACTATTCCTACTTACCCCATGCAAGTCTCTCTCTTTCCCAAAGGGATAACAAACCCTATAGCATCTATAATGAGAAATTTTCTCTAGAAAGGTCAAACTAATGGTCAGGGGCTAAATCTTGCTAGTTAAAAGGTGTTGGTCACCCTAAAAAAATTTGGTAGTCTGGAAATTAGAGATCCGTTTTGTGCTAATGTTATTTTTTTGGAGAAGCTAGTTTGGCAACTCTTTTATTATCCTCACAATTTTGAGTTCAACTATTGGCAGATAAATATTATTTTTCTTTGGGTGATGATTTCAACTATTCTACAGATAACGGATCTTATGTTTGGAGGAGTCTGTGTAAAATTTGAGATATGTTGAAGCATGGTTTTGATTGGTGCATTAGGAATTTGGATCATAATTTTTTGTTTTCTAAATGGAGAAAAGAGGGGCAGCTTTGTAATGAGATGGATTATATTCACATTTTTTATTCGGATATCCGAATTTTAGATCTTTGGTCGACTGGAGAGTGATACCTTGAGAATGTTTATTCTCCTCTTCACCAGTTTTTGTACGACAACATTCTCTCCTACAACCCAGATGTGCAAGCGAGTTCAGTGGTTGGCTGGACTTGATCCGGGGGCGGCTAAGGTTTATGATGCTCGCAATGGCTACTTATGGCTTTACAAGATGTTTGGATGGGATGAGAGAGGAAATTGGCTTTGGCTTTGGCGTCAGTTTGTTTCGGAAAAGATCAAATTTTTGGTTTGGTTTTGTATGCGAGGGGCACTGCCTACTGCTATTTTTTTTTCAGGAGAGACTTGTCACCTTCAGATAGTTGGCCCAGTTGCTTAAGTTGCCAGAAAATAGTTTTTCATTGTATTTGGGATTGCCCAAAAACTCAGCTTGTTTAGCAATTTTTGGAGATTTTCTTTCATCTTCTGAATTGGAAGAATTGGTTCTTGTCTCATAGTAAAGAACATCCTTTTAGATTTTTTTCTGGTCTTTGGTAGATTTGGGGAGTTAGGAATAATGAGATTTTTAATCATCCTAAACCTTGGACTCCATTTAAAGTGGCTCGTATGACTTAGCCTTTGAGAAGGAGTTTCGGAATATTTTTGAATTGCAACGAGTTACTATTCGTTCTACGATTAGTTGCTCTTGGGCTCCCTCTTAATGGGTACTTTCAAAATCAATTGTGATGCTAGTTATTCAGGTTTTGATGATCGAATTGGTTTTGTCTATGTTAGCAAAGACTGGAATAGAAATTGATAACGAGGCTATTTAGGAACAATTGAAAGCTGCAATATTCTTTAAGTGTTGTTTGCTATCTGGAGAGAATTTCTTCTAGCTCGTGACTTGGAGCAAAGAGATGTGATTTGCGAAACGGATTGTCTAGAGGATTTCAATCTTGTTACTAGTTCTCATGATAATGCTGGTTGTGTCGATCTTTTGGTATTTAAAATCAGAGATATCATGACTTGGAAGTGGCGCGTTGATTTTCTCTTGATCTTGAGAGATGTAAATACAGTGGCGGCCACCATAGCAAAGACCGCGATGAGATCGCATTTTCAGCATGTAGAGCTTCCAGTGCCTTGAAAGGAGTTTGAGAAGAGTATTCAACGAGACTGCCCTGCATCTTCTTAGTCCTTTAGGACTTTGTTTTCCTTTTCTGTTTAGTTGTTTTTTACTTTCCAGTTACCAAAAAAAAGTCTTATGTATGATATATAAGTAGGTCAAATAGGATGAAATTTGAATATTTTGTAACTTAAAATTTATTATGATAATATTATTATTATGACACTTTTAATGTAGATGTTTATTACATTTAGTTAATGTTTTATATTTTCATTGAATAATATGTAATAAATTAATTATTTAATTATGCATGGGAGTTATGGTTTTATTTTTTTTAATATTTTACTAAAAGTTGATTGGTTAATTTTTAAGATTTTGTCAAATAATCAAAATTGATAACGTGGCATCATTAGAGGAAGAATTGATATCAACTTTTATTGGTATCAATTTTTATATAATAAGAATAGATAGATGATTGCGTGTTGTTTCAATGTTATTGGTCTATAATTTTTTTTCTTTTTTTTTTTTATTTTGTGAACAAATAAAGGGGCAAAGCTCAAACTCAATATAAAAGAGAATGGTTATAAAACTAGTTACTTATGACAAAAAAAAAAAAAAAGAAAACTAGTTACTTTAGTTAATTTGGATTAGTCTAGTAATTAACTCATGAATCTACTTAAACAAGTGTCAGAGATTCAAATCTCGCCTTATACATGTACAATCTATTTAAATAGAGCTGATTCGCGACGGATTAGTTTTTGGTCTGTTGGACTAGACGATACTGCAGGAACAAAAAAAAAAGACTAGTTACTTTTCAATTCTCACATACCAAAATAATTTACAAATTCATCTACATTTGCTATTATTATTTTTTGAATCATGTACGTGCGCATGATTCTACATGTGATTGACTAATACAAAAAACAATGAGACAGAGACAGAGAGCATGTGAATGTGATTCTGGCTCCAACTATATTACATGTTAATAATGGCAAGTGACAAATTTTGATCTGGCAACCACATCTACACTTTTCTTGGTTAATCTAATAAGAAGAGAAAATACTCTTTGGAGTTACATGCACCAATCTAGCAAAAATGTTCCGACATTATGTACCAAACAAAAATTTCCCATCAATGAAGATGAAAAATGCAAAAATGAAAAGAAATAAAAAAGATAAACAAAAAAGTGGGAAAAAGACCACCACAATCCTCGGAACCCACAATCAAAATCTCACATTGGAAGGGTGAATAAAATTCTTTTATCACAATGAATTTTGAAGGAACAAACTCAGCTCAGCTTTTGCTTCTCTAAAATATAATGTTGGACTCTGCTGACATATTCCTCATTGATTTTCACATACAATTGGCACAATTTTCTGTAGCACTTCAAGACATGTCTATCTATGTTATCTTCATATCTTTCGTAGAGTGCTGGTACTGTAAGAACAATAAAGAGACCTGAAACATAGCAAAATGACCACCTTGATTATTACTTTTCACATCAAGTGTTAACAAAAATTAGATAACACACATTTATCAAAGCTTAAGGTGTCAAAGTTCAACTTCAAGCGGTTCATTTGCATACTTAGGAAAGTGTAGGGGCTAATTGTGCATTTTTTAAATTTTAGAGACAAAGTGAAGATGATGCAAAGTTTGGGGATGTAAAGTGCAATTAACCTTTTAATGTTTTTGTTAAAAAAAAAGGCAGCCCAATGCACAAGCATCCTGCATTAACGCAGGGTCGTAGGATCCGAAGAAAGGTCACACCCAAAGGGTATAATATACGTAGCCTAACCTAATAAGTATATCAGTGGCTGTTTCCACGGCTTGAACCCATAACCTTAAGGTCAAAGAATTAGTGGCAGTAAAATTTTCTAAAACATGCAAGAAAGTATTTCTCCTAAAGTGTAATTTTGATGAAATGATGTTTCAGAGGGACTTACTTGTATATGCCAGGGTAAGGAAATCAGTCAAGCCACCAACAAAAGAAATTAACCAGAGGCATGATGCTACTTTCAGGAACAGCCTTGAGTTCTTTCCCAGAGCAATATCTTGAGAAACCGAAAACACATCATTAACTCTAATTCGGATGAAAGTAGCTACTTCATTCACCATTTCTTCTGATAAATGCAAATGTGGTAGAGGTGGAGCAGGTCTGCCAAAAGAAAAGTAGCATCTCTTTAAATATTTTTATTTTTATACATTTTGGTGATGGAACAAGAATATCAAAAGAAGGTACAAGGAACAAACAATTCCGGCAGAAACTGGGCATATAACACCAATCTAGACTTTGAAATGACTGTCAATTTAGCATATTTCATCAAACCAACTCATTTGAATTGATTGAATTCACTTTATTTGGTCCAGCAGGACTATAGATTCAAATGAAGAATCATTTGCTCCAACGGACTGATGAATAGTGTTATTCGAACATCTGGTGTTTATGGGACACAAAATAGATCTAAGGGTAGAAACAAGATTTTAATTGAAGTGGAGACCATATTAAAATTGATATGGTAAACCAGGTGTTGGCATGGAGTAAAATACTTATAGATGTTGAAAAAATATTTTCCTAACAGACATTATTATCAACACTGATAACTAGGCTTCAATTTCACAGTTGCAATGGCCATAGGTTAATGTAGCAGCACCCATCAATATAATCCAGCATCCACAGCATAGCAACAATTTTAAAGGGGAGAATACCATTCTTTTACAGAAGTCTCTTCTTAGGGTTAGAAGTTAGAACTTAGACCTTGCTAGTGCCACTGCGTATAATGAACTTAATTTTTATTTTTAGACAAAAAGAAAAGAAACTTCAGGACAACACTATTGTTCATGGTTATCAAGAATAATACTTGATTTCAATGGACAAGATGAATTCTTCAATATCATCAAACTACGGCGTCCGATAATTTATTGATAGTATCTGTGAAAAGTGAAAACTCTATTCCATTTGACATTTTCTTTAGCATTGATCTCCAAAAAATAAATAAGCTGTAAGACTTGTGAAAAATACTACAAAGACAGGGATAACACTAATAATTCTAGATCAGAAGAAATGACCTGAATTAAAACCAATGATCTATATATACTATATATACTTTAACATTCCAACACATTCAAGTTTGAAACAACACACAAAAAGAATTTGAATACTAGAAAGAGTCACTGATACTATGTGGCACAGTATAGAGTTCAACTCCCACAGACATTGAGAGTTTGTTCTATTGATTGTTTTTTATGAGTTCTTTTTCAGTATTATGAGTGATATCATTCTCCACTCTCTTCTGTCGTTGAGTAAGTAATAAACTATATCTAACAAAAATAATAAGAAAGAATATTCAAGTAAGTTGCTATATATTCTAAGAAATAGTACCTGTTAAGAATTGCTGCTGATTTGGCCCAAAGGAAAAGAATGACAATGAGGAGAAGAAGAACATTGGAAACAAGTGACAAAAGAGTATAACCAGATTTTTCAAACACAATCCAAGCAGCTAGTGTGACTAACAATATTCCCACAGTAATATTCTTCTGTCTCCACAGTATCAAATCTGCAACTGCAATAAATAAAGCAATGTCATTGATTCAACAACATAGATTCAAGGTCAATGATGTCAATTCACTTTCTTTCCTTTTGGCTTTCTCACTGGAAAAGCAAATGATATCACCACACCCCCATAGTCCCACTATCAAAGAGTACTAAATGAACATAAACAACACCAAATTGTGATATTGAATTAAGATACTAATTGTGTATAATGAATCAAAGAAATGACAATAAAGTTAAGAAATAAAAAAAATAGAAAGAAAAAACTAAGAAAATTGTTCTGAGCATACCAAGACCAGCTCCAAGGATCTCATGAAGAGTTCTTTCCCTATTGAACAACCGATCAGATGAACCCATTTTGGGGATAAACCGAAGAGAAAGGAAAGAAATTGAACCCAGATAAGGGTGTGTGACACCAAAAAGCAAAGAGCTTTGGGATGATGATCCTCAGAAAAAGAAAGAAAGAAAGAAAGAGAGGAAAGAAAAGCAGTGAAACTATGCTGGTATAGTTTAATTGTTTCTTACTCATAATTATTTATTATAATTTTATTAAATTGTGGAAGTGGTCCCTGAAGTATGCAAGAATTGTAAGGATGGGTCGTTTGAAAGCTGGGGCTGGATGTCTAATCTTCCAGCCTAAAAGTGTTGTTAGTTGCATTGTTTGCTTTTTCAGACTGTTTTGCCAACCATAACACAAACACAAGAGCCCTCCACTCTTTCCTTATGGCCAACAAAGAAGGGTTTATGTGCATTTCTAATTCCAAATTCACTCCATTCAGCCATTCACGTCAAATATAGATCCCTCATATATTTGGTGAGGAAGGACTCAAATATAATTGGTGGATTAGTATGCCTGTGTTCTTGGTGGTTGCGATAGTTATTCAAGTGTTATTAAAACTGAGGGTAAAACATTATATTATTTTGGTATCTAACATTTCAGTTAAATTTTAATTTAGTCTTTAATGTTTTAAATATCCTATTTCAATTTTAATGTTTCATTCAATTTTATAGTCATTTTTTTATATTTTAGTAGTACTTTTTTTAGCACTATTTTTTTAAAAGTATTGCTAAATAATCAAAAAGCTTATTTTAATTTTAACAACACTTTTTAAAATATCATAGTTATCCGTAATTCTTGTAGAATAGACATTTTTTAATGATCCAATCTATCTATCTATTCTTCTTATATAAAAGTTTATATCTAAGTTCTTCTATATGTTTAAGCCATATTTCTCCTTCTAATGATGTCATGTCAGCAATTTTTGTTACTTGACAAAACTTAAAAATCAACCAATTATCTTTTAGTAAAAAATTTAAAAAAAAATAAAAAATTTATCTATTATTATTCAATTAAAACATAAAGTAATTAAATACAATAAATATACATTAAAAGTGTCATAATAATGATAATTATAAAAATTTTCTTTATAAATATTAATATTCTACAACTTATACATGTTAATACTCTTGCTACTATATTATTTGGTGTACTTATGCATGCTACGTACATAAGGCTCTACTAATATTTATTTCTTAGTCTCTCATACTAATTAGCGAAACTATTTCAAGTAAGTTTAAATTTGCCACATTTTCTTACTAAATACATTCAAATATACCATGATTATAAAAATTAATATTTGCCACATTTTTTTTTGAAGGAAAGAGCTCAACACAATAAGGTGGAGCAACTAAACAAAACAAATAAACAAAAAATAAATGTTAATCAAACAAACAGACATCCCTCCATAGTCATATCTAGCAATGCCGTCAACAACTAAAAGATCAAACTCAGTTCACTCTTGTAGCTCCTAATTGATTTGTTGAAAAAATCTGCAACATCTGAGAAATCTCCTAGCCCCTACCAGTCCTCTTTTACCATTTTGAGAAACCCTCATGAATGATCCAAGAATTTAAACTCCGAAACAGCCTCAGACTCCCTTGCAATCTACTATTCTCCACAATTGAGGAACAATGATCAGATAAACCTCTTTATCCACCTTTCAGCATCGTCTCAGAAAACTCTTCAATCCATCCCACGTTAACCAATACCCGATCAAAGCGACTGCACGATTGACCCCAGAACCACGTAAATTTCCGATCAATAAGCTCTAGAACCACCAGCTCCATATCTTGTATCCATATTTTAAAAACTACTGCTGATACTGTAAATATACTAGCTCATTTCTTTTCTTCCACTTGCACAACCTCATTAAAGTCACCCATGTAGTAAATAGGGACTTGACACAAACCATAGATAAAACTCAACCAGCACAACGCAAAAGTAAAATTCTTGTTCGTCAATACCCCTTCCACACACAACCATCTCTCCCCTTTATAGCAGTTACGCAAGTCAAATATTAGTACATCCCACAACAACAAAAAACCTCTAAAAGCACCGTTCGAAACTCACAAGAACCCAACCCACTACATCATTTTTCCAAAATTACACTGCATCAACTTTGTATCCACCTGCTTTTCGTCTCTATTAATCCTAACATGTTCAAACTATATTTTGTTTTATATTTTCACCATACCCAAGCTTCCAACACCCCCTAAACTCCTCACATTCAAAAGCTAATATCATTTAAAAATTGTATTACATACCTTATTCCAATTTTTAGGACGACTCTTTCTTGCTTTCTCCTTTTGTTTTGCTTGCTTCCTTTTCTGTGCAATAAGTTCATTCTTTTGCCACATTTTCTTACTAAATACATTCAAATATACCATTATTATAAAATTAATTCATAATTTTATATTTATATTTTTGGTATTTTTCATTCTCATTCATTTTTCTAAACCCAAGCAAGTTAAAATTTGGCATATTTTCTTATTAGATATATTCAAATATATCATGATTATAAAACTAATTTATATTTTTAGTGTTTCTCATTTTTATTTATTTTTTAATTATTTGTAACAAAAAAGAACACTATATAAGAAGACAAAATATGACAACTAAAGCAAATGTAAAAAATTAAAAATAGAAATAACAAATAAAGATGTAATTTTGTACAACTCTAATATAAAAGGCCTATGTCTTTTTTAAAAATAACTGAATTCAAATTTTTTAAATAATAAACTATATTTTAATTCATATTAGATTTTAGTTGAATAATTATATGAAATTATATACAAATTATCAAATAAATATTCTAAAAAATATTTTTAATATAAAATAATTTAAATTTAACAATAATTTATATATTATTTAATCAATTTTTAAATAATATAATACTTATTAGAATATATTATATAATATAATATTATAATTAATTTACTTTTTTGTGCATCACGTAGTCTCCAAGAGGATAGCCAATTAAAATTAACTAGTTGAAAAACAAAAAAATTGTTATAAAATAAAAAAAATCTATCTTATTACTCTAATTTTTGAATTTCAAAACTAAAAATATAAAAAATTAGTTTGAGTTAGCTTATATTGTAATTGGTCCAGACTTTTTCGGCAAGAAAAGCCAAAACATGGAAGAAGAGCTTTTTTTGTGACTTCATGGAAGAAGAGTAAGATCTTTATTAAATTTACCATACATTTTTTTTAACTAAAAAAAAGTAATTTTTAAAACTTAACTCTTCACTATAACAATATCCAACAAAAGAAATAAGGTTATTATTTGAAAGTTTATATTATTGATAAATTTAAATTATTATCTAAATATTTTCTAAAAAAATTCAAATTAAATCATTAAATAACACAAATATAAAAACAATGTTTCTATTATTTTTGCCAGGTTTTCAATTTTTTTTTAAAATTTATTTGTTCTTCATATTTTTTTAAATTTTTTTTGTCGTAAAATTAATTAACAAAGAGTAAATTACAAAAATTATTTCTAAATTATTTATCCATCGATAAAAATACTCTCAATTTATTATTATTATTATTATTATTATAATAATAATAATAATAATAATAATAATAATAATAATTTAAAACACCCCAAAAATATCAAGGCAGGTCATCTCCACTAAATAATCCATGAACATGAACATTTACAAATCTTAGGTTGAGTTTGTTTCTAAGAACAGGATAAGACAAGATACTGACAATAAGTCATAAATAATAGAGATACAATTTTTGTATTTTTATATTCTGTTTGGTGATAAATTAAAACAAATTATAAAAATCTAATTTATTTTTTTTATTGAAAAAATTTTAGAATAAAATACAATAATAAAAAATATAATTATAAAAAATTAATATAAATAATAAAATAAAAAATAAAAAATAAATTGTATCACTTGTTAATATTTTTGTATCCTTCCTATTAAGATGGATACAAAATATACTAATTTAGAGTATTTGTACACAATATTTTTATTCATATCTTATTTGTCAAATATAATTTTATATCTCAGTGTTCTGTCTCAATATCTCATCCCGTAAACAAACTTTAAGAGGGCCACAAAAGCATTGTTGTTTGCTACTTTTTTTGGTTTTCATTAAGAGAGACTATTTTTTTCCGTGTTTGGATACTTCTACACTTTTAAATATTTGAAAATATTTTTATTGTCCTCATAAATTGATTTGAAGGTATTTTTTCAATGAATAAGTAATTTGACGGTATTTTTAGTGGTTTACTTTAAGAATAAGCGATTTTTTTCAGAGTCAAATACGAAATTTTTTCTACACCGACTTGTTTATCATCTTGTCTCAGGGAATCAAATCATGTTTACACGAGAACACGACAACTATTATTCTTGTCTCGGATCTATAAATATGATCTTGCATAGAACTGAAGCAAATGTTAGGAATTTAATCATTTACTCGCATTCATTGAACCAATTACTAAGAATTGAACAAAGAAAAAGATTCATTTCAATATATTTGCATTTAAAAGAACTTCAATATAATGTGATTGAAGAAAAAACGTCCGTTGCTATAACAATTTAATAATTAAATGGCAATATAGAACTTCTATAGTTCTATTCAATGGCCATATAGAGCTTTATATATATAGAGATGATAGATATAAGACATACAAATTAAACCAATTAATAAAAATAAAATGATTTCAAGTCTGAATCAAAACCAAACCGAGGTAGAATCTATACAACCACGTCAAAAGAAAAAAAAAAGTTAAAATCCATACAAAAGACAATTGTTCAGTTCTTTATACTTAAATTTTTCTGAATGGATTTTGAAACAAATGAATGGATTTTAACACAAACTCCGTCTAAATTACTAATATAGTTGAACGAGGTGACTAAATTACCCCTAATGAAATAAATCCAAAAGTGATTACAGTCATGGAGGGGACAAGCTGACAAAGGTGACGGGATGGTTGAGGGATTATTTTGAGTCAGGTAGTTTTGGTTTTTCCATAAATTTCATTATTTTATAATGCGAATCGGATCTCTATCTGAACCTCCATCTAAGAATTTATCGCTAGTCAATAAATTATTGTTTGCAGTATGTACAAGTCAAGATTCAAACTCATTGGTACTTATTTAAACGGACAATTGAACTAACTATTTGACCAACCCAAGTTTGGTCTATATTTTCCTCTTTAAATTTAACGAAATTAAAATCCAATTTGTGATGTAGAACAGTACTGCACCAACTGGCAAAACAATAATGCACCATAGAATTTGCATCCCGTTATTATCTACAACTTGTATAATAATGTATATCCTAGTAATTTTGTATTCTAAAGTTATAATAATTGACCTAACAAGATGGGAAAACAATAAATAAATAAAATAGATAGAAAAAGAAAAAGGGCAAAGGACAGATTTTAGGTAAGGTGCCGGCTTTTGGAATCACTAGTAGTAACCTCTGTTGACAATCCAAAAGGGTATTTTATGGCCATCCAAACCGAAAGTTGAAAACACAATACATCAATTAAGTAAAATAACTACATCTATAGCTATAACATCTATAATCTATAACATTTCTAGAACCACATAATTTCTGGTTGTGCTTTGTCTATTTCTATAGTATAGATAGCTGAATTAGTCCCCTCTAGGTAATTGTTTAAAATTTAAACGTGCCATCCTTTGTCCTAACTTGTTCAAACTTAAAATCTAAGGAAAACAAATTGATGATGTTGAAGTACAAAGTCATTAACTGTGGTTTAACTATCAATTACAATTGAGATTCCAGTCACCCTAACCTAGAATTTAAGAAATTGAAAAAACCTCGTAAAATGCCCAAATAAAAAATAGAGCATTGTCAAAACTTGGTACTATCATAATAACCCATAATAATAAGATGTGGAAATGTTGAAAGAGTTTTTCTTATAGTTTATACATCATGCAATTCAATTGAGAATGTGTATACTGCACAGCACCATGACTTTGAGCCACTGGAATGGCTTATTGTCCTCAATTGCAAAAACAAATTTGGAACAAATAAAAGTACACATGCTTTTACAAGACTGCTTTTCCTTTGTCATTATGGTTCTCATCTTGAGTATTATGACCTACAATAGATGTCACTTCTTGGCTACTTTGATCTTTTTGAAGAGAATCATCTTCAGTAGCTTCCACCAGTTTGGTACTTTGGTTGTTGGCAGGTTGACTAGCTTCAACAACTTCCTTTTGTTTGTTGTTTTGTGGGAAATCTTCAGTGGTTGCAACTTGTTTACTACTTTGATTATCATTTTGGGGAGTGCTTGCCTCGACTTTGACATTCGCCACAGATGAGGAGGAATCCATTAGACTAGCAGCTATTGCAGCCTTCAGATCCTCATCTTCAAAGTCTGAATACATTTCCACCTCCCCGGATGAAAGAAATTGATTGTAATGTTGTTGGCTCTCATTAGTTCTCTGATGTGGAGTCAGCCCTGAATTGCAAGACTTAGTTATTCTCTCAGCATCTTCAGGTGACAGCCACTGCCCAAAACCATTAGAAGATTCGGCTGAGGATATGGGAAACTCTTTTGGAAAATTTCCTCTTACTAGGAATATGCTCCACCCAAAGCCTTTCAAAGAATCAAGATAGGCTGAGAGGTAAAACTTAGAAAGGTGTTGTGGGGCTGCATAAAGACTGTCAAAATTATACCACTCTCCATTCACTTTACGGATACAAAACCAATGGTCTTGCAAATGGCAAATAAAGGCGTTTTCCAGTTCAGGATCAATTTGAGCAGGCTCAGCAACAGGTGAGTCAAGAGGGATAACCTGTAGATCCCACACTTCCAAAGCCTTTTGTAAGACCTAAAGGAAAGGTCTTGCATAATTAAGTTCAACTAATTCATAAAATTTAAAGCACTGAATCTCCGAGCCCTAATTTTCCTGCTTAAAATAAAGATATGAACTAGGGAGCAAATATTTCACTAAAAATCTAAATATTTTCTCAAAGATACTTTCCCAAAATTTCAAATTATACAAGGCACCAACATGAAAATTTTTAGTTTTAACCACAAAAGATGTGAGTATATGACAAAATATAAAAGAATAGCTGAAATTTGAGCAAGACGGCAAAGATAGTAAAATACAGAGCAAAGTAAAATATATAGAGTGCTACAAATATAATCATACTTATTTGCATCCCTTCCATGCTTAGACTATCAACAAAAGCTTATGCCAAAGACATCTAAATTATTTTTCCAATTCAAACCACATGGTGTGTGATGATAACATTAAGGTATCATTATTATATAAATTGTTTTAAATCATACCTAGTTGAATGTAATTCTACTTATATAGTGATATTGAAATCCAAAGGTATAAAAAAAACAATATTAAAATTGTTTATAGCCATTCTAGTCAATCAATTCAAACATGAACAACAATTCACATTCAATGTGAAAGTTCTTAAACCATAGTTGATGCAAGAAGATTAAGAGAGACAAATTGAAGATGATAAACCAAAATCAATGGTGTGACTCTGGTGCATTGATTCACTAATATAAAAGATGTGTATGAACAAGTTACAAGATCAAGACGAAGAGAGATACAAGAGAAAGTGAGAGAGAGATAAGGAAGAAGAAGCTTGAGGTGGAAGAAGCTGGGATGCTTCTGGAGAAACAGAATGCTCAAGCACACTACTAACACTAACTGAATTTTCCTCATATACACTAGGTTCAAGTTGAGTTGCCTAACTAACTTTCACCTAGAGGTAACTAACTCAAGCGCCATATTCAGCATGCCCCCTCAAGCCAGTATGGCTTGAACTCTAAAAAACACAGAAGACGATTCATCATTTAACATTCAACTTGGTCTACAAAATTGCATTGAATAGGTTAGGTACAGGATTTCATATCCAAATAGTTCATTTACCCGGTTACCCCAAAACAAAGACTAAAAAAATATTATGTAGAATACACACGGCTTGCAAGGTCATCCCAATCTATCCCTACAAATATTTTAAACCGAATCCCATTCCAAGTCAACTTAGAACAAGATCTATTTTTAAAGACACGTCTGCAACAATTAAATGAGCTTTTAGTGAATGGGTAAAAAATGGATAATGGGAGATAGATAGAAGTGCAACAATTGTTGATGTTTACTTCAAACCAAGTCTATGAGCAACTACAAATTCAGAAGTAAAAAGACATCATCTAAACTATCTATGGGCAACTACAACTTCCAAAGTAAAAACACATCGTTTAAACTAAATATCTTTTAGAGTCACCTTTTGAAATCACTGCTACAATTTTGGTAGAAAATTATCTCAAAAAAGGGGTTGCACACCTATAGATACACAACCATTCAGTTAGGAGGTGAAGTGTTTGTGTGCAGTGAACAAGGCGAAAATTAGAATATGTCCTCACATAAAACGCCTCTAAAAAATCTACATTCCTAGATATTAAAAAGAAAAAAATAATATTAGACTCAGCAATTGGTCCCGGTGAAAATATCACTTAACAGAGAAATGATAATCTCCTGCATGCTCCCTCAAATAATTAAATAATTAAAGTACTTCCAGATAAACAATGTTCACATCACATATTAATAGTTGTTAAAACAATGCCTAATTTCATACATTTTCAGTTCTCATGTCCAAATTGGATAAGTCAGATACACTAACACAATAAGTTATACATTTTCTTATTCAATCCAATTACACATCATACAAAAATTGATATTTTCAAATAGATGTATTGAGGAAATGAACCTGGATGCTGAAATCTCCATCGAGGGAGACATTGTGCGACTCCTCAGAAAGAAAATCGCCGGAGGAGAGTGCGGCCGGGAGCATCATCTGTCGCTCCCTGCGATCGAGATCGGAGGCGAGAGCAGCGAGATCAAACTCGGAGAAGAACGGACCCTGCAGCACCGTGTTGACGCAATGCACAGCGCAAAGCTTGGACTCTTGTACCTCATGGTACAACATGCCACCGTTGCTCGCACCATCCATCATCTTAGGTGATCGAATTGGAAGAAAGGGATTCGCATGAATGAAGAAGTAAAGGAAGGAAGAAACCCTAGAATTTGTGGTGTGTTGGGAGATTTTGGTAGTTTAAAAGAAAAGTAAGAAACAGGAGAGAGAAAGACATCATATGGCCAAGGAGACAGAGAGGGGAAAAGGATCAGAGTCAGAGTGGAACAGAAAATCTTTAAAATATATATATATATTAAATATACTTTTTTTTTTTAGTTTATTTTAGATTTTAAGTAGTAATGTGAAGGAGTATTAATGTAAAAATGTTTTTAAAAAATATAAAAGTTAGGTTTTAAATTTATTTATGGAGAAGATACTAAAAAATATATATTTATTGAGAAATAAAAAATTAAAAATTTAACTTTAGCAACAAAAAAACTTACTTTTTTATAAATACATAGGTTAGTTTTATAAATGATTACTCTTTCAGTTATTTATTAATTTTAATTAGTTTCAGGTAGAAAACATTAGTTTGGACTCATCAGAGAGATGAATAAAACAAATTTATTTAATGATTTAAACCTATTTCTATGATATAGTAGAGATCTAAAATGACAATCTGAACATTTTTTATTGATGGGTTATGTTTTTTTTTTTTTGCCATGGGCTGGGCCATTGGGTTCATTTCTGTCCATTTATTATTATCAGGGCTTGGCAAATGCTATATATAGGAAGTCTCAGGGCTCAAGCATAGCAAATGATATAATAAGTAGATTTCTTCCAAAATCATTATTTATTTCATAAGAAGACATGTTTTAACATAACAAAAAAAAAACCCTGTTTATTTAATTTGCATTCACCAAACAGTTTACATGGGTAAGTCACAAATCTTAATTTGAGGAGGTTAAATCGAGTTAATTAAAATTTTGAGATTATCTTAAAATACTATATAAATTTTAAAAATCATTTTGAGATCTTTAGTTTTTACTCTAAATATGAGTGATAAAAGGAGTAAATATGATTGTGCCAACATAACATCTTTGTGAAAGTCCAATGCTTGGAAGGAAATTATTCATATTTGCCTAAGTTTCAATTTAATTCTAGAAAGATTGGAAGGGTGCTTGAATCTCCTTCTGCTGGGATCTGAGGATGGATAGCTTAAAAAGTCTGACCTTACAAAATGTCTCTTACAATCTAAGGGAGGAGCATTAGGTGTGTCAACAAAATTATTTAGAACTTGAATAAAATCCAACAAAATTTTGGCAAAGAATGTTTAGAATTGTTTTTAAAAAGTGATAATGTCACTTTTATTTTTGACAATACTATTCATTTTATTTCACAAATTCATATAAATAGAATGCAAAAAAAAAAATCATGCAAAAAACATTATTAAAAATGAAAATGATATTATTATTTTTCTCATTTTGGCCAATAAATTTCCAGTTTGACAAGCATGTGCGGATTTTTTTTTTTTCAGTTTTGCATTACACATTATTTTTTGTTTGGGTTAAATTTTCAGTAGTTACTCTACATGATTACAGAAAAACTGAAGTGAGAATTTCCATTATTTTTAAAGAATTTAGAAGTTAAAAAATTTCTAAATACTTCATAGTTTTATTCTGTAGGAAATGACTATGAGACATTGTTAACAAACGTGAAAATTCTTTAGAAATAAAATATTGTTTCCAAAAAAAATTTATTCCTAACATTATATACGTAAATATTTTTGTTAGAGATAAAATCAACTGCACTTACTTTGATTTTGAAAAAAATTATGTGAACTTTCTTCAATTACGTGATGAATATTTTTTTTATTTAAGTTTGAATTGATGATCCAAAATCAAATGAATATGTCCTACTTTTTAGATAATTTTTTTCTTATAAATACTTCTATCCACTTTTTATTTTAGGGGTGGCAATGAACTTTCATAGAATGAGGCTTTTTTCTCATTTTTCGCCTCCATTTAATAAAATACCTTCTGTTTCTATCTCATTTTTATCACAGGTTTCGTTTATTTTTTTTATATGGGTATCTATGGATATTAAACTTTAAAATAATTTTAAAAAAATTAATATAACTATAATAAAATCTAATATAATTTAACTAAATGTATTAAATTAAAACATAATTTAAACACAAATTTAACATAATAAACATACATATAAAATTTTTAACATATAAATTAAAATAAAATAAAATAAAATAAAATAAAAAAATTTCAATTAAATAATTAAAAAATGAATCAGCGTAATATATATAAAGATATTTAAGTAAATTTTTCTTCATGCAAATTTTGCATGTCTTCGTAGGACAAATACCTCAATTCTCATTCCCATAGAGATTTTGCAAATTCTCAATAATTCTTCCGTCACGAATAATATATCCGCAAGTGCGAGTTTTTTTCCCCCTAATTTATCCTCACATTTTACCCATTTAACCTCTTGTTCACACTCTCTTTATTTTTTTCGAATTTCGATTTTTTAAATTTTGAATTTTTATTTTAGAGAGTAAAGTATGATCTTTTATTATTAAATAATTTTTCTCTCATATTTACTCTTAGTTTTACTTATAAAATAAATGATGAGATATCACACTTTACTCTTTAAAATAAAATTCAAAATTTAGAGAATCTAAACCTATTTTTTACACATTTTTCATTTTCCATTATCTCTTTTTCAAGTATATCTCTCTTCTTTTTTCCTCTTAATTTTGTTCTATTTTATTTTTCAATAAGCGTATGTTAATATATGTTACATTAGTATATAATAAAAATAAATTAGTACAGCATTTAATATAATTATTAATGTAGTTTAGTAGAATATAATTTAAATTTGTAGTTTCAAGTGAAATAATTATTATTATTATTTTGAAAATTGTCAATGGCTTAAAAATAGGAGATTGAATCTGGAGTTACTTTTTATTGCTTTTTAAATTTTATTACTAAAACTGATTTGAAAAAAAGTTTCTATTAAGCGATTATGTAGGAGACACAAAGTTTGCATTATCATGTATCATGGTTCACTTATTTAGACTTAGTTTGATAAAGTTTTTACTATTTAAAAGTAGTTTATAAAATCTAATTTTTAAAACATGATTTTTTAAAAGTTATAATATTTATGTTTGGTAAATTAAATTAAAAATAGCTTTCAGTAAACACAAGCAATAACTATTACAGTCACAAAAAAAAAAGCAATAACTATTACGTTTGGTAAAATAGTTTTTAAAATTTAAAAATACTATAATAGACATAAACGTAAGCATTAAATTTGAAAATTAGTTAACGTTATATTAGACTTTTAAATTTTGAAAAGCACAAACCAACTTTGAAAAGATCAATTTTAAGTGTTTTTAAAAATATCCCGATTTTTTAAAAGCTGCAAGCACAAATACATGGTCTTTTGATTTACCAAACACAAAATGAGGAGTTTGAGCTTTTAAAAAATACAAACACCTCTTTGAAAAATTTTATCAAACCAACCAGTGCAATATAACCTACATCCCATATTCATCACAATAATCGTAGAATTTTTACTATAATTTTCAACAACTACAAATACCAATTTTTTAGGATTCTTCTTAATCATATCAAAGAACTCACAAACTTCTAACCAAGCTTGTTTTGGCTAAGCTTCCTAGCCTAGACCTCAATACTAAGTGCTTTTCTTACTTAGCAAAAGAAATCTCTCAGTCTCATAACACAAAATAAAAAATTACATCAAAAGAGTTTGACATAATCTATGATTTTTTCTCCAAGTTTAATTTTTTTTTGTCTTTTCTTTCAATGGCTTTTACTAATACTTCATTAGTATGTCTTTTTCCATTGAAACAAAAAAAGATAAACTAAAAAAACTAAATATTCAACGTAACAACATAAAAAAAGAAGATAGGTATAGTAAGTATGCTATAAAAATCAGATGTAAACTCTCTCTCCTTCCTTACTTCACATATTAGTTGGATGCCCTTCTAATATAAGTACATTGCTTGCAAAAATTAAAGATGTCCTAAGTGATAATTTCTGTACAAGGACGGATCGTGGTTGTCTTTCTCCTTCAAAATTAGAGTGCAGTGGTAGAGATAATGAAGGTGCAAAATATGATGCGGACACAAGATGGCAGTAATAGAGAATTATGGTTGTGTTATCCTTGTTGTCTTTATTGCTTTCTTTTTATTGGTGGGCATTTGTCCTTGGTTGTATTACTCAAATCAACACTATTGATTCTTTAATTTTGACTCAAAAAATTTTATCTTATACCTTTCATTTTAATTTGAAAAAAAAATATTTTTCTTCTCTTTTTTTTAATTATTGTAACAATTCATACTAACTTCAAAGAGCTATTTTATTTGCATATTTTGGTTAACATAGCTGCAACACTTTTTTTTTTTAACCAAATCAATATTTTAATTTTGTCTTTAGCTCTAATATTTTCCATTTTAACTCCATCACTTATATGATGAAAAGGTTTTGATGCGAACAAAAAGTGAACCACCTTTTCTTTGATTTTTCTTCTTTTTTTTTTGGTTAACCCCTCTACAATTATCATCCAAAATAATTCTTAAACTAGTTTGGGGCAAATCTAAAAAGTAATATCCCATCTCCTACTCCAGACTTTTTCTGGCTAACCAATCTGCTGCAACGTGTTGGATTCTTACTTGCCAATCTTTGCTTAGCCAAAACTTAATATTCCTTATGAGATTGTTGAAATGAGAAGGCTTTCCATTTCTCCTTCCAATACTATCAATTACTCCCTTTGAATCAGACTCCAATATAACTCGCCTGCAACCTAATTTCCAAATAGTTTGAAGACCGTGGAGCACTCCCCATAATTCCGCCTGAAAAGTTGTACAATTTTCCAAATTTGCACAAAAACCAGCCACCCAACGACCTAATTCATTTCTAATTACCCCACCACAAGCTGCTAGACCCAGGTTTCCGGCAGAAGACCTGTCTGTATTAATCTTAAGCCAACCAGCATCAGGAGGTTCCCATCCTATGTTCACATTCATCACCTTAGGGACCAGTCTCATCAAATTCCTTCTTTCAAAGGATTCTTCAATCAACTTGATCTGGGATTCAATAACCGGCCAAGGTGAATTGGGTGTGTTGGACGACTATTAAAAATTTTCTGATTTCTCCATCTCCATAACCACCAGCAAGTGACTATGAACTTGATTATCCAAGAAGTTTGGTTATTGCGTGTGGCCGATTTCAAAGGTTAGGTTCCATCTGATCCAGACCTCGAAAGGAGCTCTAAAGAATTCCTGGAGATAGGAAGGGTGGATGATTGAAGATCATACTCTGGAAGCTGAGGGAAAATCTCTTAAAATGTGAATTTGAGTTTCCTCAGTCCTGTAGCATTTATGGCAGTAAGGAGATGCCCCAAAAATTCTAGCCTTTCTTTGCGCTGTCATTAACTTCTTGTGCACTACCATCCACATGAAGTACTTGATTTTCTGAGGACCCTTCCATCCCCATATAATGGCCCACACCGCATTCTGGGGTTCATTGATGTTGGCTAGCTTATAGTAAGCACTTGCCACTAAATACTCTCCACAATTGGTTAGTTTCCATATGATTTTATCCTCTCCTAATTCATGCATAGAGGGATGTACTGTTCCAATTTTTCTGACAATATCCTCTAGAAGGAATTTTTGAAGAAGAACCCAGTCCCAATCCTGGTCTTGCGTGGTAGCTTCTGCTATTATGAGATTTCTCATGTGCGAAGGGATTGCGATCAAGGCTTTCTGTTCCAATTCCCTCTCTCCTTCCACCCACTCATCTTTCCACAATTTGATTTTTACTCCATCCCCAATCGAAAAGAAAATATTTTAGGTAAAAGAACTCCAGCATTTTGAGAGGTTTTTCCAGAACCCTGAGTCCATCGATTTGCATTCAACTGAATGGATGAGATTGTGTCCCCTACCATATTTTCCATAGAGAACTTTTGCCCGTAATGTTTCTTTCTCTGTGATTAGTCTCTACCAAATCTTGCCCATGAAGACTTCGTTTATCAAAATCAAGTTATGAAACCCCAATCCTTCTAACCTTTTTGGTTTGCATAAAGTGCTCTACCCTACATTGTGGTATTTACGTTCTCCCTGTTTTTCTCCCTAGATGAACTGCCTCTGCATCTTTTCCACCTCATGACACACACCTTTGGGGAGCTGGCAGTGCATCATGCAATAATTTAAGGAGGGTGAGATAACGGATTGAGCCAAAGTTACTCTTCCTGCAAAGATAAGGCAATTTGCCTTCCAACCACTAAATTTATTTTTCAATCTGTCTATAGCTCCCTTGAAGTTCTCTTTCATTATCTTCCCATTGGTTATCATTGCCCCTAAGTATTTTTTGAGGCTGGGCATGTCTTTAAAATCACTTGTTCTTGTAATGTCTTCCCTCAGGCTTTGCTCAACATTCTTTGAAAAAATCACTGAGGTCTTCGCTGCATTAACCTTTAACCCTGAGGCCTGGCAGAATTACTCTTAGGTGTAAAGGAGTTTGTTCAATTGATTCTTGGATGCCTCAGCAAATAGAAGCACATCATCTGCAAAGAGCAGATGGGAGATAGAGGGCCCATCCTTTCCTGCCCTTAAGGGTATCTAATTCCAAGCAATAACTTCTCCTTCAATAAGGTGAGAAAATTTCTCCATTGCAATGACAAAAAGATAAGGGAACATTGGGTCCTCCTGTCTGATCCCCCTGGTAGGTGTGAACTGATCTATTTTGCAGCCATTCCATAAGAGTTTGTAGGTGACAGTCGTAATGCATGCCATAATTAAATTCTTGAAATGCTCACTTAACCTAAATTCTTCAAGGCATTTTTCAATGAAGCTCCATCATAGTTTATCGTACGCTTTTTCGAAATCAATTTTTATTGCCATGAATTTTCTTTTTCCTCTCATTCTCCTCATGTTGTGACTGAGCTCTTTAGCTATAATGACATTATCATGAATAATTCTGCCAGACACAAAACTTGATTGGTTTGGTGAAATTCGGTTAGCTAGCATAGGCTTAAGTTTAGACACTACAATTTTTGTGATTGTTTTGTAGACCACATTACAAAGAACAATGGGTCGAAACTGTGAAATAAACTCAGGATAGTCATTTTTAGGGATAAGGGAGAGTAGCGTTTGATTTATGTAAGAACCACAACTAATCAACCGGTTAATTAAGTAATTAATATTGCCCAAATTAGGTTCCAAAAAGTTAGAGTGAGAATTTGAGGATTTAAATATGATTTTTGGACTCAGTAGGTCTTTCTGAGTCAAAAAATATATTTTTTACAAAAAACCGTGAAAAATCACAAACCGACAGTCAAACCAGTTGAACCGGTTCAAGTTGCCCGGTGCTGCGCGAGAAAAAGTGAAAACAGTCAAAAACCTTGGAAAAATGTTAGAAATGGAAAACCGAGCATTAATTTTAAAGGTTTGACCCGAAGTTGGGCCAAATGGGCTAAAAACGCTAACGGATTGGACTGGGCCCAAGCCCAACATATAAAAAGTTCATTTAATGAACCCCTTTCAGCAATAATACACACATAACACAACACACTCAGCTGAAAAGGAAAACAGGGAGAGGAGAAGAGAAAACACTATTCACCCATCACTTCAATCCGCGATATCTTGAGCTACGGAGCTCCAATTCGCGTGCCGTCAGCGGCTACGCGAAGCTCTTGATGAGCCCGTTCTTTCTACCTAAGCATTGTGATAAGTTCCTCAAGTTTCTCTGCCCAGTTTTTGTGCCTTTGAGAAATTCGAATTTTTGAATTTTGATTTTGAGTGAAATCTTGTGTTTTGGGTGTTTAGGTACCCTCTAACACTTGATTTCTTGTGGTTTTGGCATCCAAAACTGTTGGGTAAGGTAAGGTCTCTTGGAACCCTTGTGAAATTTTAGTTTTTATGAGCCCTAGGTTGATTAGTGATGCCTTGTGTATATATAGCTTGATTATTGTGAGTTTGGAGCTTATTGGTGCTTGTTGGAGTTACATTGGAAGCTTGGATTATGTTGGAAAGCTTGTTGGTGATTATTGTGGGCTCAATTTTGAGTTTTGGCATATTGGGAATTGGCCAAGGTATGATTTCGGTTTTCTCTATGTAGTATATAATATTTATGGACACTTAGGCTAGTGACCTATAGGATAGGTTTGGAAATTTATATGTTGTTGATGATTGTTTGGGTTGATGATGTATAATGAATTGATGTTGTTGTTGTGGTTAAATGATGAAGTTGAGATATGATGGAATTGGATGAATGAACATTGTTGATTATTAATATGAATCATGGTTGTGTTGATGATGAGAATTGATAGTGATGTAATGATGATTGGTAGATATGTGATAGATGTGATATTGAGGTTGAGAATAATATGTGGAGGAAAATGTGATAAGATTGGTGTAATATGACACAAAGGGTTGATTTTGATGAAAAATGGGAGTTTGGTATTGTTTTGGTTGGATGTGGTTTGAGGATTTTGGAAAATTTGGTAAAGTGTGATTTTTGGTAAAAGTTAGTTTTTTGGTGAACTTTGTCTGATAATAACTTTTGTCTCAATTTTTAAAATTAGTTGAAATTTGTTGGAGATTAAAGCTTATTAAAAACCCTTCAAATCGATATAAAGTTTGTAAAATTTGAGTTTTTGTAGAGGGAGTTATGATCATTCAAAGATTGGTGTAAAAATCTGAAATTTTGCAAAGTTACAGAAGTTGATGATTTCTGGTATGTGCGTACGCACAACCCAGAAAAATTTTAAACCTGTGCGCACACACAGACCTGTGCATACGCACAGGCAGGGAAGGGCGTGCTGTTTGCAGCGCTAGCACAGCTTGTGCACGCACACACCAATGAGAAATTGCAACCTGTGCGTACGCACAGCCCTGTGTGCATGCACACGTTGGGAAGGCCTGTCTGTTAGGGGCGCTAGCACAGCTTGTGCGAGTAAACTGACTTGTGAATTTTGGTACCTATGCGTACGCACACCCTTGTCCGTACGCACACTTTTAAAAATCTTCCTGGGCGTGCGCACGCACATCCCTGTGCAGATGCACACGCCCTGTTTCTCAAATTTAACTTTGTTTTCAACTATTTCACCTTCCTAACAAGATTGTAAGCTTCTATAACACCATTTTAAGAATTTTGGGTTTAATTTTGGGTATGAGAACATGGGAAATGATCTAAGGGTTTTAGTTGATGATTTTTGTGAAAAATTAGAAAACAAAGGATTAGGTCTCGGGTGTACTGAGGATGGTTTGATGGTATGTGAAGGATGATTGATATATGAGATGAGAAATGAGGGACTATTGAGTTCAGAACTTAAGTGTGAATTTACAGTGATTGAGATGAGTCGAGGACACTGAATGAGATGATGGATCCATGTACACTGAAAATGTTTTCTGAAAAACCACTGAAGTACTGATTTGTACTGAGATTATGAGACGCTATGCGCCCGGCAGGGACAGTGGTTAATCCCGCTTACGTTGAGATGTGAGGTCTGAGGCAAGAGTATCCCACCATTTTAAGAATTTTGGGTTTAATTTTGGGTATGAGAACATGGGAAATGATCTAAGGGTTTTAGTTGATGATTTTTGTGAAAAATTAGAAAACGGAGGATTAGGTCTCGGGTGTACTGAGGATGGTTTGATGGCATGTGAAGGATGATTGATATATGAGATGAGAAATGAGGGACTATTGAGTTCGGAACTTAAGTGTGAATTTACAGTGGTTGAGATGAGTCGAGGACACTGAATGAGATGATGGATCCATGTATAATGAAAATGTTTTCTGAAAAACCACTGAAGTACTAATTTGTACTGAGATTATGAGATGCTATGCGCCCGACAGGGACGGTGGTTAATCCCGCCTGTCGAGGTAGCGGCGGCGGCGTAAGGACGGTGGTTAATTCCGCTTACGTTGAGATGTGAGGTCTGAGGCAAGAGTATCCCGCTTGCATCCCTTCGGATCAATAGAACGAGCAGGTGCAAAATCCTGAACAGTGATCCGAGCACTATATCTCGGGGGTTTCCATTGATGATTCCGAAGGGCGACATCTCCATGGAGATGTGTCAGGTTGGCAGTTGAACCGACAATGTGATATCACAGCCAATAGAATAGGCATTCATCATATGCATTTTCTATCTATTTGTATGCTTTGACTACTTGTAATGGTTTGCCTTTTTGTATAACATGCCTATTTGCTATTTGAATTATCTGCCTTACATGCCAATAATTGTGTTTTACTTGCATTGTAATTAATTGTGATTTCTACTGGGATTAAGGAGGTTCGGAAGGTGGTGACGATGGGATCGCATGGAGGATAGGTTGGTGAAGGCTGTGGGACAGCGGTGTTTGGTTAGAATAGAAATCTCCTAAGATAGATTACCCAGTTTGCTTATGCTAAGATTTATATAATTATGCTTATTTGTTTTAGTATGCCTTAAGATTGAATTCTTGTGATGGATATGAAGTCTAGGATTGCCTTTGATGTCCCGAGGTCTTATATCTTACATCACTGGGTACTGTTACCATACTGAGAACCTCTGGTTCTCATACCATATTTCTGTTGTATTTTTCAGATGCAGGTCGCAACCACCTCTGTGAGTTGTTTGGATGGTGACAGAAGCGGAGGATCTTAGATTCTTTTGGAGTCTTTTTTATTTATTTTGCTATACATCTCTCACTTTTGTATTTTGTTTTAGCCTAGAGGCATGTATGGAGAGAACAAAACTTGTATAAGCTATTTTTACTATATGGCTTCATGTATGGTCTGTATATGACTAGCCGGCTTAAACTCTGCGAGCTGTGACTAGATTCTTATGATATACTACTATTATCTTTGCTATATCTTGTCCATACCTTGTGCTTTAAGTTAGTAGCTTCGCTAGTACGTTTGTGCTTTTTAAATCCTGTTTTCAAGCTATATCCTTCATCAGGCTTCTAGATTATAATAATTCTTTCTATATATTATACGTATGAGCTTAGAACTGTCGTAATCTCTAATTAACCTTTACTTTACAACGCGAGGTAAAGCTTACAATTTATCCCTTTGATTTCACTAGGTTGATTCCACAGGCTTATAACAAACCTATTAAAGGAGTCTTTCACCAGTTGTCAATTTTCCTTAAAAAAGATGGCTAGGAATCCATCTTCTCTAGGAGCCTTCAGGGATCATATGCTAGTTACTGCTTTATAGATGTCCAAATAGGAGGGAGTGACAAGAAAAGCTAACCTATGTTGTTCCTCCATCTGAGGGTAGGTAAGAGACGTCTTCAGAAGGGGGTTCTCATTGTTCTCTTCTATGTAAAGGTTCCTATAGAACTCCATAGCTAACATTTTTATTTCCTCCGGGTCCTCACACCAAACTCCATTATCCTTTCTCAGTTTCACTATACGATTCTTCCTT
Source organism: Arachis hypogaea (assembly GCF_003086295.3). Taxonomy (NCBI): domain Eukaryota; kingdom Viridiplantae; phylum Streptophyta; class Magnoliopsida; order Fabales; family Fabaceae; genus Arachis; species Arachis hypogaea. The sequence goes on from NC_092047.1 coordinate 100,938,259, forward strand.
CTCCGAGTTGCTGTCTTGGTATGGTAGTAACGCGTATTTCTGTCTCCATCTACTATCCACTATTGTCTGGATTTTTGCAACTACATCAACTCTTTTTGATCCAGAATACTTTCCAGTTCCTTAGCCAGATTTTCTTCCAGCTCCTCTAAAAAAGGATTTCGACCGTAGGATGGGGCCTTTTAGATACCAGCGATTCTATTTAGAATTCTCCTCTTCTTTTTAAACAAATTCCCGAACACTTGCTTATTCCACTCTTTTAAACTTGTCGTCAGCGGGTATAAGGCCATCGGGAGGGTTTGATTCCCTTTCCAAGATGAAAGAAGGAATGTATTAAACTCAGGTTGTGTTTTCCACATAATTTCATACCTGAAAGGCTTATCCCCTATATCCATTCGCTCCGGATTAAGAATGATCAGAAGAGGATGGTGATCAGAATTTACTCTTGGCAACACCTCCACCCTTGCGTCTCCAAACTCCCTTCTTCATTCCGCATTAGCCAAAGCTCGGTCTAACCTCTTGAAAACTCTATCCATCCCATCCGTTTGGCCTCCCTTCCAAGAAAAATAAGTACCAACATACCTCAGATCTAATAACTTACACTCGTTAATCCAATTTTGGAATCGTCTGCAAGCAGGAGAGTCTGATAAGGCCCCTCCTTTCTTTTCTTGCTCATGTGCAATTTCGTTGAAATCTCCATAAATCAACCATGGGTTATTTATACTTCTAGAAATGATTTTAAGTTTTTTCCAGAGTTCTCTCCTCGGCGCCTCCTGGGGACAGGCATAAATAGCAGAGAGATCCCAAATCCTGCCGTCATATCGAGATTGCCATATGAACAAATTGGTAGCGAGATTCCTTGATTCTAATATTCAGAGAGTCATTATTCCATAATATTCAGATCCCTCCGCTATAGCCAGAGGCTTCTTCTCTATAGCTATATCTAAATTCCAGCGACTTAACAACTTGAGTAGCCCTATCGCCACTACATCTAGGTTCAAAAATCATAGTGATCGTTAGGTTCTTCTGTCTATAAATTTCCTTGAGGGTACGAATTGACGCCTGGTTCGCTATCCCTCGTACATTCTATGCTAGAACTATTATTAGGAAAACCACAAAAAGGTGAACCGAAAACACACAGCCAGACCCTAGCAACGCCTAGCTAGTTACACTGCATCTCCTCTCCCATGATAGGAGGTTCTTCCATTTGGACTTCGACGACATCTTCTTCTTTCTCTTCAATTTTTTTCATCACTTCAGATATTAAATCGGGGTCCAGAGATTCAAAATAAGGTTGACCAGGGTCAGGGGGTTCATTAGGGCCATAGAATTCCAAAGGAGTTTCCTGAATACCATGAGAGAGGGATTGGCTTTCAGGGTTTTTGTTAGCCCAATTTTCATCAAAATAGGCTAGAACGGGTTGGGAAGGGGTAGTTTCAACAGGGGTTAATGGGTTATGGACCTGAGTAGGATGAGTTGGGCTTTTAGATAAGATTTTGGGCTGTTTGCTGGTTTGGTCATTGTTATGAGCAGAAAAAGATCTAGAGGGTTGGGTAGCAGATATTGGGCCAAGATTGGGTCAAGAGTCTTTACCTTTGTGGATCTGCTGCAGCAATGATTTTCCTTTTTTGTCATTTAGCGCTTTTCTTCTTAGGTCTTCCTCGCTATTAAGATTCTTATTCATCATTTGAGGAATATTCTCATTCTCCAATTCCTTTGTCTGCAGTACAGTAAATTTGGAATTCATCCCACTCACCTATGCTTTCCCTCCACCAATTGCACCACTACTTGTACCTTCGCCTACTTTAATCCCTTTTCGTCCACGTGTCTGTCGTTGGAGTAGCATCCACGGACCGTACTCCTCTCCTTTTTCCTTCATGACCTCCTTACCCTTGTTTGAATTTTGGTGGACCAGAATATCCCTACCTTCTTCCTCCTGCTGTGGTACCGAAGGGGCACCAGACCAGCTCTGAACCTGATTTCTCTCACTTTACAGGGCAACTCTCTTTTTCATCTCCCACTCTTCCACATGAGAAACATACTTGATGCAATCCCTCATACTCTATGGAATGGTTCACTCTATTAATCTGGTATTGAGCCACCAATGATTTAGTCAAATCCACCTCCACATAGAGTCTTGCCAATTTTTCTCTTGAAACTACTACTGTGTTGGAATCTATCTTAAGGGTTCGTCCGATAATGTTACCAATCTTTTCTAGAATGGTTCTATTATAGTTCTCAATAGCAAGCCTTGGAAGCCTCACCCAGGCTGCTACAGTATCAATAGTTGCCTTGGTTAGATCAAAGTATGGTTTTCATGGTCTTATTGAGAGATAATGATCTAGAATTTTCCATGGACCTTTCATAAAGGCAAAGTCCAATCCTCTGAGTTAAAAAATCTTACAAGAAAGAACTCACACCCTAGATCAATAACCTCAATGCTACCTCTTTTACCCCATAAAATCTCTAATCTTCTCTTCATCGCTATTAGAGAAATTTTCCTTTCCAAAAGCTTCACAATGAGGGACTCCCACCATTCTTTTCGTATCTCACATTTGATGCTCTCCCCTATGACTAGATTGTAGAGCCCATTTGGAAGTTTCTCAATCATGATCTCCTCATCGTCATCACTTTCCTCTTCCTCCTCCATTGAAATAGAGGCATTTTCCTCTCTAGGTTGCTGCACTTTCATTGCTGCCTGGTCATTCTTTCCAGTCTTCACTATACTTGCAAAGGACTTCTTTGCCCCTTCTGTACCACCCTGCTTTAGTATCTCGACCTGACTGCCTCCACTCTCACCTCATTAGCATCCATCTCCATACCAGCTTCATTTTCCTCCATCTAGTCTTCATGCCTTGGTTGAAGACCAACTTCTCCTGAGAACTCTCCTGTTTCCCCAATTTTTTTGACCTTCTTTTCGGACCTACAATCCTCTTCTCCTTTTGGTTTCTCCCTAGGGTCATAGGATCGGGAAGCTCCCCCCCTCACATAGCCTCCTCTCATCAGATGGTAGTTGCCTTGTAGTCTGAAAAAGAAAATCTTGTGCTTGAAAAAGATAGTTTACGCCTTTTTTTTCTTTGCATCCATCTCCATACTAGCTTTTTTTATTTTTATTCTGAATTTGTAAAATTTGTAATTGTAATTATTATATACTACGTTTATTATCAAAATTTTGTATAATATAAATTATGATCTTATAAAAAAAGGACAAAATAAATAAAAAATTTATTATAAATAACAATAGAGTCATAAATAATGAAAATTTATAGTCCAAAATAATACTAAATTAAAGAGCACTGACAATACTAGAAAAATTATAGAATATTTTCTTTTTGTTTGACATTATAAAATTTATAGTATTCTCTTTCATATTTTTATTTTTTATTATATTTATTTATTTATATGATAAATATTTTTATATTATTTCTATTAGTGTTCTGATTTTGCATGTATATAAAAATAATTATTTAAATTAATGTCTCTTTTAGTAATTTTTTATCTAAAAATGATTTTGAGTAGTATAATCCAAACAACATTTATTTTACTATAATCAATTTTGATATAAAGATTGCCGAATATAAATCATGTTAACCCAAACCTACTTTTCATTAAAATCAATTTTACAAAATCAATTTTATGCAAACTCTTGTTTGCAAACTGTAATCCAAACATACATCCTAAAATTGCAAAATTAACATGAATATGGGTGTTAGAGCATGAACTTTTCTCTTTATCAATTACGAAAAAATAATTAGGTTTTTTAAATAAGTGTTTTATTAAGAATTTTTATAAAAATTTAATTTTAATACACTGTATAAAACAGTTATATATATATTGAAAATAATTTATTTTTATTGATCGTGTAAATAATTATCTAACAAAAACAGATATAATTACACAATTTTATAAAATATTTTACATTATCAATGTATTAAAATTAAATTTTTTTATAAAGGTTCTAAAATTACAAACTTTTAAACTATTAATTTCTTCAATAACTTTTTTATTTTAAAACTCCTAATTAATTCTTGTTGACGAAACCGTAAAATAACTATGGGACTGCTTGCCATCATAAGTTGCTATTAGAAAGCTTGTAATATGCCTATGCCAGCTAAAATATAAAATGATGCACAATAAGGCTTCATTTGGATAAATTCATAATTATTACGCGACTTTTTCTTGTCTTTTAAATGTTGAAAGCAATCAAAAGTTTAACTTTCTCTTTTATTTGAGTATAAACTATATAACTTTTTAAATTATTTTTGGAGTGTTTTTAAAAAATTAAAAGATCTAATTTTTCAATAAGTACGTTTAACAGCATTTAAGAGGCCTTTTTTTTTCTCGTGTACTAAACATAAAAAAAAAAAAGAAAAAAAAAAGAAGAAAAGAAAAGAAGACAACAAAAAGAAGAAAACAAAAGACACGAGTAACACACAATAGAGGTTTATACTTTATACACCTTCCAGACCACACTTATCTAATTTCATGCTACGACCAAGATCATGGGTCTCCGGCCAATCCGCATAATTAACATCAGTCCATGCTTGCTTTCTCATAATGTTTAGAAGACACTAAAAAAATCAGTTAAAATATACTAAATTTATTTTATTTAGTATTTATTAATTATTATTAAAATAGATAATATTAAATAAAATAAATTTTTATTTTTTTATTTTTTTTATTATTATCGTCTTTTTTTGCAATTACATAGATTTAATGTGGTAAAAAAATATAAATAAATGACATAAATTAGGTTAGACTAGAAAGCCTGAACGCTTTTTGATGTGTGATACAATCAAAAGATGATTAAATATTCAAAGAAGAAATAGATTAATACGTGATTTGTAATTATTTGATCTATATAGAGGTGAGAAATAAAAGAATTTTTGAGAATAAAAAAGTCAAAAAAGAAGAGGTTCCGCATGAAATTCTAGGTCATTGATCTGAATGGTATAAAATTAAAAATGAGAAGTATTCTAGAGATAGAAAAATGCAATGATGGTTGTATGGTAGAGTTTATTTAGGAAAAACAGATGACAACAGTCAGAGGATATCTTATAAATTCAAATTAACTTATCTTCGTCTAGTGTATTTGTGTAAATTTTTATGGTAGGTAATATAGTATGACAACAGATGTGGAAAGAGTGAAAATGACCATTCAATTTATGCTTGAAGAAGCAATATCAACAATTTAAGAGATGATTGACAAAAACGTAAGCACGATCAATTTGAGATTGCAGAAACTCAATAATGGTGAGAGAAAAAAACCAATAAGAGAAGAGAGGCAAAGAGCGAAAGGATAAAAGTGAAAGGTAAACTTGTTGAAGTAAAATAGAGCATCTCAAAAATGAGACTCATTACAAGAGTTGCTATATATATATACTGTAACTCAGAGTACCTAACTAACTCTACCGTAGTTACTTTCTAATCATACATCAAACAGATTTCCAACTAAGGTAAATTAGTGATACAGTTAGTGAACTTGGTTAATTAACCGCCTAATGTGATAGATAGTACAAGGCTGATATCAAAGTTGATGATATCACCTATATTAACTAACACATCCTCTCAAACTAGGAGTGTGAATATCCAGCAATCCTAGTTTGACATAGCAAGACTAAAAAGGACCCGGAGCTAGTGATTTTGTAAGCAAATCCGTTGTTTGGTTGGATGAGGTAACTGACAGCAGTTTGAGAATTCCTTCATTGGCTTTATCACACACAATCTGTCTTAATGTGCTTGATTCGTTTGTGCAATACCGGATTAGCAGTCATATAAAGAGTGAATTGGCTGTCACTGTACAGCGTGAAAAGCTGATCATGATCAACTCCAAGAACCTGCAACAACCTCAACACCAAAGACCTTCACATGTGGCATTCGCAAGTGCTCAGTATTTGGCCTCAGAGGCAGATTGAGACATAGTTTGCTTCTTGCTACTCTTTCAAGAGATCAAAGTGATGCCTAAGAAGAAATAGTAGCCCGAAACGGATCGTCTTGTATCGGAACATGTAGTCCAATCATCATCGGTAAAATCAGTAAACGTGAAATCAGTGTTGACATGAAAGAAAAGACCATTCGCTGGTGCATTCTTCAAATATCTTAGCACTCTTATAATAGCCTTATGATGCGTAGTGGTTGGAGAGTCCAAATACTGATTCAGTTTTTCAACAGCGAAAGCAATGTCCGACCTTGTGTTAATAAGACATTGAAGCTTTCTAATCAATCTTCGATAAGGTGTGGGATCATCCAGTAGGGTGCCCATGTCTTTAGCTAAGTGACTTGAATAATCCATAGGTGTGGAAATAGGCTTGCAATCTAACATCCCGAATTCCTTTAACAAAGTAGTGATGTATTTCCTTGATACAAAGCTAAATCTTTTGTATTATATGCCACTTTCATGTCCAAAAAATACTTAAGTTTCCCAAGATCCTTGATGCAAAAATGAACATCCAAAATCTGCTTAATTCGCTCAATCAATGTATACTAAGATGGTAGTAAATCCCCAGGTGTTCGCTTAGATAAAGTGAATAATATGACTTGGATTGGGTATAGCCAGACTCGGATAGAACTGAAACTAAATTGGTATTCCATTAGCGTATCGCTTGTTTGAGTCCATACAAGGACTTGTTGAGCTTGTACACTAAACCAGCCAGAGCATCTAAACCTTGAGTCATCTTCATATACACCTCCTCAGGGAGGTCACCATGCAAGAAAGTCGTATTGACGTCTAATTGTTAGAGAAACCTCCTTTTAGGCACTGCTATGGGTAGTAGGACTTAGAGTGTGGTCTTGCGCACCACGGGGTTAAAAGTGTCAAAGTAATCGAAGCCAGCACATTGAGTATAGCCCTTTGCTACCAACCTAGATTTATGCATTTTTACTGTCCCATCAGCATTGAATTTAACTCTGAACTCCCACTTCGAGTCAACAACATTCTTCCCAGGAGACAAATGAGTAATTGTCCAAGTCTTGTTGTTCTTAAGAGCTTGAAGTTTTGCTTTAATTGCATTTTTTCAACAATCCTACTTCACGGCCTCGTCATAAGTCTTCAGTTCTGAGACACTAAACACGGCTAGGGAGAAGGACCTAAACTTTAGAGAGAGATTGGAATATGACACAAAATTTAAAAGATGATACTTGAAAAATGTTGAGTTTGCTATTGTGGATGACGATAATGCACATTGGTAATCATGTAAGTATCTGAGCTGTTATGGTGTTCTTGTTGATTTTGTAAGCTCCGGTTGAAGATTGGTTAATGGTGGTGGTATGGGATTTTGAAGAGGAGATTCACAACTAAAAGGTGGTGGTGATGCCAATGCAGATGCCATCATAGTGTTGTGAATGACCAATCTATGGTTATCATGTTGTGCAATGTCACTGGATGATGATGCAGTATGATTATGCAAGATACTATCAAAAGGATCTAAATTCAAATTGACATTTAAAGGGTTAGGGTCATGTACAATGGTACTAGAGTTATGGCCGTAGAACCTTTCAATGGAAAAATGTGTTCATAAAAATGTGCATGTCTTGAAAAAAAAAGTTCTCGTGTATACAAATCATAGAGAACAAAACCTTTGATACTGTGCCTATATCCAAGGAAAATACATTTTCTTGATCTGGCATCCAATTTCTTTCGATGTCTAGTGTTGGTGCATATAAAAGCAAGACATCCAAACACCTTTAAATTTATCAAATCGGGTTCGACAGAATATAAGACTTCAAATGGTGATTGATCATTTAAAATGGACATTGGCAATCTATTAATCAAATGGACAATACGTCCCACTGCAAAAGTCCAAAATGATTTTGAAATTGAGGATTGAAAAATGAAACCTCTAGTCATTCGAAGTATGTCTTAATGTTTATACTCCACCATTTTATTTTGTTGTGGTGTTTCAACACATGAGATTTGATAAATCATGCTTTAGAGTTATAGAAAGTAGTAGGCAAATTGAATTAAGGGTCGTTGTTAGACCTTATGGTCTTTATTTTCTTTCCAAATTGTGTTTCAGCATAGGCTACAAAATTCCTTATCAATGATTGAGTTTCAAATTTTAGCTTCATAAAGTATACCCATGTGAATCGGCTCTTATCATCTATGATTGTCAAAATATAGCGATGATCATTGTATTTTGAACAAGTAATGGAAGAATGATTTTTTTATAGTAATCATTTTCTTTGCAAGTACATGGCCTAATCTTTAGTGGCACAATTTGGCTATGTCATTTGATTTATTCCCTATATCTATATGTAAACTGGATGCATTATGGACTAAATTTTCCCTTAAATCAGGTGTGACTATATGAGCATGATCTATTTTGTCATTAGTAAGCCTAGTATGGGAATGCATGGTGGATGCAATGATGCTTCTTGGTAGAGGTAACGTTGGATGTGGTGTTAGATTCGACAATGTCTAAAGGTCTCCAATTTTCTTAGAAAATCCAATCATCTTCTAAGTATTCTTGTTCTGTATTTCATAGGCTTTGTCAGTATTAGAAAAATGATAATGCAAAAGTTTTGTGGCTTTGAAAACTGATAGTAAGTTGAAAATAAAACAAGGAACATACAAGACTCCCGTGAGATACAATTGGTTAGAAAATACAACAGTCCCGGCTATCCTAGTTAAGGCCTTGCTACTATCCAGGAGTGTGACAGGAACTGGTTTTATATGTTGGTAACTAAGAAAGTGACATGATCGGTTGCTCTACTGTCGAAAACCCAAGAGTTTGAACAACAATATTTTGAAAATATGACCTTAGAAACATGGGGACTCATGGACAGAATGTGGTGAGATATGCCTGACTATGATTGGGGTTGTGAACATGTAGTGATGGCTTGATTTGTAATTTTCATTAAGTATTATCACTTTGTTGGAGAATTGCAATTAGAGCTTCCTTTTGTTCTTGAGACAGCAGCATGTGTTGTAGATTACCGTGTGGCTTCTAAGTTGAATCAGGCAAAGCTACACCAGACTCATCACAATTCTCTCCAAGCAACAAAGCATTGGCACAGTTCACAGATCGTTACTGCTTCATGTGTGGAGGCAAGCCATGCTTTCTCACTACTAGAAAACTAGTTATTACAGATGGATATTTTCGACGGATTTTATCCCACGGAAATACAGAGGGAATTTCAGAGGGAATTTCAGAGGGATTTTTTGTCGGAAAACAAAAAAAAATGAATTAGCATAAATTACAGACGGAAAAGAGAATCCATCGATAATTCCGTCGGAAAAATTAAGTTTTTTTCCGTGGGAAATGGTTACAGACAAAAAATCCGTCTATAATTAAATAGACAAAATGCTGCGTTTTATTAAATTATTACAGACAAAAAATCCATCTGTAATTTAAATTTTCTGTCGGAAATATTGAGGTAACCCTAATTTTATCACCACCTATTCACACTCCATTCGAACGTTGCTGTAGAAGGTGCTGTCGAACTCTTCGCCCTCATCCCTCGAACTCTTCTCCTCCGGTAGAAGGTGCTGTCGCCGCCGGCGGGGACAGACCGTGGGTGCCTTCGTCATCTGGAGAAACTCTACTCGGCCCTCTTCGCATCGTTCCTCCTCTCCTCGCCATCGCACGAAGTTCTGAGTTTAGCTCGTGGCATCGTCGTCGCGAAGGGTTCCTCCCCTCCTCGCCGTGCGTTGTTTCTGATTCTCTGCTCCTCGCCATTTTTTATTTAGGATTAAGCTAGCGTTTACCTTTGATTTTGTGATTTTATTTTCGATTTTGTGATTTAATCTCTGTGTTTGCCTGTTTCTCCTAAATTTGGATTAACTCATCGAGTTCTTTGATTATTCACCATGAAAGAGCCACTGTGTGTCAAGTTTTGTGATGACTTGATTGTTTATTTGACAGTTCATGAATTGCTTCCCGTGGCACTGCCCTTGCTGATTCAGAGTTTGTTGAGAGTTATGGTGAAAGTGCTACAGGAGCCGAAGTTCACAGGACTCTGCGGTTAGTCCTTCAACATCAGGACAATATAGTACAACTCTTTCAAGATTGAAGCAAAAACTGAGTGGTTTTTGGTTGCATGTGGTTCAGCGATGGCCTGTGGTATATTTATCCTCAATAATTTTTGTAAAACTGTTACAGTTATATACTGTTCTACTATTTGTTCTCCCTTCAAAATTGTATGAGAAGTCAGAACTCACAATTTAAATTATACTTGGCTGATCCTTGTATGAAACCCGATTATTTTCTTCTTTTGTTGGAGCTGTATGTTTGCTTAAGCTTACAAAGTTTGAACTGGCTTTGTCTAAAAGAATATTTTGCTTTTACTGAATAAAGTTTTAATACCCTGCCACCAGATGCTGCCTTTTGTGCATGAGTTGGTACACTGGTTCTTTGTGCTAATCTAATGTTGTTCTACTTTAAAGGTGATCTTTTTGCTCGATAGGCTCATTGAGGTGATAAATTTTCCAGAAATAACTTCTCTACATGCATTCCATTTTCCCCCATTTTTTACAGGCCTTTATTATCATATATCTAAGCGTGCTGCAGGCATTCGTTATCTCTTCATTGGAAAACCATCAAATCAAGGACCCAGGTATTAGCATTTTAAAATTCCAAATTTTGTAAAAATGTGTTGGCAATGGAGGATTTGCTCTCAAAATTCTCCATAATATCTTTTTCTACTATTTTAGCTTTTTATTTAGACTTTTTTTTTTTTTGGATTGATGGAAAGTGATGCAATGGTATTATATTAGATGAAGTCCATTCCATCCTTGGTGTGAATAAGAGAATCAATCAGAGAAACATAGTTGCAAATGTTATTGGGAGAAGCTGTTGAAGTATGTTATTTGGTCCAATGGTCCTGAAACCGAAAATCCCAGTGTTTCCAACAAGCAATGTGCTGGGAAGGATTTTGTTGTGCTTGTTTCAAGGCTTCTTGTTGTTGAACTCTTCCTTCGTTATGATTCCTTTGAGATTCAAGTTGGAACTTCACCCTTGGACTCTAAGATTACCCTTACTTCTCTTAAGAGAGCCAGCTTCTAAACCTTTTAATAATTCAATTTTTAATTCTTGTATTTATTAGGATCTTTATTTTTTATTTTCATTTTGGTGTTAATCCTATATATATTTTTATGGTATATCAATGGCTAATTAAAGAGATGAAGATCTAAGCTATTTCTTGTATTGATTTTGTATAGTATTTTGATTTTTTGTTATTGAATTTAGGGTTAATGAATCTAAAAGGCATGGTCCCATGTTTTCAATTATTTTATTTATTATTTTTAAAAAAATTGAAAAAAAAAAGAACTACCCTCTTCTGCTGCTGCTGTGCTGCATGTTGTTAATCTCAAGCTCCTTACTTGTTTTGATAATCAGGTTTGCTTACTCAACAATTTGTCTATTCTCTCCTCAATTTCATTTTTTGTACGCATGAATCGCACGGCTCTAGCTCCTAGGGTTCTAAAGTTTCCCTCTTCAGCTAGTTTTAATACATGCATGTAAGGTGTTGATGTGAGCTGTGTTGTAATTATCTCCACATCCGTAAATTCTTGTCTTTTTCATGGCATTCTGCTTCTACCCTAGCTATATTTGATTTTTCATGGAATATAGTTTATATTAGCATCTTATATTATTGTGAGAAGGTAGATATTTAAATCTGAAAGGGGATTAAATGTTAATTATTTAAATTTAATTTTGATTTAGGACAGGATACTATGACCTTGTTTTGTTTGGTTCATGTAGCCATGCAATGTTTAGTAGTTGTTGTTGTAGTGGTGATGGTTTTTATGGTGACACATAACTACACTTTAATAAATATCAGTTAGGAACATGTGCTTCGTTTCTTGGCTGCATGTTCTGCTTAATATTATATTACTCTAACTTGTCTTTGCTTGCTGCTCTTGCTTATTGTCACGCTGTTTTCTTTTAGATGATTTATATGAATCTCCGAATTTGTTTTCTCTCTTGTTTGGCTAATGTATTACTTCTACTTTTACTACCAGTTGCAATTGGGCCTCAAACTGATCTGCTAAGGACTCAAATATACTCAAATAGAAATCTAGTAAGTTTCTCATCCTCTTGGTTAGTTTGGTTCATTAAAGGTTATCCTTTGCATTTCACTTGTGTTTTCAGCTGCCTGGATGTTAAGTATATTGGTTAGAAGAATTGGGCCATTTCCAGCAATTTTCTGTCTTAGATAACTGATACTTTTAAAATATATTCTTAGAATTTTATGCTCATTTTTTTATTTTTGATATAGAAAGAAGGCAGTGTTTTACAATGTTATTGAAGTATATTGTGTTTAACTAAGATGTAGAAGACACAAATCAAACTATCAGATTTGTTATTAATTAGATTTGTATATCTATTTTTTTTATTTTATTAATGCATAAATCTAACTCTCAATTTGTGTAATAATCCAAAGTAACTTTCATTTATATTTTATAGGAAATCAATACTACTTTATCTATGTATGTATCTGATATGTTTCCTGCAGCCATTTCATAGGGTTATGGTTCCGTGGGAATTTGAAGTTTTAGATCCGTTTGGTTTCTCTTTTATATTGATAAAATTGTTTAATTAAGTTAAAAATGATACATAAATAAAAAAGTTTTAGATCCGTTTGGTTTTTCTTTAATTTTTTTTATATATAGTTAATAAAAGATATTTTAGTCAAATATATATTACTTTAATCTTGAAATATTATTTTATAAATATTCATAAATTTGTGTGTTGATTTTATAAAAATAATACTCTAACACACACACACTCTCTCTCTCTCTCTCATTGCACAGTAGTTGATTATTAGAAGACTAATTTGTGTGTTCGCTCAGAGATTTTTGGTCCAATCCCTTCAACTTTTTTGCTTGGAGTTAAGGTTAGTGCAATTCTTGTGTTGTAAACTTCATTGATTTCTATGGTATTGTATGATAAATGAAATATTACTTGTGTTGTGTTGTTGCATGTATTGCATTGAAAATATTGATATGGTTAAATATTGATAGGATGTTGTATGATAGATGAAATGTTGCTTGTGTTGGATGATTTATAAGTACTAAAAATATCGAATTCGTAAGAAATGTCTTGGCACCATCGAGTGTGGATGTATGATAGGTTGAATCCAACAAGAGGAGGTATTAAACCTGAGTTTTTAGTAATTAATGTGACAAGTCTAAATGGGTGGACAAGCGCTCTCAAGACACTCATGTGAGATATAACATAAATGTTAAATTAATGACATGCTGCCACTTGAATATTTATATGCGCATATATATTTTTAGTGATTATCTTAATTCTTTAAAGAGAAATATAAATATTGATGAATTGAAGAACAGGAAGGTAGCTCTTTTAAAAACAGAAAATGTAAACTGAATTGATGTAGTAATTGAACAAGATTGTGTTTCTCTTTAAAGCTTATCTAAACTGAACGTAAAATCCCAAAAAGTTGATTGTCTAAATCTGTCACATATATAATTATTAATATATTTTTTTATCAGTTTAATTAAAAAAAATATCATGATATAATATCAAATATATATATATATATATATATATATATTATGAAAATATGTAGAATTTAATTTTGTTGTCCCACAAAAAAAAATATTAAGTATATGAGTAATTATCAGCATTTACCTAACGAGTTAAGTTTTTTTATAAAAATAGTTCTACCAAAATAAGAGAAGAGATTATAGATATATGCATGGTGAATATTGGCAGTAGCAAACAATGATAATAATGATGGATATATATGGCATATGGTGGGATATGATGATGCATGAATTGAAGGTGTGTTCGCTTTCATTGATCACCCCACAGCATATGCGCGTGCACATGGCCATTGCATGCAAAGAACATACACACACCACCTATCTATCTTTCTGTGCCCTCTTTCTCTTTCTTATTTTTATTTTCAATTATTTTTCTTTCTTTGATATATATGATGATATGATTAGCATAGGATACCATGTTAGAGCCTTGAATACGCCCATCTACCATGTCACACTTACTTTGTATATTTGGGTTATTAGTTAGTGTGGATTGGGTTTATCAAATACTAACCCATCATCAAATGAATCTTTTTACTTCTCTGTAATCTAAACCTTGTTGAAGAAGCTTATAACTAAGCTATCTCAATTACAAAAGTCAACAGAATCATCAGCTTGGTTTTTTATAATCTGCATTTGCTGCACTGTGATATGTATGGTTATTTGTCTTAATAATAATAATATAATTGATATAATCATTGTGCAATAGGAGAAGTTTATAAAAAAGTTGGCAGAAGTTCAGGCCTAACATGCCGAGGCTCAAGCACAGGGAATGGAGCTACAACCAATTGATGAAGGCTTGATTTGGGAGGAAGTGTGTGGTGGGCAAAAAAAGAATCGAGTTTACGGAAAATGGTCATTCTTTTCTAACTCTCAAGTCTGGAACCACTTCTGCCAATTCTGTATCTGGAAGAGCACCAAGAAATTAAAATTCTGTTCCTAATTTGCGAGAACAGATTCATAATCTCAATGAAGAGCTTTTTCAGCGTGTTACTCAACAAACAGATGAGCGTATTAGTAAGTTGTTAGATACACGCTTAGCTCCTTTGGAAAAGATTCAAAAGAAGTTAGAAAAGTTGGAACAGGCAATTGGAAAGGCCAAGAAGGAAAAGCTGAAATATAAGAGATGGAATGAGGCTTATGTTAGCTATTATGAGAAAGTTAGAGCGTCAAGTAATTCTAGTGCAGTTCCAATACCACCGCCACCACCGCCACCCTCAATGTCTTCGGATGAGGACTATGATGATGATGAGGATGAAAATGACACTGAAGACTATAGCTGATAGTTTTAGTATGGTTGAACAATATACTAGGAATTATAGTTGATGGTCAATACATTTTGTTTATGTTTTGAATTATATTGACTTGCTTGTTTATAGTACTTTTCTTTTAGTTTGATAATATGATGATTTTGTTTATTTTTTTGAAATATTATAAATATTCGAATACAAATTAGATAAAAATTTGTATTAAATTTATATTTATTTTGTATGAAAATAAGTTTATTTTTTAATTAGAAAAATAAAAAAAATTCTATTTTACCTTACTGACGGATTTACAGACGGATTTTCTGTCTGTAATCAGAGTGTGAGATGATTTTTCAAAGTTCAAATTACAGAAAAAAATCTGTCAGAAAATCCGTCTGTAATTATTTTTCGTCTGTGATTACAGACGGAAAATTCGTCGGAAAGTTCGTCGTCTTCGGGAAATGGATGGAGAATTTACAGAGGAAAAATCCGTCGGTAATTTTTCGACGGAAAAAAATCTGTCGGTAAATAATTTCCGACGGGACTTTTACAGAGGGACAAAATCCGTCAGTAATTTCGTCGGTAACCAAAAATCCGTCTATAATAAAGACTAAATCTGTCTGTATTAAGCCATTTTCTAGTTGTGTTTATAGCATGTATCCACCAAATGGCATGTTTTGTGACAGAAAGAACACACTTTAGGATGTCCTCTTCCTCCTCTACTGCCCTTTCCTCTACCAAAATAGTCTCTGCCTCTATAGTTACTACTATTGGAAAATGGAATTGACTTTCCACTTTCGATAATATCTGAGGAGCTGATTAAAGCGTGAGCTTCAATAGCGTCAGTAGAGTGTAACTATCTTTCTTGTTGAGTGAGCATTGAGAAAGCAGTGTTGACATTAGACATTAGTATTAAAATCATGATCTGAGAACGCACATGACTATATTCCTCATTGAGGCCTCGGAGCAGTCTTACTAACTTTCTATTCTTCCAGTAACCTCGCATCACACCTAATCCACCGCAACATACGATTCCACAAGAACAGCTCGGAATCGATTGAAAATTGTCAAGTTCTTCCCAAATTGCCTTTATCTTAATGAAATAGGTTGTTATGCTAAAGTCACCTTGTTTTAACGCATACAGTTCCTGTTCTAGTTCAGCCACTCTAAACACATCTCCCTGATGATATCTATGACTCAGATCATTCCAAACATCATGCGCTGACTCACTCCACATAGCACTTTGAGAAATCTCGCTATGAAGAGACAAATTTATCCAAGACAGTACATACGTGTTGCATTATTTCCTAAGCAAGATAATTCAGATGATTCTTATCGGGTTTAGGTAAAGAACTATCAACAAATTCAAATTTATTTTTCGATCTCAAAGTAAGTCGCATCGCTCTTAACCAAGCATGATAATTGGAAGGATTTAAGGTAACATTCACAATCAAGGCTCCAGGATTCTCACCTGGATGCAAGTAGTAAAGACTATTCATATATGGATTCACAGGCATTTGATTCTGCTTGTTCCGACGAGTTAGAAAGTGTTGTAGTTTGGAGAGTTGAATTAAGAGCTTCGTGATGCTTTGAAAGTCACTCGGAGAGAACGCATCTTCCATGTCTGATCCTTGATCCTCTATTTGTTCCTCATTCGCCATAGATGGGCCGAATCGGGAACCCTTAACAAGAACTTCGTCTTTCTTCCTCGCATTCTCAAATTCTCTT
The DNA here is from genome assembly GCF_003086295.3 of Arachis hypogaea. Taxonomy (NCBI): domain Eukaryota; kingdom Viridiplantae; phylum Streptophyta; class Magnoliopsida; order Fabales; family Fabaceae; genus Arachis; species Arachis hypogaea. The sequence goes on from NC_092047.1 coordinate 100,954,738, forward strand.
CACAGATGCAACCTCCACGCTCATCGCACGATGACAAAAGCGTGAGCACGATCAATTCGAGGTTACAGAAACTCAATAATGATGAGAGAAGAGAGGCAAAGAGAGAAAGGAAAAAAGTCAAAGATAAACTTGCTGAAGTAAAATATAGCATCTCAAAAATGAGACTCATTACAAGAGTTGCTATATATACACTGTAACTCAGAGTACCTAACTATAACTCTACTGTAGTTACTTTTTAATCATACATCTAACAAATTTTTAACTATGATAAATTAATGATACAATTAGTGAACTTGGTTAACTTACCGCCTAATGTAATAGATTGTGCAAGATTGATATCAAAGTTGGAGAAAACATTACAAAAGGTAATGAAACTATAAGAATTACATGGTGTAATCATCACTAGTGGTGCGTGATTATGGTGGATTCAGGGAGTAAAACAAAAGGCTAAGTTTATGTGGGATTGAATAGATGATTGAAAAAGGTACTAGATCATAGTAGCTAATGTTGTATTGATATGCGGGTCATCTTTAAATTCCATTGTCGAGAAGAATACATTTGTTATTTGTTAGTCTTCAAGGTTTAAGTTTACTGCTGCATAAAGCTCACTGAATGAGGTGATTTTTATAGTAGACAATAGAAGGTTAGAGACCATGATTTAGATGGATGTTACACTACAAAAAAAGAGTTTAAAATGAAATTTGTATTACGGCAGTTCTTAAGAACCGCCATAATATTTAGATATTACGTCATTTTGTTGTTGCCATAGTTCATTCATATTTTGTGGCGGTTTTCGGTAATTCTGGCGGGTTTGAACGGCCATTGTCATTAAGTATATTTAAAATGCACAAATTGACCAAAGCCTCGTTTCAAAAACGCTACCCTGTATTACCGTGTTCGAGCAAAAAGTTGAAACACTATGCGATCTCCTCCTGCATTCTCCTTCGACGGCGATATTCTTCGGTGATATCTCCTCCAGCGAAGATCTCCTCCAACAGCGATCTCCTCCGGCGATGTCTGCTCCAGCGACGATCTCCTCCGGTGATGTCTGCTCCAGCGACGATCTCCTCCTGCGACGTCTGCTCCAGCGACGATCTCCCTCCTCCGACGTCTCCTCCAGCGACGATCTCCCTCCTCCGACATCTCCTCTAGCGACGATCTCCTCCGGCTTCCTCCTTGTCGTCCTCTATGTCCTCCCTGCCAAATCTTCAGTGTCTCCCTTTTGTTCCGGATCAGCAGTTCAACTCGCTATTTCTTCACATTCTAGGGTTCAAAGTATGAATTATTTCTCTGCTTTGCTAGATTTTTTGCCAATTCAATTGAAACATGAGAGTGCGTGAATACGTGGATATAAATTCCTTGTGATTTTTGTTGTTATTCATTTGGTACTAATTTTTAAGCTTTTTTGAATTTGTTATTATTGGAGAAAAGTGAACTGTATATTTTGATTTTCTTATTTTTTCAATGTGCTGTGAGGTTTTGGTAGTATATTTGTGTTTTAGCTTGTAAATACTAAGTGGAGTATGTGAGAATGGCACAGGGAAGTAGAAAAGCTTTGTTGTCACTTATAAACCAGGTATTAGATCTGGCAAAGATTGAAGCTGGTAAGTTGGAGCTTGAAGCTTCGCTGTTTGTCGTGTATGATGTTTTGGATGATATAGTATCATTATTTTCAGAAAAGTCTCCAGGAAAAGGAATAGAGGTGATAAATATATTATATGCTATGTTTTATCATGGTAGAAATTGAACTTATTTGGACCCTTGTTTTGTTTCATATATATATATATATATATATATATATATATATATATATATATATATATATATATATATATATATATATATATATTAAAGAGATTGGGAATTGTGTAAATGCGAACGTTAAGTTCTCTATGGATGGATAATATGGGTGATATAACTGGTCAAGGCGCAAACTCAGCATACATCATAGCTCATATATCATGTTGTAATTGAGGCATTTCAGGTCAGTTTAGTGGTTATATATCGTTAGTACTTGGAAGGATTCTTGGTCTCGGAGCTCGATTTAGGGTCTATGAAATCATCACTGCCTTTTATAAGGGTAATTCCTATATTTTTTCTGCAAATCAATTGTGTGGTAAATAGCATTTTATGATTCAGCCTTTTAGGAAATACTCACATAAGAAACTAGTATTGCTTTGTTCCAAGTGACTATATGTCCCTCTTCATAAAACTGTACAATTTTAGTCCATGGATTTTCAAGGGTTGTCTTTGAAGTTCTAAAACTAGCAGCACAAAATAAAAAGCTATTTAGAGTCTTCTGCACAGGTATTTTACCCTCTTACTCTCTTTCTTTTTGTTTATATATTGATATATAGATTTACTTCTAACTCACAAGCCAAGGCATTCATAATTGAGCTATTAAATTTGAAATCTTTACCCGGAGCCAGTAGAAAAAGGTCTTTGTGTTCAAATGTATTGCCGATGCCTGATTGTTTGGTTTTTGATAGTCACTCCACTATCATTCATTGAACACATAAACATTGCCACTTAGTAGGATAAAGCTTGGTTTTTGAATGTTGATTTTTTGCAAAATTTCGGTTTCAATTTTGTCCACCATTTCACTTGATTAATGCATGTGAACCCTGCATCTCTAGTTTGGTCATTATAGAAATTTGTGATCTGAACTTCAAACCTTTTGTGCTTTGTATTTTTTTTATTTTTGACTCCCAATTTAATCTAGTTGCTTTTTTTGTTCAAATGTGCTTCTCTTGAATCAGGTCAGATGAAGAAGTTGGTCCCTTGTCTCCTTTATTTGTTAGTATTGCTGCTGGATTGTCAGCTTCAGTTGCTACTGCAGCTTCTCATGCCTTTGATACTACAAGAACTAGATCACAGTGCACTGTGCTACCAAAGGCATGTTTTGCACTGTGCACTTGCCAATAGCTTTGTTTTGTTTGGTTATTACTATTATTCTGTAATTCACCTCAAATATATGTCTATTTGTTTTTCTTATCTATTGGTACTTTTGATGGCATTCTAGGGATATTCTACAACTTCAGGGAAGCTGAGAGCCCTGCTGCAAGGTATAATACATGCTAATTCAAATCTTGAGTTAAGGCCCTTGTGGTTAAGAAGTAGTTTGAGGTCAAAGGTTAGCATCTTTGCACTGTTTTTTCACAGTTTTTAGTTCTATTGTAAATCCTAATGGGCATTTTAAAAATTATTTTTCAAAAGTTGAATTGCTTCAGTAACTAATCTTGAATATTAAATTTCAGACTAGTGTTTACACCAACCATAACTTGTTGACTGTTCCAGTTGGTATTAAACAAAAGCATAATGTTGATGCCATATAAGGTGAAACAACATAAGGACATGTGCCAAGAAGTAAAAAATAATGCCTTAACCGCAATGAATGCACACACTAATTACCTTCACTAGCCACTCTTAGCCTTAACCGCAAACACGTGACTAATGCCAAGAATGATATTAACATATCCTCATAAATAAATTTGGTCTTTCTTCCTCGTAAAGCAAGAAATTTGTTCTTACTTTTTTCCAAGCATACTTGCATTTTCATACCATTAGAACAAAACCTTTTAAGGGAACTAATTGCTAGTAATTAGTCTATTTGTTCGAATTTGGAGGTGCTGGTGCATGTAATATATCTGAGAAAATATTATTGATTTGAGATTAGAGGTGCTGGTGCTAGTAATTAGTTTATAGATGATGATTGAGCAATGTACCATTGCCTTCTTTGTTGTGGTGGTTTCCTGAGATGTAAACTTGCATTTGTTGCATGGTTTATTTTCTAAACTTATAATATCAATTTGGTTTTTGTCAGGTGATTTGCTAAAAGATTTCTGCATTCTGATATAGTGTCTATTTATGATCATGCCTTTCTTTGGGATGAGGATTTAGGAGTGGAGCATTTTTCTCCTTCAAGGTATGAGTAACACATTTGTGGCTCTTTCTCTACTGGTGCTATTTGATATTTGAGTGCTGTCTGGCCAGCTTCTCACATGAAATATTTTGACCGTTTCATATAAGCAGAAATTTTTGGTTTGGGGTAAATGTGATACAAAATCTTCATTCCAGAGACTAGACTGGAAGGGTGAACAGTTTTGTTCCCAAATTTTCTAAATTTTTAAGTAATAGATTGTTACAAAATCTGTGATGCTAAGGCATAAAATGATGCAAACATTTAGTAATAATGCACTTATTGCACTCTACGATGCTAAGGCATAAAATGAGTTATATAAATTAAGATCATGAATATAATTTGTTGTTGCAAAGGTGTTCAAGTATCTTTTCCTGTGTCCATATGGACTAGGCTTTATTCTTCAGAAAATGGTATGGTATCATGTTTACAAATATTAAAGGTGTTCTATTACTTGAAGTTCAATATATTGAGAAATTGAATGCAACTCTGTAGGGATTCACAGGGAACTTCAATATACCTGAAGTTCAATATATTACTTGAAAGGATTCACAGTCAGAAATTGAATGCAACTCTGCTTGTCTCTTATTATGAGCAAGATAACATTTGATTTTCATTGCAGAGATGTTTGAGCTTCATCTGGAAGAGTTACATGCAAAGCAAGAAGAAATTGCAAAGCGTGATAATGATATTAAACTCATGGAAGCTATTATTCAAATGCTTGGAGGAAAAGAATCTATTTTCACGTCAGACTCGTGGAAGCTATTATTCAAATGCTTGGAGGAAAAGAATCTATTTTTACATCTATCTAAAAGCCAGGGTGCTTCGTACTCCTTTTTACTTCTTTCCTTGTTCATTATTTTTGTTAAAGTTACCATGTAAATTGAATCATACTACTATATAAATTGTGAAGATTGTTTTCCCAACATCTTTTTATTTTATCATTTCCATATGAATTTCGTGTTCTATGATCTTTAGCTACATGTTATGTTTACTTGTTTAGAATTAAAAAATCATGTTATGTTTGATATTTTATTTGTATAGGAGTTATTACTTTTGATTTTCAATACTAAATATATTATGAGTTATGTAATATTTTATTTATGGGTTATGATTTCTTGTTATTGTGAAATTTTAAACAAAAAATTATTTGCTTAACGTAGTAAAAACGACAATTAAAATTGTCTTTTTAAACGATAAAAATTGTCACTTTTACTTGGTAAAAGCGGCAGCTTGAAATTGCCATTTTAAACAATTAAAATACCATTTTAACTCGGTAAAAACAGTGATTTTAAACTACCATTTTTAAACAATAAGTACTGCTATTTTAAACAACATGAAACGTCATTTTAACCAACCAAAATCGTTTTATTTGGAAATAATGATGGTTTAAAACTGTCGTTTTAACCAATCAAAAAGCGCCGTTTTATCTGGAAATAATGGTAGTTTGACCCGCCATTTTAACCAACAAAAAAATGACGTTTTATCTGGAAATAACGACGATTTGAACCGCTATTTTAACCCAACTCAAAAACTACCGTTTTAACCAGATAATTGTGGTGGTTTTTTAAAAACTGCCATAATAACCAAATGACACTTCAAATTATGGCGATTTTTCTTGAGCTCCCTTCAAAATAATAATGACGGTTCAAATCGCCGTAATAAATTTAAAAAATCACCGTAATTACCAAGTTTTTTTTCAGTGTTAGTATTTTGATTCTTTTGATTTGCTTTTAGCTTTTGTTGTGATGTAAGACTCTTTGTTTTTATTCATGTTGGGGGGAAACATTTGGTGTTTCTATCGCCTTGATGGCATTATCAAACGAGTATATATAATGAACTATACGTCATTTTTAAAACTCTTCTTTCTGTTTGGATCGAGGTTGTAACTTAATAATAAAAAAAATGCCACTTTCTTTGCAAGCTAATCTGTCCTTTTATTAACAATTCTTGGAATAACTGCTAACCTATCCATCTATAGGTAGACGACTACTTCATTATATTCCTGAATGATTTTAATGGCATCTACTTGTGCATGGATTAAAAGAGCATGTTAATGTTGCACCAAAGAAAAAGCCTCTACTGAACCTATCTCACATTCAACTAGTTGGAAACTAAATTAAAAAAATAAAACTAATCAACGCAAAATTACAAATACTTATAGCCGGAACCTTATTAAAGTAGCCTTGAAACCAACTTACAAAGTTATCTCTAATAAAGTAATAATACATACAATTTGGCTTTTATTGTATGCTCAAAGATATTTCCACCACAATTTATTTTCACAAAAAATTTTTCCGGACACTTCCAAACCTCACTTGTAAATAAACAAGATAGTTTATTTCAGCGACTCTACAGCCAAGGACGGACTTAGAGGGGGCAAATATATAGTGGCCTCGCCCCCCAAATTTTTAGAAACTATATTTATATATGAGATATGTATTTAAAAAATAAAAAATATTATATAATTTAATATTTTTATATGTATTATTTTTTATTATGTGATATATTTATGTTTTAATTATTTAATTCACTAATATTTTTTATTTAACTAATTTAATATCATACCCTCAAGTCTTTGTAACTTTTAAATTAATTTTTATATAATAATCTCTATATTTATTTAAAAAAATCATTTATTTATTTATATTAACATATTTAAAATTTATATTATTATATTAATAATAATTTACGTAGTTATATTTTGGTAATCACATTATGTAATTTAGATATTCTTTTTTATAAAAAATACTTATTTTATTCTAAATTTACGTTGTTGAAAGAAAAACTTTTATAAAAATATCTTATATCTTATATTTTATAAAGGTATTGTGTCTTTCAAATAATTAATAATTTATCATTTATTTTCAAATTTTTAAAATTTTTTAAAAGAATTAATTTTAATTAATAAGATGTGATAATTTTTACCTAAACACGCTATAAATTATTGGTATTTTATAATTTTATAATGTACTATTGATGTTGTTATATTTCTTTTATGTAACTATCATATTAAAAATAAAATTGTGAAAAAAATTTATAATTATAATTATATATATATATATTGATAAATCTTTTAAAAAACTAACTCTAATAATTATATGTTAATTATTTTTATAAAATAAAAAAATTTATCTAAAATTCGACCCCTCCATATTAAACTTTTTGGATCCGTCCATGTCTATAACAGAAAAAAATTTCATTGCAAACATTTTTCGAGGTCTATAGGCCACTTCTGTGCCTGAGATTTTTTACTATTAAAAATACGGTTATCCCTATCACAAATTAATAAATTATAAAAAATTTATCTTTCAATAATATTTTGATGTTTAACATAATAATAAATTTCTAAATATAATCAAAAATTTTATTATATTAATTCTGTAATTAAATAATATATATAATAATAATAACAAATTATTTAATACATAATAGAATAGATTATGATCATATTATTTATTTTATTAGATTAAATATTGGATATATTATTATCTCAATAATTATATTAAAAAAAATTATGAAGTAAAAAAATAATTAGAAATAAAAAATAAATAAAAGGGAATAAAAATATATTTATTGAACATGAAAAGAGAAAAAAATTACCTACAAATGACTTTTTTATTTTGAATGTCAATGTTTCAAAAATTATTTACCAAATTGATACCTTTTTAAAATATATTATCAGTTGCCACTCTTTTAAATAAGGGACTTGAAGGATGAAAAATAACTTGACTACCACTAAGTCAAGCTGTTTTTTGTTATATATTACATTTTCTTTAAAATATATTACAAAATCATATATTACATTTTTTAATTAATGTATATAATTTAAAACATTCAATTAAATATTATTCTTATATTTACTTAATTTTTTATTTTATATTCAGTCTTTCTAATTTTATACAATTAAAAAATAATTAATTTAAAAAAGAGTGAATATAAAATAAAAAAAAATTAAATAAATATAAAAATAATATTTAATTAAAAATATTTTAAATTATGTATATTAATTAAAAAATAATATATATATATATATATATATATATATATATATATATATAATAAGAAGCAACTTGACCTAGTGATAGCTAAGTTATTTTTTATTTTTCAAGGGTCATATTTAAATTTCACCTGATACAGTATTTTTAGATAGATGCAAACCTACGCGTTAATGTTATGAGGGTTCGATGAATCTTCTAGTCACCTACCGACGAAAAGATAATTGTAATATTCCAGTAAAAAAAAATCTCTAAGACCGCTTTAAAATTAAGACTTATCTAATGTAAACAAATATTGTTAAAGAAAAGTATTTTTTATAGACTAAAATCAGTGAATATATATTTTGTATAAAGTTAACTTGTTTTTAATATGTATTTTATATTTTAATGTGTATTTTGTTTTGAGATTTTAATAGTTAATTTTAATGTATATATCTATATTGTGAAAATTACCTGAAACAGGTGGATTTGAATTTTGAACCTGAACCAAATTTTTTTTTACGTAGCGTCTGACGTCATTTAGTGTTAAAGTGTTATGGTCTGAGTTTCTCATGAAAAGGTGAGAGGAGATACTTACAAGGGGTTTTAATGCTTAAATTAGCAAGAGTTTTAGACAAATTTTTAGTAAATTAGAATTTAAAAAAGAAGCCTGCTACACATACAAGTCTTTTTAGCTTACAAGTCTTACAAGTTGGCATAAGTCCAACAAAAAATACGCATTACACTCTCACATTCAAGAGTAAATAAACGCATGTTATTCAACCACTTCCTGTTTCCAAAACGCGCTACTCACCATGCATTATAAAATGACTTCTTTTTCTTCCTCTATGAAAACGAGTTTCTTGCCAATTTTGAAAGTAATGGAACTTTAGAAATACACTCAAACGATTACAGAAATACACTCAAACGATTACAGAAATACACCCAAATGGTTACAGAAATTCACCCAAACGATTATAGAAATACACTCAAAGGATTACAAAAACTACACCCAAAGGATTTAAGAAATACACCCAAAATTCGTTGAAGTACACCTTATGCATAATTCAGAACTCTTTCTCTTTCTCCTCCTCATCTTCTGCTGCTTCTTCTTTTTCAAAAACGATTTCAGAGCTTGATGTCAAAAAACAATGGAAATCAAGAATAACGAAGAAAAAAAATAGAGAGAAAAGCACGTAAATGAAGAAGGAGAAAGAGAAGGCAAGAAACGAAAGAAAAGAAAAGAAGAAGAAGAAGAGGAAGTAGAGGAAGAAGAACGTGCAGCAAGAAGAAGAAGAAGGTGCAGTGAAGACGTGCAGTAACGGTTGAAGAAGGAGAAAGAGAAGGCAAGAAACAAAAGAAAAGAAGAAGAAGAAGAGGAAGAGGAAGAAGAACGTGCAGTAAGAAGAAGAAGAAGGTGCAGTGAAAATGTGCAGTAATGGTTGAAGAAGGAGAAAGAGAAGGCAAGAAACGAAAGAAAAGAAGAAGAAGAAGAGGAGGAAGAGGAAGAGGAAGAAGAACGTGCGCAAGAAAAAGAAGAAGGTACACTTGTAAAGACTTGTATAAAAAAATGCTTGTATGTGGAGAATTTCTCTTAAAAAAATATGTGTCAAAATATTTGTAAGTGTAGATATAGAGTCAATAACTATTTTTAAAGTAAATCTATTCTTTTATGATGGATTTGTTACTCTTTTTGTTGAAAAGATTGTTAAAATCTCTTTTATAAATGAGAAGAAGAAATTGTAAGAGTCCATTACTTATTTAGATAAATATGACTAAATTTATGTCGACCTTTATGAAGTTGAATAGGTGTTAGATATAATTAATACCTATAAATTGAGCTTTATTTATTTAAGTTTGGCTAAATATTAGGTCAGAATATTAACACCTAATATACTTGTTAAAAATATAATTAATTGCCATGTTCAAACTTAAAACTCTACAAAAACGTGCGTTATTACATAAAGATTAAATCTGCTATACCTTAATTGTCGTTGATAAATATATATAAATTTTGCTAGATAATTAATAAAAGTAATCAACAAATCAATAAATATTTTTAAATTTCACTTCATATATATTATTAATTAATAATTATAAAAATATAAAATTATTAATTATTAATTACGATTATTTAAAATTGACCGATAAAAAATTATTTATCTATACTTTTTCATAAAATATATATATAGATTAAACGGGATCTTTTACTAGAACCAAACTTCATTATCAACACACCAAAATTACTTGACGTGATTAAACTTTTCACATTTTCTTTTAAAGAAACTACTACATATATAAAAAATAATTTGTGTTTGAATATTCATCTCTCTGACTTTCATTACAGGACAGACTGTTTAATCAAGGATTATCCAACATCAATATAATCACGCGTCTTTGAACACAATAATAATGACTAGCAGCTAGCTATAAAGTAGTCTAGTAGTTAATCCAAATTTTACTACTTGTTTATATGTAATGACTTTTCAAATAAAATCTCAACCTCCTTGGCAATGGTACTCGTACTTCTAATTCATAAATTTGAAACAAGGAAAATTCGCAGCATAATATTATATATTTATTAATTAATAATAAGTAAATTGCCGACCACCCAAACAAGACTAGATGATATTCTGTTTTTTTTTTTTTTTCCGTTAGATAGATTGAAGTTATCCTCCCTCTTTTTTTTCTTTTTAAAATTAAAACACTTGTTACAATTAGATGTCGATCATTTTAAATTTTTATATATTCATAACTCAATACATTAATCAATTTAAGTTAGTCGAGTGATTAACTCACTCACTCGCTACTTAAATAAATATCAAAAGTTTAAATATCATTTTATACATACAAAAAATTATTAGCTAGTAATAGACTCTTAATTAACGTGTCGAACTAGGAGCTAATATAAAAAAAAACAACTCAATACATTAAATAGAATATATGATATTTGATATTTGGGTATTTAATAAAATGTCACACTAATTTCATGTATAAATAGGATATTAATTACTTCTCTTATACGGAGATCAATCAATAAAATTACTTATTTTTAGAGGAACATACTATAAATTTTTTTAAAAATGAAGGGTCATTTTATGAGTCACATAGTTAGTACATAAATAATTCAACATTTAGATGTTGGTCAAAATAAATTAATAACAGCTATAAGGTTCATTTTCTTCCTCTTGCATGTGGCTATATATTTTGAATATGATTAATAACTTTGTCGTCAAAGGTTTAGCTTGCAACAATTTTCATCCTCTTATAATTAATTTCCAAATCCGGACCAAAATTCAGCTGCTTTTAATAATCAAACAAACCAACCTACTAAAGCGTGCTAAAATTGGAAATGTCAAAGCTATGGGATTCACTATATAAATACGTATAATTGCTTCATTAATTGTTCCATTGATAATAATTAGTACATTCAACTATATCTACAAGCATCAAATATATCGACGTTATGACGCGTTTTGTGTTTTATCTTGCATGGGCTTTTGCAACAATTATGCTAGTAGCTTCTTCATTATTGGCTTCTGCTGCTGTTGTGGAACACACTTGGGATGTATGAATTATTATTGTTGGGCCTTTTCATTATTATGTCATTGTTGTGTTTCTCTCTTTAGAAAATATCGATAATATTAGAAAAAAAACAATTAAAATTTATTTTATTTAATATTTATTAATTATTATAACAATTAATAAATATTAAATAAAATAAATTTCGATTATTTTTAGTTAATATTTTTTAATTACTAAATATTTTTAAAAAATATATATAATCATATGTTACGCTTAATTTTTCATGGGACGTAATGTGTGATATTTTATTATTTATTTTTTTTAATTTTTTTTGTCATGTGTATCCAAATTTTAAACATATTAGAAGGCATATGATAAAAATTCCAAAATTTTGTTGTAAAAATTTAGGTTAAAAACTAAAAATTCAACTTTATTAACCTTGTCAACCGTAGTTCATACGGCTACCATATATCAACCACTTTATTTCTCCCTCCACCACCGTCAACCTCAACCGCCACCATCAACCACCCTCTCCCTCAATTCATTCTACCTAGATTCCTTGAATTTTCCCTCCAAAGTCACAAAGTTTAACTAACTATATTATCGTTTAATTAAATGTATCATGAAATCATTTGTTAGCGTGAGTTTTTTATTTGTATGGCTTTACTTTCTTTTTGTTTTGCTTTATCTGAAATTCTTTCATTTTTAATTGGATAAACAAAAGAGATGGAACTTTTGACTTTTTAGTGGTTATATATCAAATATATAAATGATTTTTAAAAATATTATTTATGTATAAATATATATAATTTAATTTATTTTCAATATATATTTTAATTTATATTTTAATATATATTCTACACAAGTAATTTTTTTTGGTTGATTTTAATATACACATTAAATGATTATATATATGACAAAATGAATAATTAAAGATTACATATAAAATTATTATTATGAGCGAGATATCATCAGAATCCAATCCCCTCTCTCTGTTGAAAGTAATTAATAAATAATTAGAGTTTGCATAATATACTAATATGATAATGTTAAAGAGATAATATTTAAAATTATTTTATATAATATAACATTTATAATTTTATACACATAATATTTATAATAATTATATATTTATCATATTTAAAGTTGTACAATTATTCTAATAATAATTAATAAATATTAAATAAAATAATTTTAAATTATTTAAATTGATTTTTTATTATCTCCTAAACATTATTGATACTAATAATAGTTGAAATCATTAATGAATTTCTACTTTGGTTGATGCAGGTTGAGAACTTCAGTGTGGAGCGTTTGTGTAATCAGCATGTAATAACTGGAGTCAACGGAACCTTACCAGGGCCAGGAATTGAGGCTCAAGAGGGTGACACTGTTATTATTCATGTTAATAACAAATCACCCTATAATGTTACTATTCATTGGTATCTACTACTTAATTACCCTTGCTACCTTTCCTCCTAAGATTTGACCAATAAATTCTTGGTTCTTCACTTCTTTGGAAGATACCTTTTTCTCTTCTTTCACATTATTAATATGCCTTTTTATCCTTTTTTGTTCTTTTTTTTTCTCCTGTTTTTTTACTTATTCAAACTCAATGTAACTTCAATCAAACAGATGTACAAAAATTGTTACTATTTTAAATCACTCTAAAGTTTCGATTTATATACATAATACACACTTAATTAATTATAGAATGGATTTAATTATTTTCTTCGTCACACTAATATATGACTCTATTTTATATATTTTAATATTATTTTTGTCCTCACTATCTTAAGATTAATAGTTTCCTTTCAATTAATATATTAATCATCACATGTGTATACAAAAATATCAATCATTAATCATTTAGTATAGAATAAATATTAAAATATATAAAATAACACATATCAACTAATTTTTTATATATGTATAATATTTTAAATAATTATCTAAATTAATCTTTAAAATTTTTAAAATTAAACACTTTAATCCCTCAATTTCAGAATACATAAAATAGTCCTCAATTTTATGAAAATATCTTTTTTTCTTTACTTATTTGTATACCGTTGCTACCTCTCCTAAGCTTTTTTTTTTTTTTCTCTTTTTTACTTATTCAAACTCAATGTAACTTCAATGAAATAGATGGGCAAAAATTATTATTACTTTGAATCAAATCTACAATTTATATACTTATTTATATAGTGAACTTGCTTGTAGTTTTCAAAATAATAAAAAAATAAAAGAATACAATTATATATTCTGATCTGCCATACATATTTAATACATTTAATTAACAAGCAATCACATTAAGTATACATACAAAAATCATCAGTTATCAATATAAAATATATATTAAAATATAAAATATATATTAAAAATAAATTAATTAATACATATATTTATACATAAATATAAGATGATTGATTTTTTGATATACACATAGTATTTTTGTTTAACTAATTAAAAAATAATTTATTTTCTTCACACTAATGTGACTATATTTTATATTTTTAATATTATTACTTTTTTTTCATTATCTTAATCTTTTGTACTAATCCTTGTCTTTCAATAAATATGTTAATCATGTTACATATATATAAAAAATAACCACTATATAAGTCTCCCTCGTATAAAATATATATTAAATATACGAAATAATACATAAATGTATATATATAAATACATAATTCAGATTTTTTTGTGTGTGCAACAACATTTTTGTAAACATATAATAGAATATGTAACTCTAAATTCGGGTATATTTATTAATTCGGTTTTGTTAGGTAGACAATAATTTTTTTTAAATAATGTGAACAATAAGCTTTATAATTGATCCAATAAAATAAAAAAAATTCAATTCTAAATTACCTCCTAAATCATAATATTAGAATAACCATCCGCACACCTAATGAATTGAACATTCAGTCATTATTAATTGTATATAAGTAAATCGAATAGAAAAAATAACTATCCAATTAAGAATAATCAACATATATAATTATCTATATACCTATAAAATTGAATATTCGACATTTCTATTGTTTACATTGTTTAGTATTCTCATTGTTTTTCTATACTTTTCCTTATTATATAATGAGCGCAGGCATGGAATATTTCAACTTGCGAGCCAATGGTCAGATGGTCCAGAATACGTAACTCAATGTCCAATAGGTCCTGGTGGTAGTTACACATATAATTTCACAATAACAGGACAAGAAGGAACACTTTGGTGGCATGCGCACTCCTCTTTCCTACGTGCCAATATCTATGGATCCCTTATCATTAGGCCTTCAAAAGGCAGATCATATCCATTCTCTCAAGTTCACCAAGAAGTACCCATATTGCTCGGTAATTTTATCTTTTCCTCATTCCTTACTTTTGCCAATTTTTTTTTTTTTTGCTTTATATATTCTATTTGTAAGTGCAAAGTTTGGATTTATTTGATAATAGGTGAATACTTCATTAGGTTCTTGTACTTTTTTGAATCATGTACTTTAAGGTTGATTTTCCTTTGGTCTGAGTTTAAGGTTGAATTTTATTAGCTAAAAGTCTTGTAAGTTGTGTATGTTGTGGGCTACTGTATGTATTTTGTCTTGCTTCTCAATTCCTCCTTAGTGTCCGAGGATTGAATTTTCTGCATTATTACTATTAAAGAAAAATGTGAAACATGAGCTATTATAAAGCACCACATGAAATAATGCATGCACTTAATTTCAAATTTTTTGTTTTTTATACATGTATAATATAATATAAAGAATTTTGTAAATAAACTATAATAACATCATGATATTTATTGATAATAAAATATAACCTATTTCTTAATGAATTTAATATTTTTTAATTATATAAGTATTTTCATTTTTTATTAATAATTAATAATACATCATTATACATATTATTTCTAAATTTATCTCAAAAATAAAATTATATACACCAACATATAAATATGTTTAGGTGTCTAAATATATTTAAAAATATTTTTTTTATTAAAATATAATTTAACATAAAAGATACACGCCTCAAAAAGTATTATAGCGTCCAGTTCAAAAGATTGTAATAAATAAAACGTTGTTTTGAAAAACATTTCATGATATTTATTTTTTAATTCTATTTATTTATTTATTGCAGGGGAGTGGTGGAATGATAATGTTGAGGACATTGGAAACAATGCATCAAAAGGAATAGCTCCGAGAAACTCAGATGCTTACACAATTAATGGCTTGCCTGGCGATTTCTATAATTGTTCTCAAAACCGTAAGTCAACTGTTTAAAAACATTGATGAGCTCAGTGACACTCACGTGTATGGAGTTGTTTTTATGTGAAGTTTATAATTAAAAATTATTAGATAAAAATTTAGTCAAATTTATCAAATCATATAACAATGGTGCAATATCAACTTTATATAAAGATAAGTACACGTGAATTTTGACTTTAATTTACAGTAAAAATTTTACATCGAAATGTTTTAATTTTTCAGAGACTTACCGGCTGAACGTGGAGCAAGGAAAAAGGTACTTGTTGCGAATTATCAATGCTGCACTGAATGAACAACACTTCTTCAAGATTGCAAACCACAGTTTCACAGTTGTAGCCATTGATGCTGGGTACACTAGAGAGTATAAAACGGACGTTATAGTATTGGCACCGGGCCAAACCGTTGATGCAATAATCACAACAAACCAAAGAGTGGGTTCTTATTACATGGCATTCAGCCCATACCGTTCCTCAAATGTAAGAAACGATACCGCAATTGCAAGGGGAGTGATTACTTATGAGGGTGCATCTTCAACATCAGCACCTATAATGCCAAACCTGCCAGATGCACATGATACGCCAACAGCACACAAGTTCTACTCTAATCTCACAGGTAAGGATATGGTATTAGCAGCACATTTGAGAGAGTTAGGGTTCAATTTACTTCTTTAAATTTCAAGCATATCTCATTTAAATTTTTAAAACTGTCAATTTAGTTCTTTAAACTACAAGCTACAAGCATATCTCATTTTTAAGTAAGCCAGATATCGCTTTTCTTTAAAAAAAATTAAGGAGATTTTAATAAATTGTCTACTTATATATTTTCGATCCAAACAAAAAAAATTTGTTTTTGCAATAAAATAATCTTCTTAAGAAAGATAAAACAAAAAGAGAAAAATATTTTTTCAAAAGCAAATTCAAACTCACCGTCGGTAGACTAATAACAGTTAGTTAATCAATCGTTAGTTCGTTACTCTTTGCGTGATGTAGACTAGTGCATAATCATGTCTAACATTTTCATTCATAATTTATAGTGAGGTTGTAATATATATAGAATAGAGGAGTGTTAAGGATCAGCAAGTTTTGTTATTTGTAACTATCAATTAGTTATTGGTGTTTTTACTAGTGTGAGATTTCATCAAAAAATGTGGAATTACTCACTTTTTTTTTGCTAACTGAGTGTTAAACAAATTTTAATAAAAGTGCTGACTCGCTAAACTTTTTCTATAGAATATAATCTTTTAAAAGATCATCAAGGTAGCATTTGAAAATACATCCTCGTAATTTTTTTTTCAATTGAGAGTATAAAATATAAATTTTTAACCTTTAATATTTTTTTATATTTTTTTTCACTTATAAAATATATAATAAGAGATTACACTTTATTTTCTCAAGTCAAAAAAAAAAAAAAGAAAAGATTCAATCTCATATTATATTACTGAAATAAAAAATTAAAATTAAAGATTTGTATAAAAGTATACGAACTTATACATATTTTATCCTTCATGGTCTAATTATATATTTATCTCTACATACATACACTATTACAAAATTTAAAAATATTATCTATATACTAAAAATTAATTATTAAATTAATCATTATATATTTATGTATAAATATATATATTATATGTGTTATTAAATTTATTTTTTATGTATATTTTGTATTTCAATATATTCGTCTTATTTGGAGATTGATTTTTAGTATTTAGGCAGTATGATTGTACAAATTTATGTAAAACTTTTTATCATGCGTAAGTATTATACCCGTCCCTCTTAATAATTTTGTATATGAATGGTTCTCAGGGTTGGCTGATGGTCCTCATTGGATTCCAGTTCCACGTAAGGTGGATGAAAACATGTTCATCGCATTTGGAATTGCCCTAACCGTATGCAACCTTCCAGGACCAAGTGCATGTTTAAATGCCTTTGGGGTAAACTCACCATTCTCTGCAAGCATGAACAATGAGTCATTTGTGTTGCCTACAGGTAGAGGCTTCTCTATGTTGGAGGCATTCTACCGCAATGTTAGTGGGGTCTACACTAAAGATTTCCCAAGTCAACCTCCACTTGTGTTTAACTATACTGACCCTTCTTTAGAAACCAACACTAGCAATCCCTTGATCTTTGCACCTAAATCAACAAAGGCAAAGACATTGAAGTTCAATTCAACTGTGCAAATTGTGCTTCAAAATACAGCTATACTTGGCACCGAGAACCATCCTATTCATGTTCATGGATTTAATTTCTATGTTTTGGCTCAAGGGTTTGGGAATTATAATGCTACCATAGCCGAACCACAGTTTAATTGTGTTGATCCACAAGTGCGTAACACAATTTCTGTACCTGTCGGAGGATGGGCTGTCATCAGATTCCAAGCAAATAATCCAGGTTGGTGTTCTTTGTTTAATAGATTAAATGCAATCATTTTCACTATATTGGTTGAGATTGAGTTTTGATTACATGATTAAATCAATTATTTTCACTATTTAGGAATTTGGCTTGTGCATTGCCATTTGGAAACTCATCTACCATGGGGGCTAGCCATGAGTTTTGAGGTTGAGAATGGACCTACCCCTTCAACAAGATTGCCTCCACCACCAGCTAATCTTCCTAAGTGCTAAGTTCATCAATCAATCACCACAATCATATTCAAACCTCATTAAATTTGACGGTTACAAAAATAAGGATTTATTAATATTTATCCAAATTAAATGTGTATTATATTTAAAATAAGTTTCTAGTATAAACTATATTTGTTAAGGAGATATTATATGGACAGATATTAATATTATTTAATTTTTTTTATTATGTTATATAGAAATTCATTAAAATTTAGAAGCATTTATAAGAAACTACTTTAAAATCTTAGTTTCTTATAAAAACCTTTGATGTAACTTTTATAATTATTAAAATAAAGGAAGAATAAAATGAGATGAAAGATCAAAACACCCTGTTAGAAGGATGGATGACATGTGACAAATATTAAAAGAAGACCTAAAAAGATTATACATGAGATATTCAAAGAAAATTTACATGTCAACAGTCTCACTGCACATATGATATATAATAGGGTGCAATGACGTTGTTTAATCCATGTAGTCGACTGCACATATGATATATAATGGGGTGCAATGACGTTGTTTGATCCATGTAGTCGACCCTAACTAGTGGAAAAAGACTCTGTTGTTGATGTCATTGTTTGTTGTTGAAGGAAGAATAAAATAAATGACACATTGTCACATTGTCAACTAGGAAAAGAAGAATACATCAAAAGGTTCACAATTGTTGTTTACTTGTTACAAGTAGGTTAAATATCAAAAACAAATTATAACATCTGAATATCAACAAAGCAAAAATGGCATTTGAAATTGCCTCTCATTTTCTTTCTTTCCTTTCCTTGTCTCCTCATCCATCATCAAGCAGTTCCTCATAGCAAAAGATCATAATGGTTCTTACCACTGTACAATAGCCTCACAGGTTTCTTGGGATTCCTGTTTCTAGCACCCTTTATGAACTCACTTCCATACTCCGCAATGGGAATGAAACCAGATCCCCAACCACTCCCTCTATGCTGCAAATAATTTACAAACCAGACAAAAACCGTTTTTTTATTTTTTAAGGTGTTTGCCAAATTTCTAGTCGTAAAAGTAAAAGTACTAGAAAAATTAAAAAAAAAAATCTTTTTTGAGAAGCTACAATTTACATCTTTTTAAAAAGATTTTTTTAAAAAAAATATATTTTTCACATAATAAATAAACAAAAAAATACTTTTATATTATTATACTCAAACATAATTGATAGATAAAAAGATATTTTTGCATGAGATATCCAAACAAAATTGTATTTTTCTAAAAGATCTTTAAAAAAAAGATAACTCAAAAAAAAAATCTTGTTTAAAAGGTCATCGAAATAAGCCCTAAATCACCATTTTGATGCTTGGAAGATTAGTAGTCCCACAAAGATTCATAATTATCTCATGGTATCCGAAAAAAATTGGTTTCCTTGAAAAATACATCCAATGTGAGGATAATGTTGACAGCAAACTAATATTTATCTTTCAAGAGTTGAAATAGTGGTTTACTCATTATAATAAAAACAAAATAATTGCTAAATTACTCGGTCCTTAAAGTTTTACCAAATTTTCAATTATATCCTTATAGTTTAAAACTTTGTAATTAAGGCTTCATATTAGATAAAAATTTTCCAGGATATCCTTGCTAACATTATTTATTAAAAAGTATGAAATATTTTTTGAATATTATTTGTGTTTAATGTAGGATGAAGTGTGGAATATTCTAGAAATAAATATTCTGAAATTATTCTGGTTTTTTGAAAGATAACAACTAGTAATACCTAACAAAAAAAAATCTAGTATAAGGACCCAATTACAAACTTTCAAATTGTAAAGGACTAATTGAAAAGTTGATGAAAGTATTAATAGAGTAATTAAACCTAATATAAACTACAAGAATCATACTAAACTGGCCACAAGGCAGTTCACAAATGCACTAAATATCCAAGTACTATCTACATTTGTTCTCCTCCCCCAAAATACAGGAATTATTACCTATTTATACCAAATCTTTTCATAAAAAAATTAGAGCAACAACGAAATAATCACCCATTGTATAGACATGCTTTCCATACACAAGTCATAATATTTAATAAAGCAAGTACATTAGATAATATCAACCTAGTAAGAATTAGGCATACCTCATGCTCTGGTATGTAAACAATAATTGGCTGCTTACATAACTTTGACAGTACCTGCCAGAATATGGCCATTGCTCAGTGTCTGATTATTTGTTCAAGGGATTTGTGGATCAATTAGGAAACAAGGATTAAAACATTGACAAACGAGTAATGACATAATATCCTAAGAATATTTCTAAACATCCACTTAAATACTTAATGAGGTAGAAAGCAGATACTTCCAGTGTCTTGGTATGTTGTCAAAAGGTATCAATTCTTCTTTCATTTAGAAGTTAGGAGAATCTTTAAGAGGATCTCTTAGGAGGACAATTCAATTCTTCTTGATAGTGTAGGACCAACTCTTGTTTAGAAGGCCTAACGGGAGTTTCTATCAAAAGTTATGACTAAATAAGTAAATAATGCCACTTTCTGTATTGATCAAATATCAAAATACCAAGATATGATATTAAATCATTTAACTAGGTAGATTATGATATAATTTACTTATAGTTTGACAAATAAAATTTCTTTTACAGAGGTTCCAGTCCTTGATCAAACCCCAAGCTCTACATATGATAGCATCGTGAAACGAGTCAAATTATTTAATTGATCTAATGCCTATCCGTCTATGACAGAATGATGCCAAAACAATGCATTCAATTTCAATATTCTAAGGTTTGTCTAAGAAGAACATATGTAAGACTTATATAAACTTCGATTATAAATGTATTGAAATCTTAAAATATAGAAGAGGTAGAAAAAGCAAAGCTTACAGTACTTAAGAAATATGCATATAGAAACACTAACCAGCAGCTCCGACTCTCCTCCCCAAAAATCAGATCGCGCAATTCGTTGGCAGTAACTGCAGAATAGCACATTTAATCATGCCACTGTATACAAATTACACAATATACTTCAAAATCTCCGATCTCTTGAGATTTCCAAAACATACCGTGGTAGAGACTCATCAACTGTGATGGCAATGAGAGCTTCTTCATATAATTTACGTTCTCCATTATTATCACATATAACTTCTTTCACAGCCATTCTTAGTTCATCTGCGCTATCATGGGCAAGGCAAAAGATTCAAAAGAAGAGCAAAGGAGGAAAAAAAAATAGGAGTCATAAGACAAGATGCGAAAGAAACTTGGAAAAAAGTAGTTAAATTTGAAAGCAGAACCAGCCATAATTATTATCACCATGCTTTGTGTTACATAAAGAACATCCTGTAAGTGAAAGCAAAAAAAAAAAAAAAAAAAGGGCAATATCTTTTCCCATTGGCATGTCTGTTGTCAGTATATCAGCATACCTGCATCTTCTCTCTCTTTGCGTTGGTTAAGAGAGACTCCCTTATTGTAAGCCATTCCTTTGACCTAATTTTGTTGAAAAACCAATATCAAATTAGCCATGTTTAAAGCTCAAATACAGATTGGAAACAACTTATATAAATTAGTAAAAATAAAGGTTTTTTTCCACAAAGCACAATCAATCATGAATCATCCTCTTGTTTGTGATGTTCCATACCCACCAGGCAAAACTTTTCTTGACCAATGTCTGCAAGGAAGTACCATGCAAAGAACCTCCCAACTCTCAAATCTTAAGGCTAGTTATATCATTCTGCGCTATGCCAGACAGACTAAACTGATAGTTCATAGAGGAATTATTCACTAGAGTCAGTGCTTGAAAATAGCAGTGCAGTGGAAACAACATGGTTAAAATTAAATACGGCAGAAGCTAGAAAGATCATGAAAAAATGGATTACATTCCAGTCAGGTACTTTCAACAGAAGACAAGAGTCCATCACCAACAACTCCAAACTTAATTTTAATATGCCCAGGAAATACTATCTAATAACTTTATGAATCTCATCCTCCCCTCGGTTCTTCAAATATTCCTAATTGCTAGAGCAGGCAGCATTTAGAATCTTGTACTTTTCTCAGGCTGATTTCAAATGGTGGAGGTCATCTACTCAGCATCACATTTGAAATCCACTAATCCAAATACCATTAACTTTTCAGTTTTCAACAAGAGTTATTTTGTTTCCTATACATGCAAGGATTAGAAGAAAACTCGATTCACAAGGATGGGACTTGATGAGCTGTTTCAAGTCTATATACTAGGCAGTTCAGTAAGAATTATGTAACAAATATTATAGCATACGGGTCTTTAAAAAATTTCAAAGGTTAAAAATAAAAACACTTCAAAAATCGAGGAGTAACAAATCAAATCAGCATGTGAATTCTGCAAAGGAGAAACCAGAGAAGTGATTAAAACAAATGGCAAAGAAGACAGTACCAGTGCACGAAACATACACCTTCCATCCCCTGTGACCTTCTGAACCGAAAACTGCTCTAGCTTCTTCATAGCTGG
The DNA here is from genome assembly GCF_003086295.3 of Arachis hypogaea. Lineage (NCBI taxonomy): Eukaryota > Viridiplantae > Streptophyta > Magnoliopsida > Fabales > Fabaceae > Arachis > Arachis hypogaea. The sequence continues at coordinate 100,977,482 of NC_092047.1, forward strand.
AGACTGTCCACCACTGACATATCCAGGTGACAAGCAAACGAATCGAAATTCAAACCATGAAGGAAAAATTTTCAAAACTTCTCATCCACTTTTGAAAAACTTACGAACTCTCCAAAATCAAATAAAAAAGGACAAAACAAGTCAACCACAGTGCACATATATAGTTCCTCAATATTTTAGATTCTTCAAACATCTTAGGTTATCTCACCCTTCTATAATTAAAAATTTGAAATCCCACATCAAATCCCCTAAACACACACAAAATAAGACTAGAATCATTATTATTTTGGTTTGACTGAAAAACAGTATACAAATTCATAATTTCCTATGTCATTAGGCATATCCACATTCTACTAATAGATTTCTATACATAGCTCCTTTTTATTCTTTTTCCTTTTTTTTTTTTAATGTTTAAAGCTCAAGAACTTGAACTACTGGTTGGAAAATTCAAGTGCCCATGAGTTTGAGGCAAATAGATGTACATACTCATATTTTGAACAATAAAATAAAATAAAACAAAACCATGGAGTGACCAGAAAGAAAGAAAGAAAAAGCGAGGGAAATGATGACTCACAGTGATGAGGAAATTCTAGCGAAAAAAAGAGTGCTAGTGCTACAATTTCCGATTCCAAATAAGCTTGTGATGTTACTGGATTTAGGAGCAGCAGCAGCAGCAAGTGAAGGAAGTGGCGAAGATACAAGCTCAAATTTTGCTGTACCATTTCTCAGCTGCTCCAAAATATCCTCTGCAAGAGAGAGAGAACAATTGGAATAACAATAAGAAGAGTTAAAACGAGTGTTCATAGTGCGGTGTAGGATCTGTTTGTTTACTAAGTAAATCGCAGAAACAAAAAGAGAGAATATTAAATATAGAAAGAGAGGGGGACGCGAGGAAGAGGTGTATGGTTACGATTGCAGAGCTTGTTCGCCATGGAATGAGAATTGAAACGCGAGTACTTCAATACTTCAGTAAGTTGAGAGGAGGAGATAAGAGGAGGAAGAAGAAGTATAGAAATTGGGGGGAACGGACTAGAAAGAAGGAACTAGGAAGGCATGACTCCCTTCAAGTTTAAGGGTGGCTAAATCCTCCACAGTGATCCTTTAATTACTTTTTGTTGTAAAATAAATAAATAAATAAGAAATATGTAAATATAAGATAAAAAAATATAAATATAGAATTCTAGTAGTAATATTTTCCATAATTACTATCTTAATATAATTGAGATGATTATTATATTTACTAATATATTATAAACTTAAGGCCTTGGATAGATAGAGAAAAGAGAGAATTATAATGTATGGAGGAAGGAAAGAATATTTTATTATTGCTATGTGTTTTTTTAGATTGATACTTCTTCTATTTCTACACACAAATTGTCATCACTTTTCAACCTTCATTAAATTTGAAGTGATTCTTATCACAACACTCTCCTTGGATGTCCATTTAGAATTATGCATCGTTAAAACCTTACTAAAAAAACCCAATAAGAAAAAACTTTAGTGAAAGCGCAAAAGAGTACAATATCCTTTGTGACGGGGACTGCCTCATTAAAAATCTTGTCAAGAAAAACCCAATGGGAAAAAAACCTGACCAAGGAAAAAAGAGTACAGTCTCCCCCTCTTGTCAACATCATTTAATGTCTCAAAATCGACGCATCCCAATCTCATGTACCAATCTTTTAAAGAAGGATTTTGGGAGTGACTTTATAAATAAATTTGCCAGATTGTCACTTGAACGGATCTGTTGGACATCAATTGTCCCTTGATTTTAAAGATCATGAGTGAAGAAGAATTTGGGAGAAATATGCTTTGTTCTATCACCTTTAATGTATCCACCCTTAAGTTGAGCAATGCATGCTGTATTATCTTCAAATAGGACAGTTGAAGCTATCTTATGATCAATTAGTCCACATGATAACAAGATATATTGGATCAAACTCTTGAGCCAAAAACACTCGCGACTTACTTGTACCACCATATGTGAACAGGTATCCTGTTTGAAATTTCCCTTTGTGTGGATTAGACAAGTATCCAACATCTGCATAGCCAACTAGTTGTGACTTGGATCCATATGGATAAAACAATCCCATGTCAACTGTTCCATGAAGATATCGAAAGATTTGTTTGATTCCACTCCAATGTCTTCTAGTTGGAGAGTAACTATATCTTGCTAGTAAATTCACAACAAATGATATATCAGGTCATGTATTATTAGCAAGATACATTAGCGGTCCAATGGCACTAAGATATGGTACTTCAGGGCCAAGGATATTTTCATTTTCTCTTTAGGACGGAATTGATCCTTTTCCACATCCAAAGACCTTACGATCATTGGGGTACTTAATGGATGTGACTTATCCATATAAAATCTCTTCAAGATCTTTTATGTGTATGTTGTTTGATGAATGAAGATCCCACTTTTTGTATGCTCGATCTGGAGGCCGAGACAAAATTTAGTCTTTCCAAGATCTTTCATCTCAAACTCTTCTTTTAGAGTTTTTATAATAGTTGAAATCTCTTAAGGAGTCCCAATGATATTTAAATCATCAACGTACACAGCAATTATAATGAATTCAGATGTAGATTTCTTTATGAAAACACATGGGCAGATATCATCATTTTTAAATCCGTTTTTTGCTAGATACTCAGTAAGACAATTATACCACATTCGTCCAGATTGCTTTAGACCATATAAAGATCTTTGCAATTTAACTAAGTATAATCCATGTGAATATTTATTGGATAGTTTAGATTTCTTTAGTCCTTCAGTGACTTTTATATAGATATCACGATCTAACAAGCCGTATAAGTAGGCTGTTACCACATCCATTAAATGTATATGTAACTTATGATATGCGAATAAACTGACCAAATAACGCAATGTTATTGCATCCACTATAGGGGAATATGTTTCTTCACAATCTATACCGGGTCTTTGTGAAAAACCTTGTGCTACAAGTCGAGCTTTGTAGCGTACAACTTCATTTTTCTCATTTCGTTTTCTCGGAAAATACCCATCGGTATCCAATAGGTTTTACATCTTCTGATGTACAGACTACAGGTCCAAAGACTTCACGTTTTGCAGGTGAGTCTAACTCAGCCTCTATGGCTTCTTCCCATTTTGGCCAATCATTCCTTTGTCGATATTTTTCGACTGATCTTGGCTTAAGATCCTTACTTTCATGCATGATATTTAATGCCACATTATACGCAAATATTTCATTGATAATTGTCTTATTTCAGTCCCATTTCTCTCATGTAAAGACATAATTTATCGAGATCTCGTTGTTTTCACAAATTTCAGGTACCTAAACGTCTTTTGGCGTTAAAATTATATCAGAATTTTGGACAACTGCAGGTGTCTTTACTATGTCTTTTTCAATAGGAATAGCATTGACCTCTTTTCTTTTTCAAGAATTTTGTCTTTAGAACCGACAGGCCTGCCACGCTTCTGGCGTGAATTTGCTTCAGTGGCTATTTGTCCAACTGGGGTATCAATTCCAATCGGAGCATTTTTCGCTGGTATATAAGATTTGATTATCCTCTTTGTATCGAAAAATGCATCAGGGAATTCATTTGCTATTCTTTGCAAATGTATAATCTTTTGAACTTCTTGTTCACATTGCCCTGATCGAGGATCTAAATGCATCAACGATGATGCATTCCAATTAAGTTCCTTTTCAAGAAGCTTATTCTCTCTCCCTAATATTGGAAATTTTGATTCATTAAAATGACAATCAGCAAATCGGACTTTAAATACATCCCCATTTTATAGCTCAAGATACCTTATTATAGAGGGAGAATCATATCCAATATATATCCCCAATTTCTTTGGGGTCCCATTTTAGTGCGAGAAGGTGGTGCAATGGAAACATATATCGCACACCCGAATATTCTTAAATGGGAAACATTTGGCTGCTGGCCAAAAGCTAATTACATAGGAGAGAACTAATGGTAACTTGTTGGCCTCAAACGAATGAGTACTGCGGCATGTAAAATAGCATTCCCCCAAGCTGAGGTTGGGAGATTTATTCTCATAAGTAAGGGTCTAGCAATCAATTGGAGGCGTTTAATAAGTGATTCTGCTAACCTATTTTGTGTGTGAACATGAGTTACTAGATGTTCAACACTTATTCCATTAGCCATACAATAAGCATCAAAGGCTTGGGAAGTAAATTCACCAGCATTATCAAGACGAATTGCTTTGATTGAATTTTCTAGAAATTGTGCTTTTAATCGAATAATTTGAGCCAGTAATCTCGCAAACGCTAGGTTGCGAGAAGACAATAAGCACACATGTGACCATCTCGAAGATACGTCTATTAGGACCATAAAATATCTAAAAGATCCACATGGTGGATGAATAGGTCCACATATATTGCCTTGAATTCTTTCTAGGAATTCAGGGGACTCAAATCCAATCTTTACTGGTGATGGCCTTAAAATTAACTTTCCCTGAGAACATGCAGCACAACAAAATTCACTAGATTTAAGAATCTTCTGGTTCTTTAATGAATGTCCATGGGAGTTTTCAATAATTTTCCGTATCATTGTTGTTCTCGGATGACCCAATCGGTCGTGCCAAATTATGAATTCATTTGGGCTAGTAAACTTCTGGTTTACAATGGCATGTGACTCAATTGCACTAATCTTGGTATAATATAACCCAGATGAGAGTAAGAATAACTTTTCTAATATAACCTTTTTATTTAAATCATGAGTTGTGATACATAAATACTCATGATTTTTCTCATTCATTGTTTCAATATGATATCCATTTCGGCGAATATCTTTAAAACTCAGCAAGTTTCTTAGAGACTTGGTAGACAATAGTGCATTCTTTATTATAAATTTTGTTTCTCTAGGAAACAAAATTATAGCTCTTTCGGAGCCTTCTATTACATTGCACGAGACAATAATAGTATTAACATATTCTTCTTTTGGCACAAGATGGATAAAATATGTATCACTTTTGAGAATGGTGTGCGAACTTGCACTATCCGCAAGGCAAACATCTTCACTATATGTCCTTACCATTCTCTTCAAAGACAAATAATAATAAAATGAGTAGAAATATTTACGCAGTAAAATTATTTCCTTGATTGAAAATATTTTTCTAAAAAATATAGTATATACCAAAAATTTTATTATTATTATCTTAGCATATTCAATAATTTTGAAATTTATAAATATTTTATTAAACATTATTTATATACATCGTACTTGAAATTCAAATGCATAGAAAATAAAACTTAACAAGAAGTTCTTTACATTATTTATTTACATGAATACTTAACAATCTCACATATTAAACTATTCCATCATTGATCAAATGACCAATATTTCCTTTCGGATCCTCAAAGAAATCAGATACATCATAATGAGTGATGGAATTTTCAACATCATTTGAAACAAAATTCGACTCCTTTCTTTTGTCGTCTTTTTTCAAAGATGTTTGATAAAGATCGACTAGGTGCCTTGGGGTACGACAAGTACGTGACCAATGGCCCTTTCCACCACAACGGAAATATTTATCCTCTGCTGATTTATTTTGCCCATTATTTCTTTCTTTATCCCACTTCTGCTGATATCCTTTGTAAACATAATTCTTTTTCCTTCCATAATTTTTTTTGTTACTAAAACCTTGCCATTTACCTCTTCTGGGGTAATGATTTGCCGCATTTGCTTCAGAAAATGGGACGGCGCCAGCTGGGTGCGCTTCATGATTTCTTAAAAGTAATTCATTGTTACGTTCAGCAACAAGAAGGTAAGAAATTAACTCATAATATTTTTTAAATCCTTTTTCTCGATACTGCTGCTGCAGGAGCACATTTGAGGCATGGAAGGTCGATAAAGTTTTCTCTAACATATCATTATCAGATATCTTTTCCCTACATAATTTCATTCGTGAGGTGATTTGAAATATTGCAAAATTATTTTCATTTACGAATTTAAAATTCTGTAGACGCAAGTGCGTCTATTCATATCGGGTTTGAGGAAGTATCACCGTCTTTTGATGATTGTACCTTTCTTCAAGGTCTTTCCACAGATCTGCAGGATCTTTTAATATGAGATATTCATTTTTCAATCCTTCGTCAAGATGACGACGAAGAAAAATCATAGCTTTGGCTTTATCCTTTTGGGATGTATTATTTTCAGCCTTAATGGTATCTCCAAGATCCATTGAATCAAGATGGATTTCAGCATCTAATATCCATGATAAATAATTGTTTCCAGATATATCAAGAGCATTAAATTTAAGATGAGAGAGTTTTGACATAATGAAAATTTGTTACCTGAGTCTTCCTAAAATTTGGTCAGAGTCTCGTGCTGATAACATGTTGTGAAATAAATAAATAAATAAATAAATAAATAAATAAGGAAGATGTAAATATAAGATAGAGAAATATAAATATAGAACTCTAGTAGTAATATTTACCATAATTACTATCTTAATATAATCGAGATGATTATTATATTTACTAATATATTATAAACTTAAGGCCTTCGGATAGATAGAGAAAAGAGAGAATTATAATGTATGGAGGAAGAAAAGAATGTTTTATTACTGCTGTGTATTTTTTTAGATTGATGCTTCCTCTATTTATACACACAAATTGTCATCACTTCTCAACCTTCATTAAATTCATTCTCTCTTGAGAATGGACATCCACGTATGAAGTGATCCTTATCACAACACTTTTTATTATTTTAATTTCTTAAATCCTGATACATACCCTATACCTCTACTAAAGAATCAAATCATAACTAACCACATAATACAGAAGAGTTAACACAGAACTCAGTGACAACTTCAAAATAGTCAAACATTATCTTCTAAACGTTACCACAAAGAACGACACTTAATAACCAACCAAGAATCTCGTACTTATCCACACAACGGGTAAAATAATCATCTATAAAACCAAGCATACAATCTCGGAAAAGTTCAGGTTCTAATTTAAGTCTTATTCCAAGTTATAGTATTCTCTAAAAAGCCTTCTACTGACTTGAGCGTCGGAGTATCTTTTGCAAGTATTCCTGCCGCGGTGTTCCAGCTACGCCGACCTATAGCTCTTCAGGACAAGTAACACATTGCTCGGAAGAGATTGCCATAGCTCGGCGACTCTCACAGGACAAAACATTTGGCGCCCAATGTGGGACTCAATAGACAAAATCCCCACTAAGCCTAACCCTCTTTTTTAGCTTTGTGCTCTCTTCTTTCAAGATTACTCGGTCTCGAAGGATGGCTGACAACAGGATCTAGCAACCCACACAAGCAGAGCTCTTAACTCAGATTGCCGAGCTTCTGGCGGAAGTTCGACAGATAGCTGAATTATCGTCCAATAGCCGAGCTAGGAAACAGGGCGAGGGAGAATCCCGAAGCTCAAACCAGACTGACACGGAATCCCAAAAGTTCACTCCACCAAAAGAGAAAGTGACTATAGACAACCCCTTCTCGGAAGACATCATGAAATTCCAAATGCCAAAAAATTTTGTGCTGCCTGCTGCCCTTGAACCATACAAGGAGTTTGGTGACCCTCGTGTCCATATTAGGAAATTTCAATCTATGATGTTCTTTAATGATGCCTCTGAGCCTATACTTTGCCGAGCTTTTCCTACTTATCTAGACGATTCTGCATTACTTTGGTTTTCTAAGTTGTCTACATGTTTAATCTCCTCTTTTTAAGAACTGGTGAGATCCTTCTTCGATTACTTCACTGCGTCAAGAATATACGTGCATGGGATAGACTATCTAAGCACCATCAAGCAAGGACAGCACGAAGTGTAAGAACCGCAACTAATCAATCGGTTAATTAAGTGATTATATTACCCAAAATAGGGTCCAAGGATTTAGAATGAGAATTTGAGGATTTAAATATGATTTTTGGACTCAGTATGTCTTTCTGAGTCAAAAAATGTGTTTTCTGCTAAAAACCGTGAAAAATCGCAAACCGGCAGTTGAACCGGTCGAAACGGTTCAAGTCTGCCCGATACTGTGCGAGAAAAAGTGAAAACAGTCAAAAACCTTAGAAAAATAGTGGAAGTAAAAAATCGGGCGTTAATTTTAAAGGTTTGGCCCAAAATTGGGTCAAACGGGCTAAAAACGCTAACAGGTTGGACCGGGCCCAAGTTGGGCCCAAGCCCAATATATAAATTGGTTCATTTAATGAACCCATTCAGCAACAACACACTCAAACACCACACTTGCATGCTGAAAAGGGGGAGGAATAAAAACTACCCTATGGTTACTATTCATTACCATCTTCACAAGCTCATATCTTGATTTACAGAGCTCTGATCGCCGCATCGTTTGTGGCTACGCGTTCCTTGTGAAGAACTCTACAAAACCCATCCAAGAAACTGGTGAGGTAACCACAAAATCTCCTCAGTTCTTCTCTACAAAATTTTGAATCGTAGGATTTTTGATTAAGTAGAATTTTGTGATTTTGGATGTTTAGGTACACTTTAACCTTTGGTTAGTGCTCCGAGGGTTATCTGAAATTGGAGGTCGATCTCGGTCAAGATCTTCTATACTAGTCGGTGTCGATGTGTCTGGCTGGTGAGAGGTGGCCGGAGCTGTCGTGTCCGACTTGTTGGCTGGCTGCACTGTTGATCCTTGGTCACCGGAAGGTGGGGGGTACCTGCAAGAGACTCCGATGCTTAAGTTAGCATGGGTATTAACAGGTTTTTTGTAGAATCAGAGTATGAGTTATACCTGGGTGCTCCAGTGTATTTATAGTAGTGTGGGCTGACCTTTCTGATAAGATAAGTTAGTTATCTTATCTTATCTTATCTTATTTTAGGTGAAGTCAGCTTATCTTCAAGGGAACCGCCTTTATCTCTATAGGCTTGGATTGCCTTTGGATTTGGGTCGTGTTCCTCTATTTGGGCCCTTTATTGGGCTTTCCTGTTGATTTGGCCGATCTCTTTAAGAAGAGATCGGATAGTCGGACCTGAAGAGGTCGGTCGCCATGTCGCTAAACATCCCGGGTCGGACAGCTCGACCCAGGGTATGAACAGTGCCCCTGCTTGAGCTCGGTCTTCTGCTTTGAGGTCGAGTTTTTTGACTTCGAACTTTTTATAGCGAAGCCAAACTCGAGCACTTTTGTCGATTCCTTTCTTTGTAGAGCTTTTTGAATGTAGAACGTTTTTCCTCTAAAAACGCGCGCTTTTGTATTAGCGCTTTGTTCTAGGGAACATGCGAGGGTTTAATACCTTCATTAATTGGTATTAATTGCCCCGTTTCTCTTGCTTTGTTTTGAATTTTGCTTCCTCAGAAAAATAGTTTCTCTTCTTCCTTTTTCTTTGTAACTCCTTTGTTCTCTCTATCTCTGTCTTTTCTTGCGTTGCGGTATCTTCCAGCGATCCAGAGATTCCTTCCTTTCTACTTCTTCCGGAGCTTCTCATTTCTCCAGGTTAGTTCCATTTTGCAATTACTTTTCTCTTTCGTTGCTTTGGCTTTGGTTTTGTGGTGAAGTTTTGATTTTGGAGAAAGTTTGGATCTTTCAGTTTTTTTGGGGCCTAATTGTTGTTGTATTGTGTGTTCTGGGAGTTTCTTCGTCTTTCGTATGAACTTTTTTGCCTTTCCTGTTGCTTGATACTTTTAGGGCTTTTGCATGTTATCACCATTTCTGCTTGTGCTTTCGATGATGGTTTTTGTTTGATTCTGAAAAAGGTTGTGTCTTTGATGATTTTCGTGTTTTTACTTCCCTTTTTCAAAACGTTTGTCTACTTGAAATCTTCTTTTCTTGTTTGGGAAATGCCGAGACGTAAGCTGTAGATTTTTCCTGAAACCTTGCTTTGCCACTGCCTCCAAAGGATACCCCAGGACTTTGGTTTGAGTCTTGGGGTTTTCCTTTTCTGTTTGTTCGTTTGTATCATATTAGTCGAGTTGCTTTGCCCCTCCTCCAAGATGTTTTTTAGTAATCCAATCTTCTTTTATTTTTGTAGGATTAGTTGGCCTCATGTCTTCTTGCAATAATGTTGTAGAGATGTCTTCCAAAGTTCCCGAGGGGATGTCTGATTGGCTGGACTCCCTTGTCCTAATGTGTGTCTCTATCGTGGACGCTGAATTTTGTGTAGAGCTGAGGAAACGTCATAGGATTTGTGGTAACAGTGCTCGGGAGAGGGATTATGAGCTTGTAGCTCCTGACTCTGATGAGAGGGCTTGTTTTCCTACTTCCGTCGAGGGGGAGCGTCCCTTCTTCTATGCCTATGAATATTTCTTCAGCCAGTTGGACGTTACTTTTCCTTTTACTGCTTTCGAGACCGACTTGTTGTGGTCATGTAACATTGCTCCATCCCAGCTTCATCCAAATTCCTGGGGTTTTATCAAGATATTTCAACTGCTTTGCCAAGAGTTAGGTATAACACCTTCTCAAACTCTTTTCCTCTATCTTTTTGTCTCGGCCAAGCCTGGAGGTTCTTCCAAAAAGAAAGCTTCCTGGGTTTCTTTCAGATCGGCCCAGGGGCATAAAGTTTTTGCCATGTACGATGAGTCTTTTAAAGATTTTAAGAATTATTTCTTCCGAGTCTGTGCTGTTGAGGGGGTCCGCCCCTTTTTTCTTGATGAGAATGACGAGCTTGCTTTTCCTCTAGAGTGGAAAAAGAATGTGAGAGTGCCTCGTTATACATGGGAGATGCTTAATGAGGTTGAGCGGGCTTTTATAGTTGTTCTTGAAGATTTGTGGGGGGAACCACCCCATCTGGATACAAAAAGATTTTTGAGTGATCCATTTTTGGTTCGAACTACTTTGGGTACTGTCTGACTTATTTCTATACTTGTTTCTTAGTTTTTCTTCTCCTAGGTTGTAACTCATCATTATGGTTAATTATGTATTTTCAGAGATGTCGAAAAACAATGATTCTATGAAGGCCTACAAGAAGGCGAAGAAGGCTGCTGCTGCTCAAAACATCTCGGCCAATGCAGCCGAAGAGGGATCTTCTCAAGTTCCAGTGAAGCCGCCCGTGCCGAGTTCTCCTGGGCCGAGAAAGGTGATCCCCACTCCTCGAGTTCGTCTGACTGATCCTCCACAGACTTCTACCACTACTTTTGGTGCTCCTTCCAACAAGAAACAAAAAACAATTGAGGCCTTTAACCTTGACGCCCCTGATTTTAATGCAATCGAGTTCGTAGATCAGCAAATCGGTCCCTACGGTGCCCTCCCCATGGATGATGTATCAATCCTTCGCCATCTGGATTTTATGACCCGAAACAGTGTTAAAATGGCATATATGGGGGCTGCCCTATACCGAACTACTCAGAATCTTCCTCTCAATGCCACCAAAGAATTTATGGAGGAGGCTAAACAGGAGTTCGACCGGATGAAGGGCCTGAAGGAAGAGCTTGAGGTAAAGGTAGCCAAGTTGGAGAAGGATCTGGAGAACGAAAAGGCGAGTTCCCTTGCTCTGGCGGCTTCTGTGCGGTTGGCCGAGGACACGGCATTGAGGCATAAGGATAGTTACGTTACATCTTATCGGGAGGTGGTGCGTCTGAGGGAGGAGCTGGAGTCTGCCCGAGTAGACTATTCCGAGCTCCAAGGTCACCTCGTCGGCAGCGTGAACGTTGCCTATGATAATTTAAAAGAGCAAGTTCAAGTTCTTGCTCCTGAGGTTGACCTTACTCTCTTTAGCTTGGACAATGTTGTGAGGGATGGTAAGATTGTCCCCGACGACCAAGATGATGATGATGTTGATCCTCCCCTTATGCTTTCTGCCAAGGTGTCCGCTTTTACAGTTCCTCCGGTTGAGGTTGGTCATTCTGTTTCTGATCCGGACTGTCAGATCTTGAACCGGGATGATGGTACCGTGGATGCTGTGCTCTCCAGGCTCGCCCTCCTTCACCCCAGACTGATGCTGCTAAAAAGTCTTCTAATCGTTAGCTGAGTTTTCTTTGGATATTTGCATAGTTGGCCCGGCTTGTGGGCTTTAAAACTCTTTATTTTTTATAGTTGAATATTTTGCTGACTGCTGGTACTCCTTTTGGTTGCTTGTTTAGCAACTTTTGTTTTTAAAAAACAAGTAGCTTTCAAGCTTTTGGGCTTGACCCTGAAGCTTTATAATATTGTATTCTATAGCATGCTTATTTACACTTGTCTTGGCACCTTTCTGGGTTTTTAGAATACTGGAGCCTTGCTGCTCGGCCTCTTTGAACTGCTTTGTGCTTGGAGGTCGTAGATGCGTGGATCCCATTCGTATTTCGGTTTGCTTGCTCTTGCTTGTATTTATCCATAACCGATTTCTTTACCTCGTCCTTTTCCAAGTTATTTTTGTAGTGGACTGACTTCGTCATGTCGATCTCTTCTAAGTTATTTCGTAATCCTCTTTCTTGGACCTTTGTTAGGTCTCTTTTAGGGACTACTTTTATAACTTTTCGTAGGAGGTCGACTTCTTTACGTCGTCCTCTTTCTAAGTTATTTTTGTAATCCTCTTTCTAGGACCCTTGTCAGGTCTCTTTCAGGGATTACTTCTATAACTTTTTTGTTTTGGGCCGACTTTGTCATGTCGGGTCCTTCTAAGTTATTTTTGTAATCCTCTTTCTTGGACCTTTGTCAAGTCTCTTTCAGGGATTACTTTTATAACTTGTTTTGTTTTGGGCCGACTTTGTCATGTCAGGCCCTTCTAAGTTATTTTTGTAATCCTCTTTCTTGGACCTTTATCAGATCTCTTTCAGGGATTACTTTTATAACTTGTTTTTCGCAGGAGACCGACTTCGTCATGTCGATCTCTTCTAAGTTATAGCAATTCCTCTTTTATAGGGTTGGCCAGACCTCTTTCCAGGGATTTGCTGATAACTTGGGTTGACTTGGTCCGACTTCTTAACGTCGGCCAGTCTTTAAGTTATTATTTAGCAATCCATAAGACCTCGTCAGGTTCTTTTTCTGGATCACTTTCGATAACTTCTTACATTATTCTGCTTTCATCTTTGCCGATTTGTAGAAAGTAGTTTCTATCTTTATTTGGTCGACCTTTAGATGAATCGCGCTTTCATCTCTATTGGTCTTTATCGTGATCGTGCTGTGAATCTGTTTTTCACTTTCTGCCGATCTGTCGCTTTATAATCGGGCGATGAGTGCTTTAGATTAATGCGTCTTGAAAATTTGTAGAATATATAAAATGCATTTTATTCAAAGAGAAAGTGCAAATATATACATGTGGGAATTTTTCATCCCTGTAAGTCGGATATTTTGTAGGTCTTAGCTTGGTACCTCATTAAAAAATCTTTTCAGGAAAAAGAGTGTACCTTATACCAAGATCCTTTATTATTCCTAACTATAGTACCTTCTTAAGTTGCAGGCGTGCCACGATCTGGGGAGCTCTCGTCCATCGAGTTTGGACAGTCTGTAGTAGCCCTTCCCAAGTACTTCTATGACTCGGTAGGGTCCCTTCCAGTTTGCTGCCAGCTTTCCTTCTCCCGGTCGAGTTGTTCCGATATCATTTCGGATTAGAGTGAGGTCGTTTTCCGTGAAGCCTCGCGGCACTACCTTTTGATTATATCTCGAAGCCATTCGACGTTTTCGTGCTTCTTCCCTGATCCGAGCTCTTTCCTGGACTTCCGGGAGTAGGTCGAGTTCTTCCCTTTGCAGTTGGGAGTTGGCTTCTTCATTGTAGTGTACTACTCTATGCGACCCTTCCTCAATTTCTACTGGGATCATTGCCTCTACTCCATAGGCTAGTCGGAAGGGTGATTCCTTTGTGGTGGAGTGTGGCGTTGTCCGATATGCCCATAGGACTTGTGGGAGTTCCTCAACCCAAGCTCCCTTTGCATCCTGTAATCTCCGTTTTAACCCGGCCAATATGACTTTGTTGGCTGTTTCAGCCTGTCCATTGGCTTGGGGATGTTCGACGGAGGTGAACTGGTGTTTTATGTTCAGATCGGCTGCTAATTTTCTGAAGCCTGCATCTGTGAATTGGGTGCCGTTGTCTGTGGTGATGGAGTATGGGACCCCAAACCTTGTGACAATATTTCTATATATGAATTTTCGACTTCTTTGAGCAGTAGCATTAGCTAGGGATTTTGCCTCGATCCACTTTGTAATATAATCTACCCCTACTATGAGGAATTTAACTTGTCCCGATCCTTGAGGAAAGGGTCCGAGAAGGTCGAGTCCCCATTTTGCAAATGGCCAAGGTGAAGTTACGCTGATGAGCTCTTCTGGCGGGGCGATGTGAAAGTTGGCATGTTTCTGGCATGGTGGACATGTCTTTACAAACTCTGTAGCTTCCTTTTGTAGAGTTGGCCAATAAAATCCGGCCCGGAGTACTTTTTTGGTGAGGGCCTGTGCTCCGAGATGATTACCACAGATGCCACTGTGTACTTCCTATAAAACTTCCCTTGTGTGGGAGGTCGGCACACATTTTAATAGTGGTATTGAAATCCCTCTTTTATACAGGGTGTTATTTATGATAGTGTAGTATTGAGCCTCCCGTTTTAACCTCTTTGCCTCATTTTCATCCGTGGGGAGTGCTTCTGTTTTGAGGTAGTTAATTATGGGGGTCATCCATCCTTGATCCCGACCTATTATGGCTAGGACTTTTTCTTCTTCCGAGATTGACGGGTTTTGGAGCATTTCCTGGATGAGGCTTCTATTGTTGCCCCCTGGTTTGGTGCTGGCTAATTTTGAGAGTGCGTCAGCTCGGGCACTTTGTTCGTGGGGTATGTGGTAGATCTTATATTCCCCGAGTTGTCCGAGCTGTTCCTTGGTTTTATCCAAATACTTTTTTATGGTGGGATCTTTGACTTGGTAGCTCCCTGTTATTTGTAAGGTGACTACTTGTGAATCGCTGAAGATGTTGAGTTTTTGAGCTCCAACCTCCTTAGCCAGTTTCAAACCAGCTAGTAACGCTTCATATTCCGTCTGATTGTTTGAGGCCGGGAATCCAAATTTGAGGGAGAGCTCAACTTGGGTTCCTTGGTTGCTTTCTATTATCACACATGCGCTGCTTCCAGTCTTATTCGAAGAACCGTCCACATAGAGATTCCATTCTGTGGGGGTTTCCAGGGTATCTGTGAATTCTGCGATGAAGTCGGGCAAGTACTGTGATTTGATGGCTGTCCGAGCTTCATATTGGAGGTCGAACTCGGATAACTCGACTGCCCATTGTAAAATTCTACCTGCTAGATCTGTTTTCTGCAGTATCCCTTTTATGGGCTGGTCAGTTCGAACCTTAATGATGTGAGTCTGGAAGTACGGGTGAAGTCATCGAGATGTTAATATGAGAGTATAGGCAAACTTTTCTATTTTTTGGTAGTTCAGCTCGGATCCCTGCAGCGCTTTACTAATGAAGTAGACGGGTTGTTGCCCGCTTTCGTTTTCTCTGACTAGTGCTGAGGCTATTGCCCGACTTCCTACCGCGAGGTATAATATGAGTGATTCTCCTTCTTGTGGCTGAGATAGGATAGGTGGCCGTCCCAAGAATTCTTTGAATTCTTGGAAGGCTTGCTCACATTCTGTTGTCCATTCGAACTTCTTTCCTTTCCTTAAAGTAGCATAGAAGGGGAGAGATCTTATCGCTGCTCCTGCTAAGAATCTGGATAAGGCTGCCAATCTCCTGTTGAGTTGCTGCACTTCTTTGACACAGGTTGGGCTCTTCATCTTGAGTATAGCTTGACATTTATCCGGATTTGCTTCAATTCCTCTTTGTGTGAGCATAAAGCCCAAGAATTTGCCTGCTTCTACTGCGAAGGTGCATTTTGCAGGATTGAGTCGCATGTCATGCTTCCTTATGGTGTCGAACACCTGGGCTTGGTCGGACAACAATGTCTCTTCACTTTGTGTCTTTATCAACATGTCGTCTACGTAAACTTCCATAACTTTTCCGATGTGATTTGAAAAGGCTTTATTCATTAGCCTTTGATAAGTAGCTCCCGCATTCTTGAGACCGAAAGGCATCACTATGTAGCAGTAATTTACTTTTGGTGTTAAAAACGAGGTCTTTTCTTGATCTGGTGGGTTGGTGCACGAAATTGTGATCTCAGGCAACGGCGCCAAAAACTCTGTACGCACGTCTTAATAAATCATTTTTCATTCACAACTTCGATACAACTAACCAGCAAGTGCACTGGGTCGTCCAAGTAATAAACCTTACGTGAGTAAGGGTCGATCCCACGGAGATTGTTGGTATGAAGCAAGCTATGGTCATCTTGTAGATCTCAGTCAGGCGGATATCAAATGGTTATGGAGTTTTCGAAAATGATAATAAATAAACAGAAAATAAGGATAGAAATACTTATGTATATCATTGGTGAGAATTTCAGATAAGCGTATAGAGATGCTTTCGTCCCTCTGAATCTCTGCTTTCCTGCTGTCTTCATCCAATCAGTCTTACTCCTTTCTATGGCTGGCTTTATGTAAGAACATCACCGTTGTCAATGGCTACTTTTCATCCTCTCCGTGAAAATGGTCCGATGCGCTGTCACTGCATGGCTAATCATCTGGAGGCATCACCGTTGTCAATGGCTGCATCCCATCCTCTTGTGAAAATGGTCCAAATGCTCTGTCACAGCACGGCTAATCATCTGAGGTTCTCGATCATACTGGAATAGGATTCACCTTCCTTTTGCGTCTGTCACTACGCCCAGCACTCGCGAGTTTGAAGTTCGTCACAGTCATTCATTCCCAGAGTCCTACTCAGAATACCACAGACAAGGTTTAGACTTTCTGGACTCTCATGAATGCCGCCATCAATCTAGCTTATACTACGAAGATTCTGATTAAGAGATCCAAGAGATACTCATTCAATCGAAGGTAGAACGGAAGTGGTTGTCAGGCACGCGTTCGTGGGGGAATGATGATGATTGTCACGTTCATCACATTCATGTTGAAGTGCGAATGAATATCTTAGAAGCGGAATAAGTTGAATTGAATAGAAAAATAGTAGTACTTTGCATTAATTCATGAGGAACAGCAGAGCTCCACACCTTAATCTATGGAGTGCAAAAACTCTACCGTTGAAAATACATAAGTGATGAAGGTCCAGGCATGGCCGAATGGCCAGCCCCCAAACGTGATCAATATGATCCTAAGATGAACTAAAAATCATAAGATCTCTAATACAATAGTAAAAAGTCCTATTTACACTAAACTAGTTACTAGGGTTTACAGAAGTAAGTAATTGATGCATAAATCCACTTCTGGGGCCCACTTGGTGTGTTCTTGGGCTGAGCTTGAATGCTACACGTGCAGAGGCTCTTTCTGGAGTTGAACGCCAGGTTGTAACGTGTTTCTGGCGTTTAACTCCAGACTGCAGCATAGAACTGGCGTTCAACTCCCTTTTACGTCATCTAAACTCGGCCAAAGTATGGACTATTATATATTGCTGGAAAGCCCTGGATGTCTACTTTCCAACGCAATTGGAAGCGCGCCATTTTGAGTTCTGTAGCTTCAGAAAATATATTTTGAGCGCAGGGATGTCAGAA
This sequence comes from Arachis hypogaea, assembly GCF_003086295.3. Taxonomy (NCBI): domain Eukaryota; kingdom Viridiplantae; phylum Streptophyta; class Magnoliopsida; order Fabales; family Fabaceae; genus Arachis; species Arachis hypogaea. The sequence goes on from NC_092047.1 coordinate 100,994,904, forward strand.
TCCAACAGCATCAGCAGTCCTTCTTCAACCTCTGAATCTGATTTTTGCTCAAGTCCCTCAATTTCAGCCAGAAAATACCTGAAATCACAGAAAAACACACAAACTCATAGTAAAGTCCAGAAATATGAATTTAACATAAAAACTAATAAAAACATCCCTAAAAGTAACTAGATTCTACTAAAAACATACTAAAAACAATGCCAAAAAGCGTATAAATTATCCGCTCATCACAACACCAAACTTAAATTGTTGCTTGTCCCCAAGCAACTGAAAATCAAATAGGATAAAAAGAAGAGAATATACTATAAATTCCAAACTATCAATGAAACATAGCTCCAATCAGATGAGCGGGACTTGTAGCTTCTTGCCTCTTGAATAGTTTTGGCATCTCACTTTATCCATTGAGGTTCAGAATGATTGGCATCTATAGGAACTCAGAGTTCAGATAGTGTTATTGATTCTCCTAGTTCAGTATGTTGATTCTTGAACACAGCTAATTTATGAGTCTTGGCCGTGGCCCTAAGCACTTTGTTTTCCAGTATTACCACCGGATACATAAATGCCACAAACACATAATTGGGTGAACCTTTTCAGATTGTGACTCAGCTTTGCTAAAGTCCCCAATTAGAGGTGTCCAGGGTTCTTAAGCACACTCTTCTTTTGCTTTGGACCTTGACTTTAACCGCTCAGTCTCAAGTTTTCACTTGACACCTTCACGCCACAAGCACATGGTTAGGGACAGCTTGGTTTAGCCGCTTAGGCCAGGATTTTATTCCTTTAGGTCCTCCTATCCACTGATGCTCAAAGCCTTGGGATCCTTTTTATTTACCCTTGCCTTTTGGTTTTAAGGGTTATTGGCTTTTTGCTCTTGCCTCTTGGTTTTAAGAGCTTTTGGCTTTTTCTGCTTGCTTTTTCTCTCTTTTTTCTATTTTTTTCGCTATTTTTTTTTCTGCAAGCTTTGTTCTTTGCTGCTTTTTCTTGCTTCAAGAATCATTTTTATGATTTTTCAGATTATCAAATAACATGTCTCCTTGTCATCATTCTTTCAAGAGCCAACATATTTAACATTCTTAAACAACAACTTCAAAAGACATATGCACTGTTCAAGCATTCATTCAGAAAACAAGAAGCATTGTCACCACATCAAAATAATTAAACTAAGTTCAAGGATAAATTCGAAACTCATGTACTTCTTGTTCTTTTGAATTAAAACATTTTTATTTAAGAGAGGTGATGGATTCATAGGACATTCATGACTTTAAGACATAGTTACTAAATACTAATGATCATGTAATAAGACACAAACATAGATAAGCATTTAACATAAAAAAAACGAAAAACATAAAATTTAAGAACAAGGAACGAGTCCACCTTAGTGATGGTGGCATTTTCTTCTTGAGAAACCAATGATGTCCTTGAGCTCTTCTATGTCTCTTCCTTGTCTTTGTTGCTCCTTCCTCATTGCTCTTTTCTAATTTCATGAAGGATGATGGAGTGCTCTTGATGTTCCACCCTTAGTTGCTCCCAATAATTGTGTGGAGGAAAATGTATCCCCTGAGGTATCTCAGGGATCTCTTGATTTGCAGTCAAATGTTCTACCACTGAGCTATAGATCCTTGATGGAAGCTTTTGTTTTCCCTTTAAAAAAAAGCTATGCTTTTACCACACCAAACTTAGAATGTTGCTCGCCCTCGAGCAAAAGAAGAAAGAATAGATGAAGAAGAAGATGTGGAAAAAACTAGGATTATGAGGAGGGAAGGTGGGGATCCTGTGGGGTTCACAGATCCTGAGATGATCCTGTGAGGTCCACAGATCTTGAGGTGTCAAGGATTTACATCCCTGCACCAATTAGGCATGTAAAACGCCTTTGCATGCAATTCTGGCGTTTAAACGCCGAACTGATGCTTGTTCTGGGCGTTCAGCGCCCAGATGCAACATGTTTCTGGCGTTCAGCGCCAGCTCCATGCTCTGTTCTAGCGTTGAACGCCAGCCAGATGCTCCTTACTGGCGTTTGAACGCCAGTGAACTCCTCCTCCAGGGTGTGCTATTTTTTTATGCTGTTTTTTATTTTTCTTCAATTTTTTCAGTTATTTTTGTGACTCCACATGATCATGAACCTATGAAGACATATAACTAATAAAAAATATAATTAAATAAAAATTGGGTTGCCTCCCAACAAGCGCTTCTTTAATGTCAATAGCTTGACAGTGGGCTCTCATGGAGCCTCACAGATGTTCAGAGCATTGTTGAGACTCCCCAACACCAAACTTAGAGTTTGGATATGGGAGTTCAACACCAAACTTAGAGTTTGACTGTGGGGGCTCTGGTTGACTCTGCAGTGGGAGAAGCTTACTGTACCTCTTTTTCATGTTTACAGAAGGATAACCTTGAGTTGTAAACACAAGGGAGTCCTCATTCAATTGAAGGACTAGTTCTCCTCTGTTAACATCAATCACAGCTCTTGCTGTGGCTAGGAAGGGTCTTCCAAGGATGATAGATTCATCCTCATCCTTCCCAGTGTCTAGGATTATGAAATCAGTAGGGATGTAAAGGCCTTCAACCATTACTAATATGTCCTCTACTTGTCCATAAGCCTGTTTTCTTGAATTGTCTGCCATCTCTAATGAGATTTTAGCAGCTTGCACCCCAAAGATTTCCAGTTTCTCTATTACAGAGAGGGGCATGAGGTTTATCCCTGAACCAAGGTCACACAGAGCCTTTTCAAAGATCATGGTGCCTATGGTACAAGGTATTAGGAACTTTCCAGGATCCTGTTTCTTCTGAGGCAGTGTCAGTTGATCCAGATCACTTAGTTCATTGGTGAACAAGGGAGGTTCATCTTTCCAAGTCTCAATACCAAATAATTTGGCATTCAGCTTCATGATTGCACCAAGGTACTTGGTAACTTGCTCTTCAGTAACATCCTCATTCTCTTCAGAAGAAGAATACTCTTCAGAGCTCATGAATGGCATAAGGAGGTTTAATGGAATCTCTATGGTCTCTAGATGAGCCTCAGATTCCTTTGGTTCCTCGAAGGGAAACTCCTTATTGATCACTGGACGTCCCAGGAGGTCTTCCTCCTTGGGATTCATGTCCTCCCCTTCCTCTTTGGATTCGGCCATGATGGTTATATCAATGGCCTTGCACTCTCCTTTTGGATTTTCTTCTGTATTGCTTGGGAGAGTACTAGGAGGGATTTCAGTGATCCTTTTACTCAGCTGGCCCACTTGTGCCTCCAAATTTCTAATGGAGGACCTTGTTTCATTCATGAAACTTATAGTGGCCTTAGATAGATCAGAGACTAAGTTTGCTAAATTAGAGGTATTTTGTTCAGAGTTCTCTGTCTGTTGCTGAGTGGATGATGGAAAATATTTACTATTGTTAAACCTATTTCTTCCACCATTATTAAAGCCTTGTTTGAGGCTTTTGTTGATCCTTCCATGAGAGATTTGGATGATTTCTCCATGAGGGGTTATAGGTGTTTCCATAAGGTTCACCCATATAATTTACCTCTGCTATTGCAGGGTTCTCAGGATCATAAGCTTCTTCTTCAGAAGATGCCTCTTGAGTACTGTTGGATGCAGCTTGCATTCCATTCAAACTCTGAGAAATCATATTGACTTGCTGAGTCAATATTTTGTTCTGAGCCAATATGGCATTCAGAGTATCAATTTCAATAACTCCCTTCTTTTGAGGCGTCCCATTACTCACAGGATTCCTCTCAGAAGTGTACATGAACTGGTTATTAGCAACCATGTCAATGAGTTCTTGAGCTTCTGCAGACATTTTCTTTAGGTGAATGGATCCACCTGCAGATGTATCCAATAACATCTTAGCTAATTCAGACAGACCATCATAGAATATATCCAGGATGGTCCATTTTGAAAGCATGTCAGAAGGACACTTTTTGGTCAGTTGCTTGTATCTCTCCCAAGCTTCATAAAGGGATTCACCTTCTTTCTGTCTGAAGGTTTGAACATCCACTCTAAGCTTGCTCAGATTTTGAGGAGGAAAGAACTTGGCTAAGAAAGCCGTGACCAGCTTATCCCAAGAGTTCAGGCTATCTTTGGGTTGAGAGTCCAACCACACTCTAGCTATGTCTCTTACAGCAAAGGGGAAAAGCATGAGCCTGTAGACTTCAGGATTTACTCCATTAGTCTTAACAGTATCACAGATCTGCAAGAATTCAGTTAAGAACTGAAAAGGATCTTCAGATGGAAGTCCATGGAACTTGTAGTTCTGCTGCATCAGAGAAACTAATTGAGGTTTTAGCTCAAAATTGTTTGCTCCAATGGTAGGGATGGAGATGCTTCTTCCATGTAAATTGGAATTAGGTGCAGTAAAGTCACCAAGCATTCTCCTTGTATTATTATTATTTTCGGCTGCCATCTCCTCTTCTTGTTCGAAAATTTCTGAAAGGTGCTTGCTGGATTATTGTAATTTAGCTTCTCTTAGTTTCCTCTTCAGAGTCCTTTCAGGTTCTGGATCTGCTTCAACAAGAATATTCTTGTCCTTACTCCTGCTCATATGAAAAAGAGGAAACATAAAAATAATAATAATAATAGGGATCCTTTTTGCCTAGGTATAGAGGTTCCCTTATGTGAGTAGAGGAAAAGAAGAAGAGAAAATCTGAACTCAGAGAGAGAGAGGGTTTGGATTTTTGGTGAGTGAGGGAGAGATGTTAGTAGATGAATAAATAAACAAGAGGAGATGAGAGAGAAGGATTTTCGAAAATTATTTTTGAAAAATGGTTAGTGATTTTCGAAAATTAAAGGAAGAAACAAATTAAAATTGAATTTTGGAACAATTAGTTAATTAAAGAGAATTTTTTTGAAAAAGAGGGAGATATTTTCGAAAATTAGAGAGAGAGAGTTAGTTAGGTAGTTTTGAAAAAGATAAGAAACAAACAAAAAGTTAGTTAGTTAGTTGAAACAAATTTTGAAAATCAATTTTTGAAAAGATAAGAAGATAATAAGTTAGAAAAGATATTTTAGAATCAAATTTTTGAAAAAGATAGGATAAGAAGATATTTTTGAAAAGATATGATTGAAATTAGTTTTTGAAAAAGATTTGATTTTTAGAATCACAATTAATGACTTGATTCACAAGAAATCATAAGATATGATTCTAGAACTTAAAGTTTGAATCTTTCTTAGCAAGCAAGTAACAAACTTGAAATTTTTGAATCAAAACATTAATTGATGATGTTATTTTCGAAAATTAGGAGATAAAGATAAGAAAAATATTTTTGAAAAATATTTTAAAAATTTTCGAAAATAAATAAGAAAAGTGAAAAAGATATGATTTTTGAAAAAGATTTTGAAAAAGATAAGATTTTTAAATTGAAAATTTGATTTGACTCATAAGAAACAACTAAGTTTTAAAAAGTTTTGAAAAAGTCAACTCAAATTTTTGAAATTTATGAGTGAAAAAGGGAAAGATATTTTTTTGATTTTTGAATTTTTAATGATGAAAGAGAAAAACATGAAAATGATGCAATGCATGAAAATTTTGGATCAAAACAATGAATGCGTGCAAGAATGCTATGAATGTCAAGATGAACACCAAGAACACTTTGAAGATCAAGATGAACATCAAGACTTATTTTTGAAAATTTTTCAAGAAAAGAAAATATGCAAGACACCAAACTTAGAAATCTTTCATGTTCAGACACTATGAATGCAAAAATGCACATGAAAAACAAGAAAAGACACAAAACAAGAAAACATCAAGATCAAACAAGAAGACTTACCAAGAACAACTTGAAGATCATGAAGAACACTATGAATGCATGAATTTTTCAAAAATTTTATGCAAACTTTAAAACATGCAATTGACACCAAACTTAAAATTGACTCAAGACTCAAACAAGAAAGACAAAATATTTTTTTTATTTTTATGATTTTATGATTTTTTTTTGGATTTTTCGAAAATTAATGTGAAAAAGAAAAATAAGGATTCCAAAATTTTTAATATGAATTCCAGGAATCTTGTACTCTTAGTCTAAAGCTCCAATCTGAGGGTTAGGCATGGCTTAATAGCCAGCCAGCTTTAGGATATAAATCAGGCATGCAACAGCTGATATTCAAATTAACTTGCCTCTATGCTGATGGTTGGAAACCCCTATCCAAAAGAATTAGACATGGCTTTACAGCCAGCCAGGCTTCAACATGCTTCATGAAACGCTAGAATTCATTCTTAAAAATTCTGAAGAAAAAATATTAATTTTTTTTTAAAACATTTAAATTTTTTTTTTTTTGAAAATTTATTTGAAGAAAAATAAAAACAAAGAAAAACTTTTTGAAAAAGTTTTTTCTGAAAACCAAATAAAAGTTGAAACAAGAAGAAAATTACCTAATCTGAACAACAAGATGAACCGTCAGTTGTCCAAACTCGAACAATCCCCGGCAACGGCGCCAAAAACTTGGTGCACGAAATTATGATCTCAGGCAACGGCGCCAAAAACTCTGTACGCACGTCTTAATAAATCATTTTTCATTCACAACTTCGATACAACTAACCAGCAAGTGCACTGGGTCGTCCAAGTAATAAACCTTATGTGAGTAAGGGTCGATCCCACGGAGATTGTTGGTATAAAGCAAGCTATGGTCATCTTGTAGATCTCAGTCAGGCGGATATCAAATGGTTATGGAGTTTTCGAAAATAATAATAAATAAACAGAAAATAAGGATAGAAATACTTATGTATATCACTGGTGAGAATTTCAGATAAGCATATAGAGATGCTTTCGTCCCTCTGAATCTCTGCTTTCCTGCTGTCTTCATCCAATCAGTCTTACTCCTTTCTATGGCTGGCTTTATGTAAGGACATCACCGTTGTCAATGGCTACTTTTCATCCTCTCCATGAAAATGGTCCGATGCGATGTCACTGCATGGCTAATCATCTGGAGGCATCACCGTTGTCAATGGCTGCATCCCATCCTCTTGTGAAAATGGTCCAAATGCTCTGTTACAGCACGGCTAATCATCTGAGGTTCTCGATCATACTGGAATAGGATTCACCCTCCTTTTGCGTCTGTCACTACGCCCAGCACTCGCGAGTTTGAAGTTCGTCACAGTCATTCATTCCCAGAGTCCTACTCGGAATACCACAGACAAGGTTTAGACTTTCCGGACTCTTATGAATGCCGCCATCAATCTAGCTTATACCACGAAGATTCTGATTAAGAGATCCAAGAGATACTCATTCAATCGAAGGTAGAACGGAAGTGGTTGTCAGGCACGCATTCGTGGGGGAATGATGATGATTGTCACGTTCATCAAATTCATGTTGAAGTGCGAATGAATATCTTAGAAGCAGAATAAGTTGAATTGAATAGAAAAATAGTAGTACTTTGCATTAATTCATGAGGAACAGCAGAGCTCCACACCTTAATCTATGGAGTGCAGAAACTCTACCGTTGAAAATACATAAGTGATGAAGGTCCAGGTATGGCCGAATGGCCAGCCCCCAAACGTGATCAATATGATCCTAAGATGAACTAAAAATCATAAGATCTCTAATACAATAGTAAAAAGTCCTATTTATACTAAACTAGTTACTAGGGTTTACAGAAGTAAGTAATTGATGCATAAATCCACTTCCAGGGCCAACTTAGTGTGTGTTTGGGCTGAGCTTGAATGCTACACGTGCAGAGGCTCTTTCTGGAGTTGAACGCCAGGTTGTAACATGTTTCTGGCGTTCAACTCTGGTTCGTAACGTGTTTCTGGCGTTTAACTCCAGACTGCAGCGTAGAATTGGCGTTCAACGCCCTTTTACATCGTCTAAACTTGGCCAAAGTATGGACTATTATATTTCGCTGGAAAGCCCTGGATGTCTACTTTCCAACGCAATTAGAAGCGCGCCATTTTGAGTTCTGTAGCTCCAGAAAATATATTTTGAGTGCAGGGAGGTCAGAATCCAACAGCATCAGCAGTCCTTCTTCAACCTCTGAATCTGATTTTTGCTCAAGTCCCTCAATTTCAGCCAGAAAATACCTGAAATCACAGAAAAACACACAAACTCATAGTAAAGTCCAGAAATGTAAATTTAACATAAAAACTAATAAAAACATCCTTAAAAGTAACTAGATTCTACTAAAAACATACTAAAAATAATGCCAAAAAGCATATAAATTATCCGTTCATCATGGGTACATGGGAATTTGATTATATCTGGAATATGCGTCCATAAATGAGAGGTATTTATATCCGGATGAGGCGTCCACTAGGGCGTCGATACTTGGGAGTGGATAAGGATCTTTTGGGCAGGCTTTGTTGAGATCTATATAGTCGGTGCACATTCGCCACTTCCTATTTGATTTTTTCACCAAGACGACGTTAGCTAGCCATAGTGGGTACTTGACTTCTCTTATGAATCTTGCCTCTAGTAGTGCTTGTACCTGTTCTTCCACAGCTTGGGATCGTTCTGGCCCAAGTTTTCTTCGTCTCTGCTGTACCGGCCGAGATCCTGGATAGACTGCCAACTTGTGACACATTAGCTTAGGGTCTATGCCTGGCATGTCTGCAGCTTTCCATGCAAAAAGATCGACATTATCTCGTAAGAACTGTACTAGTAATTCTTTTGCGTTTCCTTTCAGGATCGTGCCAATATTAGTTGTTTTGTCCGAGGTGTCTCCGATCTGAACTTTCTCTACTTCTTCTTCGGGCTGTGGACGGAGTTCTTCTCGTCTCTGAACTCCACCAAGCTCAATTGTATGGAACTCTTCTCCTCTACCTCTGAGGTTTAGACTTTCTTATAACAGCGGCGTGCCATCTTTTGATCTGCTTTTATCGTAGCTATCCCTTCTGTAGTTGGGAATTTCATGCATAGATGTGGAGTTGAGACTATTGCGCTGAGTTGATTTAGTGTTGTCCGACCTATTAGGGCATTGTAGGCTGAACTCACGTCGACCACAATGTAGTCTATCTTGAGTGTTCTGGATTGGTTCCCTTTTCCGAAGGTTGTATGTAGTGACACGTATCCCATTGGTTGTACTGGGGTATCTCCCAGTCCAAACAGGCTGTTCGGGTATGCTCTAAGCTCCTTTTCTTCTAAGCCGAGTTTATCGAAGGAAATTTTGAATAGGATGTCGGCAGAACTCCCTTGGTCTATCAATGTGCGGTGGAGATTGGCATTTTCCAGTATGATGGTGATGACCATGGGATCGTCGTGTCCTGAGATGATACCGGATGCGTCTTCTTTGGTGAATGTGATTGCAGGGATGTCGGGTGCTTCCTCCTTCCCTTCGACATGATATACTTCTTTGAGGTATCTTTTGCAGGATGATTTGGAGATTCCACCTCCTGCAAATCCTCCGTGTATCATATGGACATGTCTTTCTGGCGTACGAGGTGATCGCTCAGCTCGTCCGACATCTTCATCTCTTCGTCTTTTTCTTTGTTCATCATCTCGGGTGGCTAGATACCGATTTAGTTTTCCTTCCCTTACTAATTTTTCTATGATGTTTTTTAAGTCAAAGCACTCATTGGTGGAATATCCTCGGACCCGATGATATTCACAGTATTCGTTCCGATTTTCTCCTCTTCTTTTGCCTTTGAGTGGTCGAGCTGGGGGGGTATCTTTTCTGTGTTACAGACTTCTTTGTAAATATCCACAAGGGACACCCGAAGAGGGGGTGTAATTATGATACTTTTTGATTTTTTCGCCCGTTCGATCTTCCATTTTCTTGGATTCTTTATCTTTATCTCGGTAGGTGAAACCGGATTTCGAGGCTTCTCCAAGTCGGGAATTTTCTTCCATGTTGATGTACTTCTCTGCCCGCTCTTGTACCTCATCTAGGGATGTGGGATATTTCTTTGATATAGATTGGCTGAAAGGTTCTTCTCGTAGGCCGTTGATGAGGCCCATGACGGCAGCCTCTGTTGGTAAGCTTTGTATGTCTAGGCATGTTTTGTTGAATCAAAGTTGGAGATGGACTTTAGAGGTAGATTGTCGAACCATCTAATTGTTGTCTTCGTGAGAGTCGTTGGAAAAGCTTTTCAGCGAACGACGTCTGAGGCGCCGGTGAGGTACATTCTGCTTCTGAAGTTGCTGAGGTGATGGTTGGGATCTGTAGTGCCATCATACAAAGTCATACCCGGAAGTTTGAAGTCTTTAGGGATTTTAGTCTTCATGATTTCCCTAGTGAATGGATCTTGATCCTTGCGAGAGTTGTCCTCAGGGGTGGTCCGGGTAGCCTTTGCTTTGAGATCGGCTTCGAGTTGTAGGAGTTTATCTTCTAATTCTCGACGTCGCCTTACCTCTCTTTGTAGATCCTTGCTGACTTCTTGCTGGTACTGGCTTTCTTTTTCGAGTTGCTTTAGGCGATCATGAAGTGCTTCTATTACTCCCGAATGTGATGAGTTTTTGTCTCCGTTAGATTCCGGAGTGTCCTTTAGTGTGGCACCCGTGTTTTTGTGCGGCGTTCTGTCCTCTAGATCTGAGTTGTGGTCGTTATCCTGTTTGTCTGCCATGGTGATGGGATGACTTCCAGATTCCTCGGCAATGACGCCAATGTTTCGAGGGTTATTTGAAACTGAAGGACGATCTCGGTCGAGATCTTCTATACTGGTTGGTGTCGATGTCTCCAGCTGGTGAGAGGTGGTCGGAGCTGTCGTGTCTGACTTGTTGGCTGGCTGCACTGTTGATCCTTGGTCACCGGAGGGTGAGGGGTACCTGCAAGAGACTCCGATGCTTAATTTAGCATGGGTATTAACAGGTTTTTTGTAGAATTAGAGTATGAGTTATACCTGGGTGCTCCAGTGTATTTATAGTAGTGTGGGCTGACCTTTCTGATAAGATAAGTTAGTTATCTTATCTTATCTTATCTTATTTTGGGTGAAGTCAGCTTATCTTCAAGGAAACCGCCTTTATCTCTATAGGCTTGGATTGCCTTTGGATTTGGGTCGTGTTCCTCTATTTGGGCCCTTTAGTGGGCTTTCCTGTTGATTTGGCCGATCTCTTTAAGAAGAGATCGGATAGTCGGACCTGAAGAGGTCGGTCGCCATGTCGCTAAACATCCCGGGTCGGACAGCTCGACCCGGGGTATGAACAGTTAGCATTAGATTTTGGCTACCAAAACTGTCAGAAAAGGTAAGAGCTCTCAAACCCTTGTGAGATTATGATTAAATCGAGCCCTAGGTTGATTAGTGATGATTTGTGTGTATATAGTTTGATTATTGTGAGTTTGGAAGCTATTGGAACTTGTTGGTTTTTGTTGGAGTGGAAGTGGAGGCTTGCTTGTGGTTGAAAGCTTATCTTGAGCTCAATTTGGGATTTTGGTTCATATTGGGAATCAACTAAGGTATGGTTTCAGTTTTCTCTATGTAGTATATAATATTCATGGACACTTAGGCTAGTGACCCATAGGATAGGTTTGAATCCAAATGGTTGTTGGGTTGTTGAATGATGATGTGTGATGACTTAGATGGGTTGATGAATTTGAGTAATTATGATGATGGATGATAATATGATGATGAATGATTGTGTGGATTAAAAAGTGAATGGTAATGATATATGTGATGTTGAGATTGATGAAATGGTAATGTGGTTGGAAAATGTGAATGAGGATTGATTATAATGTTATATATTTGATGTTGAGGTTGAGAATAATAAAATGTGAAGGAAAAATTAGTAAGAAGGGTGCAGTATGTTATAAAGGGTAGATTTTGATGAAAAATGGAGTTTGGAATGGTTTTATTTGGTTTTAGTTGGTTTGAGTTGTGAAAATTAGGAAATTGGTAATTTGTGAACTTTTGGTAAAAAGAGAATTTTGGTGAATTTTTTCTGATCATAACTTATGCCTCAGCTTTCAAAATTTGTTGAGAATTAAAATTCATTGAAAACTCTTCAAATCGATATAAAGTTTGTAAAATTTGGATTTTTGTAGAGGAAGTTACGATCATTCAAAGTTTGGTGTTAAAAATCTGAAATCCTACAAAGTTGTAGAATTTTGTGATTTCTGGTATGTGCGCACGCATAGCCTTGTGCGCACGCACATCCCTGTGAAATTTTAAACATGTGCGTACGCACACGCAGGGAAAGGTTTCCTGTTTAGAGCGCTAGCACAGCTTGTGCGCGCACATACCCAATGAGAATTTACAACCTGTGCGCACGCACACGTTGGGAAGGGCAGTTTATTGAGGGCGCTAGCACAGCTTACGCGAGCGAACAGAATTGTGAAATTTTGAACTTGTGCGTAAGCACACTTTTTAAAACTTCTCCTGGGCATGCGCGCGCACACCTCTGTGCGTACGCACACGCCCTGTTTCTCATATTTAAACCTTGTTTTCAACTATTTCACCTTCCCAACAAGATTGTAAGCTTCTATGACACCATTTTAAGACTCTTGGACAAAATTTTGGGTATGAGAATATGGGAAAGAACCTAAGAGATTTGGTTGATGTTATTTTAAAAAATTAGAAAACAAAGGCTTAGGTTTTGGGTGTACTGAGGATGGATTTGATGGTATGTGAAGGAAGATTGGTATACGAATCGAAAATTTATGAACTGATGAGTTCAGAATGGAAATGTTAGTTTGACAGTGGTTGAGATGAGTCGAGGACTCAGAATGAGATGATGGATCCATGTTATACTGAAAATGTTTTCTGAAAACCACTGAAGTACTGTTTTACACTGAGACTATGAGACGCTATGCGCTTGGCAGGGACGGTGGTTAATCCCGCCTGTCGAGGTAGGGCGGCAATGTAAGGACGGTGGTTAATCCCGCTTACGTTGAGATATGAGGTCTCTGGGAAGAGTATCCCGCCCGCATTCCTTCAGATCAATAGAGTGTGCAGGTACAAAATCTTGGACGATGATCCAAGCACCATATCTCGGGGGTTCCCAATGATGATTCCGAAGGGTGACATCTCCATGGAGATGTGTCGGGTTGGCAGTTGAACCGACAATGTGATATCACAGCCAATAGGACAGGCATTCATCATGTGCATCTTCTATCTGTTTATATGCTTTGCTGACTTGTAATTGTTTGCCTATTTGTATAACATGTCTAATTGCTACTTGAATTACTTGCCTTATATGCTTCTACTTGTGTTTTACTTGCATTGTAATTAATTGTGCTTTCTACTGGGATTGAGGAGGTTCGGAAGGAGGTGGCGATCGGATCGCATGGAAGATAGGTTGGTGAAGGCTGTCGGACAGTGGAGAGTTGTTAGTTAGAGAATCCACTAAGATAGATTACCCTTTTATAGTATTATGGTTTAAATAATGCTTTTTGTTTTAGTATGCTTTAAGATAAATCTTGTAATGGATATGAAGTCTAGGATTGCCTTTGGGCATCCCGGGATCTTATATCCTACATCACTGGGTACTGTTACCATACTGAGAACCTCCAGTTCTCATACCATATTCTGTTGTTATTTTTCAGATGTAGGTCGCAACCCACCTCGGTGAGTTATTCTGATGGTGACAAAAGCGGAGGATTATGGATACTTTTGGAGTCTTTTATTTATTTTGTATATGTCTCTCATCTTTTGTATTTTGCTTTTACCTAGAGGCTTGTATTGAGAGAGAAAAACTTGTATAAGCTGATTTTACTGTCTGGTTCCTGTAAGTCTGTATATAGCTAGCCAGCTGAAACTCCGTGAGCCGTGGCTAGATTTTCATACTATTATATACTTAGCTTTTGTTATATTATATCTATATCTTGTGCTTTAAGTTAGAAGCTTCGTTAGTTCATTTTGCGCTTTTAAATCCTGTTTTTTAGCTATATCCTTCATCGGACTTCTAGATTATATTAATTATTTCTATATATTATATGTATGAGCTTAGAATTATCGTAATCTTTGATTAACCTTTGCTTTACGATGCAAGGTAAAGCTTAGGCTAATTAGGGTATTACATTTAGTGGTATCAGAGAGGTTCGTCCTCCTGAGCCCTAGGGATGGACCGATTGTGCTTCATTGCATACTTTGTGTGTCTTTTCTGTGATGCTATTATGTTATCTACTTGATATTGCATAGCATGCTTGTTTGTGAGTGCCTGTTTGGGATAATTGAAGCACTAGACTTTTGATATTGAGAATGATCACCTTGATATCGATTGTTTGGTGTAGACAGAAACCCTAATGGCCACTCGCGGATGAGGTCAAGCACGTTCACGAGAGAGTAGGAATGAGCAACCGGCTGACAATCATGCCGAATTCATGGCGGCCATGGCAAACCTTGCGAATACCATGGAAGCTAATGCTACTGCGACTCTGCAAGCTGTGCAGAGGTTAGGTCAACTGGCCGGAAACGGAAACGGGAATAGTGAAGGAAATGCGAATGACAATGCTGAGGGAAACGACGATAACACAGGTGGTGCTCCGATGACCTTGGCGACTTTTCTCAAGGTTCATCCGCCAATTTTCAGACGATCAACCAGGCCTACAGAAGCGGACAACTGGTTCCAGGCCATGGAGCGTGCTTTACAAGCCTAGCATGTTTCGAATAATCAATATGTTGAATTTGCTGCTTATCAGCTTGCGGGAGAGGCCCAACATTGGTAGCAAGCCGAGTGCCGCTTGCTACAGCTCCAGAATGCCGATGTTCCTTGGGATATTTTCCAAACGGCCTTCTACAAGAACTACTTTCTGGAGTCTGCTAGGGAAGCGAAGGAGATGGAACTGGGTGCAGCTGAAACAAGGTTCCTTGTCCGTGGCAAATTATACAAGCAAATTCGAGGAGCTTTGTAGGTTTTCTAGGGTGTGTCAGGGTGTCCCAGAGACCTACGAAAGCTAGAAGTGTATCAAGTACCAAAGGGGCTTGAAGGAAAACATAATGACTACTGTGGCTCCTATAGAGATTCGTACCTTCTCCGATTTGGTAAATAAGGCGAGGGTGGTTGAGGAGTATGCAAAGACAGTAGCTGCGTCCAAGGACACTCAAAGGGACCAGTAGTAAAGGACGTGGCAAGTATTTTCATCCGAGAGGTTAGAGTTTCAAGAGAGAAGGATATGCGCCTCAAGGGCAAGGAGGCTTCAGAAAGAACACTCAGAATCAGTTTCAGTATGCTAAAGGGACAGGAAATCAGAGTAAGAATTCTCCGGATTTGACTTGTGTGCGTTGTGGGCGTTTTCATCCATATGACTCTTGCAAGATTGGTTTAGGTAGTTGCTTCAACTGTGGCTTACCTGATCATATTGCGAGGGATTGCACTCGTGGGAGGAACCCGAATGCGGGTCAGATTCAGCATCAAGGTCGAGTTTTTGCTGTGAATGCCAAGGATGCTTCTAAGGCGGATCCGTTGATGAGAGGTAGATGTCTAATTGATGATAAAACCTTAGTTGCATTGTATGATACTAGAGCTTCGCATTCATTTATTTCTTTTGCTAAAGTTGAGGAACTAGGTCTGAAAGTATCAGAGTTAGCATTTGAACTGCATGTACACACTCCGCATCAGACGGTGGTGACTAGGTCAGGTTGTAGGCAACTAGGATTCAAACTTGAGGGTAGAAACTTTGTGCATGATTTGATTTGTTTGCCAATGGTTGGGTTGGAGATGATTTTGGGGTTTGATTGGTTGTCGAAGAACCGAGTTTTGTTGGATTGCTTCGAGCGGTCAATTCAGTTTATGCCGGAAGGAGAAAATGGAGCAGTGATAGCTGATGGTTATTACCTAAACTCTGTAATGGTGCACTGTAGTGGGAAAGAGTGTCAGGGTTATATCTTGTTGGCTGCTAATACCTTGGGTGATGCCTAGAACTTAGATCAGATTCCAGTAGTTAGGGACTTTTCGGAGGTATTCTCGGAAGATATCCCTGAGTTTCCACCTCAAAGGGAGATTGAATTTGCGATTGAATTGGTGCCGGGAGCCGGACCAGTGTCGATTGCGCCGTATAGGATGGCTCCGATAGAGCTGGCCGAATTAAAGAGTCAGTTGGAGGAGCTTTTGAACAAGAGGTTCATTCGATCGAGTGTATCACTGTGGGGAGCGCCAGTTTTATTGGTGAAGAAGAAGAATGGAGGAATGTGACTGTGTGTGGATTACCGACAGCTGGACAAAGTGACTGTGACGAACAAGTACCTGCTGCCAAGGATAGATGACTTGATGGATCAATTGCAAGGAGTAGGAGTGTTTTCCAAGATTGACTTAAGATCCGGTTACTATCAGATAAGGGTGAAAGAGGATGATATTCCGAAGACTGCGTTTAGGACGCGCTATGGATACTACGAGTTTGCGGTGATGTCTTTTGGGTTAACGAATGCACCTGCTGTGTTCATGGATTACATGAACAGAGTATTTCGTCCCTTTTTGGACAAATTCGTGGTGGTTTTCATAGACGACATCTTAGTTTATTCTAAGACGGCGAAAGAGTATGAGGAACACTTGAGGATTGTGTTGCAAATCTTAAAGGAGCAGAAATTATATGCTAAGTTGTCCAAGTGCGAGTTCTGGAAAGAGGAAGTAAAGTTCCTAGGTCACGTGGTGAGTAAAGGAGGAATAGCTGTAGATCCTTCTAAGGTAGAAGCGGTGATGGAATGGAAAAGACCAACGACGGTAACGGAAATTAGGAGCTTCTTGGGCTTAGCCGGATATTACCGGAGATTCATTGAAGGATTTTGCCGGATTGCACTACCGATGCTAAGTTGACAAGAAAGGAGGTGCATTTTATGTGGACGTCGGAGTGTGAGAAAAAATTTTCAAACTTTGAAGCAAAAGTTAACTTCAGCACCTATTTTGATTTTGCCGGAACCGCATGAACTGTTTGAAGTATACTGTGATGCTTCCTTGAAGGGTTTGGGTTGCGTGTTGATGCAACACTGGAATGTGGTGGCTTACGCATCGCGTCAACTGAGACCGCATAAGGTAAATTACCCAACTCATGACTTGGAATTAGCGGTGATTGTGTTTGCATTGAAGATTTGGAGACATCACTTGTACGGAGTAAGGTTTAGCGTCTTTTCTGATCATAAGAGTCTCAAGTACATCTTTTATTAGAAAGAACTCAATATGCATCAAAGGAGGTGGATGGAGTTGCTAAAGGATTATGATTTTGAATTGAGTTATCATCCTAGAAAGGCGAATGTGGTGGCAGATGCATTGGGTCGAAAGTCCTTGACAATTGCTTGGATGAAAATCAAGGAAGAGGAGCTAGTGGATAAGTTTGTGGATCTTAAACTAGATATTGGTGAAGTTTCTGGAAGAGCTTGCTTGAATCAGTTGCAGATTTCGAGTACATTTAAAGTAGAAATTCAGAGGGCTCAGCAAGATGAGCAGAAGCTTCAGCAATTGTTTCAACCAGTTGGTGATAAGCATGAAGAATTCACTAAGGATGGTGAAGGATTATGGAGATATAAGGGGAGGATTTGTATACCAGATGTTGGGAGTTTGAGGCAAGATTTGTTGTCGAAAGCTCATAACAGTGGGTTTTCCATTCATCCCAGAAGTACAAAGATGTACTATGACTTAAAGAAGATGTTCTGGTGGCCTGGGATGAAAGGTGATGTAGCTACAGTGGTATCCAAGTGCCTAACGTGTCAGAAGGTGAAGATAGAGCATCAGAAACCATCGGGAATGCTACAGCCACTTGAGATTCCTCAGTGAAAGTGGGAAGGAATCGCGATGGATTTTGTAACTGGTCTGTCGAGGACTAGGTCGGGATTTGATACGGTTTGGGTGATCGTGGATCGCTTAACCAAATCCGCTCATTTTCTGCCTATTCGAATGAACTGTTCTATGGAGGACTTAGCAAGGTTGTACATCAAGGAGATAGTAAGGTTGCATGGTGTGCCATCGAGTATAGTGTCGGACCGTGATCCCCAATTCACGTCAAGGTTTTGGGGAGCTTTCCAAAGGTCTTTCAGTACAATGCTATGTCTCAGCACCGCATATCATCCACAAACGGATGGACAATCGGAAAGGACTATTCAGACGTTGGAGGATATGCTGAGGGCGTGTGTATTGGATCAACCCGGAAGTTGGGACCGTTACATTCCATTAGTCAAGTTTGCGTACAACAATAGCTTTCATGCGAGCATTGGGATGGCTCCGTATGAGGCCTTGTATGGGAGGAAATGCCAATCTCTACTTTGTTGGTATGAGTCTGGTGAAGCCATTGTGTTAGGTCCTGATTTGGTAGCAGAGACTACTGAGAAGATTAAGAAGATTCGGGAGAGAATTCTAACTACAAAGAGTCGACAGAAAAGTTACCCGGATCAGAGAAGGAAACCATTAAAGTTTGAAGTGGGAGAACACGTATTTCTAAGGGTTACACCAACGACTGGGATTGGAAGAGCGATCAAAACCAAGAAGTTGAATCCAAGGTATATAGGACCGTTTGAAATTCTAAGGCGATTCGGGCTGGTGGCGTATCAAGTAGCCTTGCCACCTCACTTGTCCAACTTACATGACGTATTCCATGTGTCACAACTCCGTAAGTACACGTCAGATGCAGCTCATGTGTTAGAGCCCGAGTCGGTTGAGTTGAGAGAAAACTTGACATTTCAAGTAACACCAATGGGAATTGACGACACCAGTGTAAAGAAGCTGCGAGGAAAGGAAGTTTCATTAGTTAAGGTTGCTTGGAAAAGAGCAGGAGTTGAAAAGCATACCTGGGAATTGGAGTCTGAGATGCGAAAAGATTACCCCGAGCTATTCTCAGTTAATCATTAAATTTTGAGGGCAAAATTTCTTATTCGGTGGGGAGAATGTAAGAACCGCAACTAATCAACCGGATAATTAAGTGATTATATTACCCAAAATAGGGTCCGAGGATTTAGAATGAGAATTTGAGGATTTAAATATGATTTTTGTACTCAGTAGGTCTTTTTTTGAGTCAGAAAATGTGTTTTCTGCAAAGTTGAACCGATAGTTGAACCGGTCGAACCGGTTCAAGTCTGCCCGGTACTGCGCGAGAAAAAGTGAAAACAGTCAAAAACCTTAGAAAAATAGTGGATGTCGAAAATCGGGCATTAATTTTAAAGGTTTGGCCCAAAGTTGGGCCAAATGGGCTAAAAACGCTAACGGGTTGGACCGGGCCAAGCCCAACAAATAAATGGATTCATTTAATGAACCTATTCAGCAACAACACACTCAAACACCACACTTGCATGCTGAAAAGGGGGAAGAATAGAAACCCCATGGTTACTATTCATTACCATCTTCACAAGCTTATATCTTGAGCTACAGAGCTCCGATCGCCGCACCGTTTGCGGCTACGTGTTCCTTGTGAAGAGCTCTACAAAACCCATCCAAGAAACTGGTGAGTTAACCACGAAATCTTCTTAGTTCTTCTCTCCAAAACTTCAAATCTTAGGATTTTTGATTAAGTGGAATTTTGTGATTTTGGGTGTTTAGGACACTCTAACCTTTGGTTAGCATTGGATTTTGGCTACCAAAACTGTTGGAAAAGGTAAGAGCTCTTGAACCCTTGTGAGATTATGATTAAATCAAGCCCTAGGTTGATTAGTGATGATTTGTGTGTATATAGTTTGATTATTGTGAGTTTAGAAGCTATTGGAACTTGTTGGTGCTTGTTGGAGTGGAAGTGGAGGCTTGCTTGTGGTTGAAAGCTTATCTTGAGCTCAATTTGGGATTTTGGTTCATATTGGGACGGCCAAGGTATGGTTTCGGTTTCCTCTATATAGTATATAATATTCATGGACACTTAGGCTAGTGACCCATAGGATAGGTTTGAATCCAAATGGTTGTTGAGTTGTTGAATGATGATGTGTGATGATTTATGATGGGTTGATGAATTTGAGTAATTATGATGATGGGTGATAATATGATGATGATGAATGATTGTGTGGATTGAAAAGTGAATGGTAATGATATATGTGATGTTGAGATTGATGAAATGGTAATGTGGTTGGAAAATGTGAATGAGGATTGATTATAATGTTATATATTTGATGTTGAGGTTGAGAATAATGAAATGTGAAGGAAAAATTAGTAAGAATGGTGTAGTATGTTATAAAAGGTAGATTTTGATCAAAAATGGAGTTTGGAATGGTTTTATTTGGTTTTAGTTGGT
This sequence comes from Arachis hypogaea, assembly GCF_003086295.3. Taxonomy (NCBI): domain Eukaryota; kingdom Viridiplantae; phylum Streptophyta; class Magnoliopsida; order Fabales; family Fabaceae; genus Arachis; species Arachis hypogaea. The sequence continues at coordinate 101,014,886 of NC_092047.1, forward strand.
TTGATTTGTTAAAATTGGGAAATTGGTAATTTGTGAACTTTTGGTAAAAAGGGAATTTTGGTGAACTTTGTCTGATCATAACTTATGCCTCAGCTTTTGAAATTTTTTGAAATTTGTTTAGAATTAAAATTCATTGAAAACTCTTCAAATCGATATAAAGTTTGTAAAATTTGGATTTTTGTAGAGGGAGTTATGATCATTCAAAGTTTGCTGTTAAAAATCTGAAATACTGCAAAGTTGCAGAATTTTGTGATTTCTGGTATGTGCGCACGCAGATCCCTGCAAAATTTTAAACATGTGTGCATGCACAGACCTGTGCGTATGCACACGCAGGGAAAGGCTTCCTGTTTAGAGCGCTAGCACAGCTTGTACGCGTACATACCCAATGAGGATTTACAACCTGTGCGCACGCACACGTTGGGAAGGGCAGTTTGTTGAGGGCGCTAGCACAGCTTGTGCGAGCGAACAGAATTGTGAAATTTTGCACCTGTGCGTACGCACACTTTTTAAAACTTCTCCTGGGCGTGCGCGCGCACACCCCTGTGCGTACGCACACGCCCTGTTTCTCATATTTAAACCTTGTTTTCAACTATTTCTCCTTCCCAACAAGATTGTAAGCTTCTATGACACCATTTTAAGACTCTTGGACAAAATTTTGGGTATGAGAACATGGGAAAGAACCTAAGAGATTTGGTTGATGTTATTTTGAAAAATTAGAAAACGGAGGCTTAGGTTTCGGGTGTACTGAGGATGGATTTGAAGGTATGTGAAGGAAGATTGGTATACGAATCGAAAATTTATGAACTGATGAGTTCAGAATGGAAATGTTAATTTGACAGTGGTTGAAATGAGTCGAGGACTCAGAATGAGATAATGGATCCATGTTATACTGAAAATGTTTTCTGAAAACCACTTAAGTATTATTTTACACTGAGACTATGAGACGCTATGCGCCTAGCAGGGACGGTGGTTAATCCCGGTTGTCGAGGTAGCGGCGGCGGCGTAAGGACAGTGGTTAATCCTGCTTATGTTGAGATGTGAGGTCTGTGGCAAGAGTATCCTGCTCGCATCCCTTCGGATCAATAGAGTGTGCAGGCACAAAATCCTGGACGGTGATCCGGGCACCATAACTCAGAGGTTCCCAATGATGATTCCGAAGGGCGACATCTCCATGGAGATGTGTCGGGTTGGTAGTTGAACCGACAATGTGATATCACAGCCAGTAGGACAGGCATTCATCATGTGCATCTTCTATCTGTTTGTATGCTTTGGCGACTTGTAATTGTTTGCCTATTTGTATAACATGTCTAATTGCTACTTGAATTACTTGCCTTATAGGCTTCTACTTATGTTTTACTTTCATTGTAACTAATTGTGCTTTCTACTGGGATTGAGGATGTTCGAAAGGTGGTGGCGATGGGATCGCATGGAGGATAGGTTGGTGAAGGCTGTGGGACAGCGGAGAGTTGTTAGTTAGATAATCCACTAAGATAGATTACCCTTTTATAGTATTATGGTTTAAATTATGCTTTATTATTTTAGTATGCTTTTAGATAAATCTTGTGATGGATATGAAGTCTAGGATTGCCTTTGGGCGTCCCGGGGTCTTATATCCTACATCACTGGGTACTGTTACCATACTGAGAACCTCCAATTCTCATACCATATTCTGTTGTTTGTTTTTCAGATGCAGGTCGCAACCCTCCTCGGTGAGTTATTGTTATGGTGACAGAAGCGGAGGATCAGGGATACTTTTGGAGTTTTTTATTTATTTTGTATATGTCTCTCATCTTTTGTATTTTGCTTTTGCCTAGAGGCTTGTATTGAGAGAGAAAAACTTGTATAAGCTGATTTACTGTCTGGTTCCTGTAAGTCTGTATATAGCTAGCCGGCTTAAACTCCGCGAGCTGTGGCTAGATTCTCATACTATTATATACTTAGCTTTTGTTATATTATATCTATATCTTGTGCTTTAAGTTAGAAGCTTCGTTAGTTTGTTTTGCGCTTTTAAATCCTGTTTTTAAGCTATATCCTTCATCGAGCTTCTAGATTATATTAATTCTTTCTATATATTATATGTATGAGCTTAGAATTGTCGTAATCTCTGATTATCCTTTGCTTTACGACGCGAGGTAAAGCTTAGGCTAATTAGGGTGTTACATGAGGCGACCATAGAAAAATCAGATCTAAGCCCAAAGGTCCACCTACACGCCCTCAAAAGCGGCCTTAGACCTGGTAAGTTCCAAGAGATGATCACAGTAACAAAACCAAAAATACTGGACAAATTTTGAGAAAAGGCTGCTGGTCAAATGGAGGTCGAAGAGCTTCGAGAAGCTCAGAAGACAGACAGACAACAACCTATAAAGGAGGAAGAAAGGACCTTTAGATCACCGAACAATAAAGAACCGAAGAAACCTTTCAAACTCGCCCCAAAGTTTGATACCTACACCAGATTCAACACCAAGAGGAAAAACATAATCAAGGAGATCCTTCACGCCAAAATAATCAAACCCCCTGGCCGAGCAGGAAGCTATCAGGACCAGAGATTTGTGGACAAAAATAAATACTGCGCTTTCCACCAGAAGTTTGGACACACAACGGATGGGTGTGTGATAGCAAAGGACTTGCTGGAGAGATTTGCTCAGCAAGGTCTCCTAGACAAGTATATCGAAGCACGAAAGGACAAAGAAAACAACTCAGACCAAGACAAGCATAAGCAAACGTCAATAGAAAAGGACAAAGGAAAATGGACAAACCCTAACCCATCAAGAGGTATTATAAACTATATATCAGGAGGATACGCAGGTGGGGGGTAAAACAACCTCGGCAAGAAAGCGAAGTTATCGGGCCATGCTAGTAATCGAAGAAACAATGCAATCACGGAAAGAAGATGCTCCAGACATCACAATAACCTTCACACAATCCGACCTCAGTTCCACAAGCCCCAACCTTGATGATCCAGTGGTAATCTCCATCCAAGCTAGAGAACTATTGGTAAGAAAAACACTACTAAACCCAAGCAGCAGTGCCGATGTCTTATTTTATTCTACTTTTAAAAAAATGAAATTGTCAGAAAAAGCAATGCAACCGTCCTCTAAAGAGCTAGTTGGGTTCTCCGGAGAAAGAGTCCCCATCCTGGGACACTTATGGTTAAAAACAACAATTGATGTCTAGTATCTTCTAGTAGATTGTTTTAGTCCCTATAATATCATCATCGGAAGACCTGCTCTGAATGTATTCAGAACAGTAGTGTCTACTTTACATTTGTGTGTTAAGTTTTCTGTGCAGAAAAATAGAATTGCAACAGTACATGCGGATCACCAAGAAGCTCGGTAGTGCTACAATGCTAACCTAAAGCAAAACTTGGAAAAACAAACACCTTGTTCAAGGGTGCAAGCCATTCACAATACCAACGATGTCCTAACACTATCCAAACTTGATCCCAGGGAGGATTTCAAGTAAAGACCTCAACCCATGGACAACCTCCAGAGAATTATGTTGACCAACAAGGAGGAGCAATTCACATACATCGGAGAAGCTCTTAAAGGAGAAGAATGATCAAAATTAATCTCCATACTTCAAAACAACACCGATCTGTTTGCATGGACACCCGCCGACATGCCTGAAATAGATCCAGAGGTCATTTGTCACAGGTTGGCTATCGACAAAGCAATCCAACCTTTTGCCCAAAAGAAAAGAAACCTCGGAACAGAAAAAATGCAAGCATCCCTTGAAGAAACCAAGAAGCTTCTCAACGCGGGTTTCATCAAAGAGATCCGCTTCAGCACATGGCTCTCCAATGTGGTAATGGTAAGAAAAAGCTCAGGTAAATGGCGCATGTGCGTCGACTTTACAAATCTAAATAAGGCTTGCCCTAAAGATGCTTATCCACTACCTTGCATTGATAGATTAGTAGATAATGCTTCCGGTTTTAATAGCTTAAGCTTTATGGATGCATACTCTGGTTATAACCATATCCTTATGCACCCAGAAGACCAAAGCAAAACAGCTTTCATAACAAAACACAGAAATTTTTGTTATAAGGTAATGTCATTTGGTCTAAAGAATGCAGGTGCAACATATCAAAGGCTAATGGACAAGGTATTCCAAAAACAAATAGGTCGGAATATGGAAATCTACGTAGATGGTATGGTAGCAAAAACACCAGCACGAGGCGCACATTGTGATGACTTATTAGAAATCTTCAACCAAGTCCGACCCTACAACATGAGGCTCAACCCAGAAAAATACGCCTTCAGGGTCCAAGGAGGAAAATTCCTCGGATTCATGCTAATTTCACGAGGAATTGAAGCAAATCCAGAAAAATGTGATGCTATACTAAACATGGCAAGCCCCAAAATAATAAAAGAAGTCCAGCAACTAGCAGGGAGGGTGGTTGCACTGTCACGTTTTCTGCCCATAGTAGCAAACCGATCATACCATTTTTTCCAAACAATTTCTAAGAACAAAAAATTTACATGGACTGATGAGTGCAAAAAATCTTTTGCCGAGCTAAAACAGCTCTTATCATCACCTCCGATACTCCAGAGACCAGAAGCAGGTAAACCATTGGATTTATACCTATCAATATCTAACCATGCTATAAGCTTCATTCTAGTTGTTGAAACAAGAAAAATACAAAGGCCCGTATACTTCATCAGCAGAGTGCTACAACCAACAGAGACAAGATACCAAAGATAGAACAACTGGAACTAGCTCTGGTCACTACAGCAAGAAGACTGAGGCACTATTTCCAAAGCCACACGATAATAGTACGAACAGATCAACCTTTGAGGCAAATTTTGACAAGACCCGAATTAGCTGGACGCCTGATCAAATGGTCTGTCGAGCTCTCTGAGTTTGATATACAGTACCAACCAAGGAAGACCTTGAAATCACAAATACTGGCCGACTTTATCTCAAAAATGACAACTGAGGCACAACATATAGAACAAAGCTGGAGGCTACATGTAGATAGAGCATCGAATCGAGAAGGAAACGGAGCAAGAGTGCTACTAAAAGAGGGAGAGAAAGTCATAGCTGAATAGTCATTACACTTCTCTTTCACAGCAAGCAACAACCATGCAGAATATGAAGCTCTGCTAGCCAGATTAAAGCTCGCTCAAAGCTTAAGAATACCCCGACTCACAGTCTACTGCAACTCCTTACTAGTAGTGCAACAAATCAGAGGCGACTTCCAGGTAAAAGATCCTTTGTTAGAAAAATAATGGCTCATAGCAAAGGATCTTATTTCAAAGTTCAATAAATTTGAAATTATGCATGTGAAAAGAGAACAAAACACCAGGGCCGACGTGCTATCTAAATTAGCTACCACTAGGCCAACAACACACACACCAACACTGTCACAACTAACACTTGAAAAACCAAGCTTTGAACTAAATTGTGTATTAAGCATTACACAGATAGGAGACTAGAGGACACCTTTCCTCGAGTATATCAATGCAGGAACTATCCCAAGAGGAGAGACAAATCCGCAGCTCTTTTGAAGAAGAGCAAGTTTCTACACAGTAATCGGAAACACCTTATACAAGCGAGGATTCTCACAACCACTACTCAGATGCATCAACAAGGATGATGCAGATGTGGTAATGGCAGAGGCACATGAAGGAGTATGTGGAAACCACATGGGAGGCCGTGCTCTAGCTGCTAAGATCCTACGAACGGGATATTATTGGCCAACAATGAAAAGAGATTGCATCGCTAAAGTTAAGGCATGCGACAATTGTCAAAAACACGCTACAATATCAACAACGCCACCTGAGAAATTGCATACTATAGAGGTAAGCTGGCCCTTCGACAGGTGGGGACTAGACATCCTCGGACCCTTCTCGAAAGCACCAGGGCAGGTAAAATTCCTTTTAGTATCAATAGACTACTTCTCAAAATGGATAGAAGCACAACCACTGGCATGCATAACAGCCGAAAAGGTGAGATCTTTCTTATAGAAAAACATCATATGTAGGTACGGTATACCAAGAGAAATAATATCCGATAATGGAAGACAATTTATTGATCATAAGCTCCCCTCATTCTTGCAAAATTTTAATATTAAACATCATTTCAGTTCGGTCGAGCACCCACAAACAAATGAGCAGGTTGAATCGGCTAACCGAGTTATATTACAGGGTTTAAGGAAAAAGCTCGCTGAGACCAAAGGAGAATGGGCCGACCTCATCCTAGAAATTCTATGGAGCTACAATACAACAATCCAATTAGCTACAGGGGAAACCCCCTTCAAGCTGGTATATAGAGCAGAGGCACTCATACCTGTGGAGGTCAGCACACCAACCTTGAGACCCGAGCTATATGATCAAAGCCATAATGCTAATACAAGAATAGCCGACTTGGCCCTCATTGAAGAGGAAAGAGACATGGCAGCCATGAGACAACACTCAATAAAACAACTTATAGAAAGAAGACACAACAAAAAATTTGTCCCCCGAGCATTTGAAGAAGGGGAACTCGTCCTTCGAAGAACAGAGGAAGCAAGGAAGCCACAAGCTCATAGAAAGCTAGCAGCGAACTGCGAAGGACCATTCAGAGTTTATAAAGTCCTCGGCATGGAGGCTTATCAACTAGAGACACTCAAAGAAGACCCAATTCCAAGAACCTGGAATGTCTCTTCCTTAAGGAAATACCAATCATGAGATGTAATAAAGCGGACGAAGGTACTCTTTTTCCCACTTTCGAGATTTTTTCCAGGACTTTTGGGTTTTACTCGAAGAGGGCTTTAACGAAGCCGGACGCCACAATTCATTTTACAAATGATATTATTATTAAACCCATTCTATAACCAATTCTATTCCATGATAATTCTTGTATCTATCAAATACATCATACAAAAGAAATCAAACCATGTCATATAATCCAAAAAGTGAACCGAGCTTCATACTCGGTGAACAGTCTAACAAAACAAAATAAAATATCCTCGGTAATATAACAACTGATCACAGAAGTCAAATCATAAAAACATAAACTTATTCTACTTTATATCCAATGCTTAAGCCCTCGCTCTGATCTTTTGCCATAGCACCATCATCAACCAGCTCGCCATTGATAATCACTTTGGTGGCATCGACCTTTGCCACATCAGCCTTCGGAAACAGAACACTCACTTGAGACACAACTCGGTCGAACCCTTGTGCAAAGGCTTCATAAACTTCGGTCTCCAACTCCTTCACTTGAGCCACCAACTGTGTATTTTCATCTTTTGTAGTCTTTGACTCTTCAACGGCGAAAAGCTGGAGACGCTTCTGCTCAGTAAGCTCGGTCTCTCTCTGTTTCATTGAAACAAAAAGGTCAGAAATCATCCTTTCTTTTTCCTAAATACTAGTTGTCAACTCAACCACATTTCTAGCATATTTCTTTTCCACCTCAAAGGCAAGCTCCTGCGTTTGACCAATAGCTATCATACGAGCACTAATAACCTACAAAATAAAGAACAATTAGTAGAAGAAAATAAGAACAAAATTAACATAGCAGGAAATATATATCTAGAGGAAACAGCTCGTCCCAACACGACCAACCTCGTTGATCATCTTGACATCCTCAGGAAAGCGGCACATTTCGTCAGCAAGAGTCATAAAAGGAAACAGCCTTGACCACAGAGACTTTATGTGATCGTCATCACGATATTTATGAAGCCTCTTCTGAGATTCATGAGCCGATTCCACCAATTCCAAATGAACTGAGACCTCACCCTTAACCTCAATAACTTCAGCGTTCTTACCCTTAAGTTGCCCTCTTCTCCTCTTCCGAGCAGGATCTACCTCAGGTTAACCAACAGTGGTGCCACCATCCTTCTCAGCAATAGACTCAGTAACGGACCCAGAAAATTTATGTTATGGGGAAAAAAATAATGCACATTATTATCAAAAGATATATTAATCTAAAATATAAAAAAAAAAGTGCACATTAGTTATTCGAATATAAAAAAATAAAACAAAAACTACATTAGCCATTAATTTTGTTCTCTTCAAATCTTGAAGGTACTTCTCTTTTTGTTTTTATATTTTAAAAATATTAAATAATTATTTCATTCTCAACTTGATTATGAGCACTATCATGGTTTTCAACATGTGTTTCTAATTGCTCATTCTTTTTTCAATTTGAAAAACCCTCTTTTACAAAAGCATCACCACTCGCATCATCAGGTTTCATAAGATTGCAACAAAGACAAAAGACATCATCTTTTAAAATACTATATTCCAACCGGATTTGACTCCTCTAAAGTTGTATTATCACTTTAGAGAAAAAAGTACATCATTAATCACCATTGAATTAAGATAGTGGAGCTCATTAATAATAAATATTACAAATTCAAAGGTGATTAAAACATCACTTTACTAATTTACTAATATTGTCACTTTAGAGGATCTTTTTCCATTTCAACCAATTGGCGAATTCAACAAACCAATTAGCATTAAATCTACTGAGAAAAGTCCCAAAATATGTTTGTAAAAAATCATGTCATCTTGGTTGACAAAGACCATTTTGCAAATAAGCTCGTCTAACTTCATCTCTAACATTTGGATCATAATTTAAAATTTTGGGTCGTTGTCTAGGATCAGCTACCAGGCTTTCGACATTAAATTCTAAGGACTTCTTTTTATTAGAAGAGACTAATGGAGTGACTTCAGATTCTAGTGGCAGCTTTTAAAATATTTTTTCATTACTATTTCTAAAAATAAAAAAAATGTTCTAAATTAGTAAATTGATCAATTCACTTTAAAAATTTATATTCAACATAGTTACATACAATAGAACAAAAGATAAAAATAAATAATAAAGATCAATAAATTGAGAAAAAATAAAATATACAAAGTTATGAAAAGAATAAAAAATTAGATTAATACCTAAACTATAATTGCTTGATTAAAATTTGCAATTAAAAATATCAAAAGGAGAAAAAATGAAATTGGAAGATACATAGAGTCATAAAGAGCTATATAAAAAATATAAAGAATTTAAAATTTATCTTTTGATGAAGAGAATATGACCACTAAACAAATAATAGAAAAATAAGGTTAAGAATATAAAACTAAGAAGAGTGTTTATGAGAATAAAAGAGTGACGGTTCAAATTTGAGAATATGAGAAGACTAAATTTGATTAGGTTAAAAAAGCGAGTTTGGAACTTTAGCAATTGGACTTAGTTTATTTGTAGTGGGATCATTTAAAAAATTAAAATGGGTGTATATTATATATATATATATAAAATCAAAATCACGGTGGGGCAAGTGCCCCCTACTCATGTGTATAGGTCCGTGCCTAGCAATAGTAGTTGACCCTTCCTTCTCGTTCTTCTTTCTCTTGCTAAAAAAAAGACTTCAACCCAGCAGTTGTGATAGTGTGAACTTTCTCAGCTGTGAAAACCAAAAGACATACTATCATAAGCAACCAGAGGAAAGCATGAAAAATAAATTACCATACCAAGTTACCTAGGTAATCCAAAACAGCTTCCTTATCCGACCCCCACTTCAACAACTCGCCAACTGACAATGATTTTTTAGACCTCAACATCTCTAACAAAAGCTCCATCACCAGGTTATCATCAGAACACCTATCATCAACATCCAATACCTGAACAGTCTCAGGACACCATGAAATAGGAAACCTCTCCTTCAGAAACTCATTTAAGCAAAAAGGAAACTCCTCCTTCACACTTCTAACCTTCACAAATATGATCTTAAAATCCTTAAATAAAGATTTGTACAAAGCAAGCCCAGACCTACCCGGATCACTATTCAGATTCACCCACAAGCCCCGTCTAATTCCCTTAGCTTGGAAAATAGAAAAGAATAGTCTAAGTGATGGAGGATGTTCTAAAATTTCCATTAAAATCTCAAAAGCCCTAACGAAACTCCAGAAATTTGGATGTAGCTGGGTAAGGGAGCAGTTCAACCAATATAGAACTCCACACTTAAAGTCTGTAAAAGGGAGCCTAACACCCAATTCTATGAACAAACAACTATACATATAAAAATACGCCCAACCATCCACCTTCTCACACACACGATCTTCTTCCCCGCAAGCCAACAACTCTATCCTAATATCACTACCACCTCTAACCCACACATCGGACCCAAGAAGCTTGACTGAATCAGTATCGTTAAAGCAAGACACACAGTTTCTTACCCTCTCATTGACCCAACTACAAGGATCATCCTCCGTAACAACTTTAGCTTTCTCCATTCCCAGAGATAAAACGATAAAACAGAAAATATAAGAGGAATTTATCAACACCAACATTTGCCACTCATCCTTTGAAAACTAGATGAAACATAAACTCCTTTCTATTCAAACAGCAAAGAAAAAGAAAGAAAGAACCAAGACAATTAGTGAAATTATCCAAGGTAATAAAATGAAACGGCTCTCTCTTTAATAACTGTTCCAAAATCTAGGCCATTCGTTCATTCCCCTACCATCCAACGGCCAGGGACACTCCAAAATCAGTGCTACGTCTCACATCAATCAAATCATCTGGTGCGGAAAACTATGCGCGCATTTATTACAAAACCGTTTATATTCTGAAAGAAACAAAGGCGAGGTTGGGGACAATATGTGTGCGACAGCTGAGGTATATACAAAAAATCCGAAAGCTCACCTATATTTTCTCTGAGGCACAAAGGAAAGCTTGGGGGCTATGATACGTACCCTATACCTCGGCTAGAGAATCAAATCATAACTAACCACATAATACGGAAGAGTTAACATAGAACTCGGTGACAACTTCAAAATAGTCAAACATTATCTTCTAAACGTTACCACAAAGAACGACACTCAATAACCAACCAAGAATCTCAGACTTATCCACACAACGGGTAAAATAATCATCTATAAAACCAAGCATACAATCTCGAAAAAGTTCAGGTACTAATTTAAGTCTTATGTTAAGTTATAGTATTCTCTAAAAAGCCTTCTACTGACTTGAGCGTTGGAGTATCTTTTGCAGATATTTCCGCCGCGATGTTCCAGTTGTGCCGACCTATAGCTCTTCAGGATAAGTAACACATTGCTCGGAAGAGATTGCCATAGCTCGGCGACTTCTCACAGGACGGAACAAATCCAAATTTATTATATTGGTCTCCGAAATCTAACCTCTAATATTATATTAGTCCCAAATCCTTTCTAAAGTTGAATCAACCAACAAAATATTAAACTAACTTTAAAGAATAAGGGAAGATACTTAAACAAAAAAAATTATTCTTCGTTTATTTTTTTGTTTTTGCCTTCTTTACATAATAATACGAAACGACATCATTTAGTTCAGTATCCAAGTTAATAAGTCAGAATTTAGTAGAGTATTTTATTTGCTTACTCAGTGTTAGAAAAGATCTAAAGACTAATATAATGTTCAGAGTTGTACCTTGAGCATCAATATAATGAATTTTGAATCTGATGTATTAAAATGGGAAAAAACATGAATTTCAGAAAAAAAATTTAAAAATAAAATTTTATTAAGTACGAAGAAATTTAGAATATATTTGGATGAGTTTTTAGGAAAATATATTTTTTCAAGTGGTCATTTTTTTAATTTTAATAAATAAAAATAATTTTATATTTGGATATCTTATATAAAAATATTTTTTACCTAACAATTATGTTTAGTTACAATAATATAAAAATATTATTTATTTATTTTTTATGTTAAAAATATATTTTTTTAAATAAAAAATATGTTTTAGAAAAATGTAAATTGTAACTTCTAAAAAAAGAATAAAAACTTCATATGAAGTTAATAGTTGAGAAATGTTACATGACAATTAAGTTAAACCTGTTAAATTATTTAACGATTTTCAGCTATATACTTTACATGAAGTTAACTGCACTTGAATTTTTACCTCTAACAAAAGATGTAACTTATAACTTCTAAAAAATATTTTCTTTTATTTTTCTAATATTTTAATTTTTATTATTAAAATTTTATCAAACACAGTAAAAAATTAAAAAAATTTATCAAAAAATATATTTTTATAACAACTTTATCGCACCCAAACTTACCTAAGCTTTAAATTTTGAGAAATGCCATTTTGAAAACTACACAACCAAATAAAATAATAACCAGTAATCATGAAAACACGAAGTTAACATCATTCATGATTTCCAATTTATTCTTTATTATTCAAGAAGATTTATTAAGGTTATTAATTAAAATATAACAAAAAATAAAAGGTTTAAATTTTTAATATATTCATTTCTTATACATTTATTTAAAAATTAAAATTTTAACCAAACCCTATTAAAATTTTCCAAAATTATTAAAGTTGCAATTCAATCAATTTTATTTCATAGATCGCAATCATCCTATAGTATCATAAAATATTTTATGGGCTTCAATGCTTCATGATTAAAGTAAAAAAAATCCAACACTTTTTGTATTAATATCTAAAATAAATATTAACAACTATATCATCTAATTTATATATGAGTATCCAAAATTCAATTTATACCACTTAAAAAAATATCTCATTCTCAAAAAATATATCTACATTTTTTTCTCTCTAAATTAAAAATAAAAGAAGTAACTTTTAGACATAAATTAATTTTATTATGAAGAATTTAATGGTGTTTTTGTCTAATATTAGTAGTAGAAGAGTTTTGCATAATTGTTGATGAGTTCAACACGCAAAGAGCGTGTTAGCAGCGAGCCATCGTCGACGTAGAGGCTCTCGGGCAACACGAGAGGGGCATGATGCTCTGACGTTCTGACCAGCTTTTGCAAACTACGACAAGCACGTGGCAGCTCCACAGCAACACGGAGGCGTGGAGGTAGAGATTCTCGCACGTTTTCGAGTAGTTCCATATTACTGTGCAATACTGGGGGACGTAGAGCAGATGCTGGCATGCAGGAGAACAAGCAATGAAGGGTTGAAACTCTTTAAATTGAACTCAATCCTTCCCCCAAATCATTCATTCAGCACATACAAAGGGTTTGAAAAGGAAAGAAGAAAAGAATTTGCTCGAAAAAAGAATAAGAGAGTTAGAAAAAAGTAAAAAAAAAAAGAGTTATTTATTTCATTTCAACAGAAGAAGAAGAGAGTTACGAAAAAAAAAAGGAGAATTTCATATAAAAAAAATTGTATTTACTAAAAATAGTTCTTAATTATACAACACGTGAAAAATATATTAGCAATTATTTGAATATTTAATTTATGTAAGTTGATAAATTTAATTTTTTTATATTTTTAAATTTTTATAATTTTTGTTATTATTATGAAGATATAATATTATTATTTGATTACTTTTCTGTATATTTAATAAATAATTTAAATATTAATAAATTAAAAAATATTCTTATTATTTGAAAATAAATATTATTAAAAATTTTGGAAAATAAATATTTTAATAAATAAATATTATTAATAATATTAATTTTTCTGTTGTATTTTAATAAATATTTATATTTATTTATAATGTTTAAATAAATAAAATGTGATTTTTTACTTATGATTAGTAATAAAAATATTTTTATTTATTAAATATATTATTAGTTTAAATAAATAAAAATTATTACAAATAAATACTAATACGCTAATATTTTTTAAGCCTTAAAAAAAAAAAAACAAACGACTAAGTCCATATTTTTTTCTTATTTTCCTCTCACACATTCTCTAAAAGCATATACATATATACTTTGCTATATCCTTTCTCACTGTTATATTATGTCTCTTTTTTCTTTTTCATGTCACTTCTTTAACAATAATTCTATACACTTTTATTTCAATTAATTTCACCTATTCTTTTATTCTATCTCTATTATGTTTTATCTATTATACTCTCTTATGTTGGCTTTTATTCCAAAATTTTATTGAAGTATTCTAAGTTTAAAGAAAAAAAAAATTATTTTTAATTCAAGTATTACCAATTATTAAGATATTAAGGTGACTCTTTAATTTGATAAATACCTATAATTTTTTTATTTTTTTGTCATATTTATAATTATGGGTATGATCCCTTCCATCCTGTATTTTTAGTAGAAGAAACCAACAATTATATTTAATTAAAAAATCTATACTTGTGTATTATATTAATTTAAGTGCAATATATTAGTAACAATTTTATTTGGAATGTAATTACCTTATTATCTTGAAGGATCATCGTTATGCTTCCAACTTCCTTCTCATTAAATTTATTTGAATATTTTCACTTGATCACATATATTTTAAAATTCTAATAAAGCTTTCTCATATTGACAACAATATCAGGAACATAGTTGTAGTTTTTGTCCATCTTATTTTGAGTATCCAGTATGTGTTATGGTGTTATGGTGAAGACAATTAATGTTAGAAAATGTGTCTGAAGAAGCTGATCTCAAATTAAAATTTTTAATCCAATAGGTAAAATAAGGAACATTATGGAAAAAGTACTTGTACTATTTTGTCTTATATTATAAAATATATAGATAATATATATAATAATATTATTGTATTTAAAAATTTTTACCATCATATTTCGAGCAGGTTCCACATATCAAAGTGGCAAAGTCAGCATACATGCGTGTTGAACATGAAGCTGTGACACTTGTCGAATATTGAGACATATGCTAATTACCTTTTATATATTAATAAATTGCCATTATATGAATCTTTTACATTTTAAATTGATGCAACGCCTCAATTTGTTAAATTTCAAATTTCATAGATAGCATATTTAAATAAATTGATCCAAAATTTAATTTACAGTTCTGATACTGCTTTTAAAAATGGAACATGCGAAACATGTTGAACATGGAGTTGTGACATTTGTCGAATATTAAAACATATATTGGTTACCTTTTATATATTAATTTCAAATTGATGCAACACTTCAATTTGTTGAATTTCGAACTTCATAGATAACATATTTAAATAAATTGATCCAAAATTTAATTTGGAATTCTGATACTGCTTTTAATAAATATATTTTTTGAGCCTTAAAAAAAAAAAACGCATGGCTAAGCCCATAACTTTTTCTTATTTTCCTTCCCCTTCAACGGCGCGTACACACACTCTAAAAGCATACACACACACTATGCTATACCCTTCCTCACCGCCATATTATGTCTCCCTTTCCTCCTTCATATCACTTCTTCAACAATAATTCTATACACTTTTATTTCAATTAATTTCACTATTCTTCTATTCCAATTCTATTATGTTTTATCTATTATACTCTCTTATGTTGGCTTTTATTCCAAAATTCCATTGAAGTAGTCAAAACTTAAAGAAGAAAAAAATCACTTTTAATTCAAGTATTACCAATTATTAAGACATTAAGGTGATTCTTTAACTTGATAATTACCTATATTTTTTATTTTTTGTCATATTTATAATTATGGGTATGATCCCTTCTATCCTGCATTTTTAGTAGAAGAAACCAATAATTATATTTAATTATAAAATCTATACTTGTGTATTATATTGATTTAGGTACAATATATTAATAACAATTTTATTTGGGATGTAGTTACCTTATTATCTTGAAGGATCATCATTATGCTTCCAACTTCCTTCTCATTAAATTTATTTGGATGTTTTAAGATCCTGATCACATATATTTTAAGATTTTAATAAAGCTTTCTCACATTGACATCAACATCAGGAACATAGTAGTAGTTTTTATCTATCTTGTTTTGAGTATTTAGTATGTATTATAGTGAAGTCAACCAAAGTTAGAAAATGTGTCTGAAAAAGCTGGTCTCAAATTGAAATTTTTAATCTAATTGGTAAAATACGGGACATTACGAAAAAAGTGCTTATACTATTTTGTCTTATATTTAAAAAATTTTACTATTATATTTCGAGTAGATTCCACATACCAAAGTGGCAAAGTCAGCATATATACATGTTGAATATGAAACTGTGACACTTGTCGGGTATTGAGACATATATTGATTACTTTTTATATATTAATAAATTGTCATTATATAAATTTTTTATATTTTAAATTGATGCAATGCCTCAATTTGTTGAATTTCAAACTTCTTATATAGCATATTTAAATAAATTGATCCAAAATTTAATTTAGAGTTCTTGATACCACAAAAAATTATTTTTTTTGAGAGAATGAGTGAGAGAGGGGGAGAGAGAGGGGGGACACTAAGTGGGGGTAGAATTAGGAATTTACAGTTAAAGAATCCTAAGGTTTGGAATCGAAAAGCGTATCAACGTTTAGAAAATGATTCTTTCTCCGTTTTTGTCAACAATCTGCCTTAAGACATTTCAAAGAAGGAATTATTTCACTTGTTTCATTGGACGGGACGCATCACGACATCTACCTAGCTCGAAAGCTGAAAAAGTTTACCTGTTTGCATTTGTTCGTTATACGACGAAAGGGGAACCATGAATGCTATAGCAGAAATGCACCATACGAGTATAAGGAAAAAGATAATCTCCATAAGCGAGGCTAAGTATAGAAGAGTTATGAAGGGGAAGAACACCGGGTTACGCAGAGGGGACACTACAAGAACTAATGTCAGGAGCAGCCAACTGCGAACAGGTGAAAATCCTATAAGAATGGAAGAAATTAAGAAGATTACATCCATCAAGGACCCGCATGGGAATGGTTGGACGAAGAAGATTGAAGTATCAGTAGCAAAAAGGAGTTTAGTTGGAGGAACGACGATGGCCATCGACTTCAAATTGTTACAGAGAGCAATCAGTAAGAACTTTCTTCAGGTTGTTGAAGTCAGAGAGCTTGGAGCATACAAAGTCCTATTAGTTTTTGATATTGTGAAGAATGCGGAAGAAGCTTTTACTTTTAAAATGAATAGTTTCCTACAATTCTTTCATAGTGTATGGAGATGAGAGGAATCGGAATGCAGTGAGACTAGAAGAGTTTGGTTAGAGTGTTATAGAGTGCCTTTACATGTTTGGTCAATGGAGACATTTAACACAATAGGCAGTCTATGAAAAAAAGTAGTCAAGTGTGATGAACTGACGAAGTCCACCATATCATTCAGTGTTGGCCGAGTGTTAATTGACACTTGTGTATTTGACGTAATTAAGGAATGGGTTCATATCAGTGTAGGAACTAGTGGCTTTGATGTTTTGGTAAAAGAGGTAGAACGTGAGATATATGGAGATAATTATTTTTTGGAAGATGCAAGCGTCAGGCCAATGTGTGGAAGCTCTAGTTCACATGCCGAAAGAATGTTGTCGATGACGGGGGTGTAGGATCCAGCAGCTGATCTCATCATGACACGTGCTAGGGACGATGATGAAGATAAGGGTAGAATGGTAACTCCAGATATTTTTTTGAATGAATGTAATCAAGAGAATTTAATTCCGTATCTTGTGCAACGAAAAATGGTTTCGTTCAAAATCAAAGGCATCAATGGAGAGGCTGATTATGAAGGATTTCATGATTGTGTGAAAATTGAGTCTGAAAGAACGGTAACAGAAGAATGTTTTGAAAGAGAATGTGGGGCCAAAATTTTAGAAACAGGTGTATAAGGGTGGTATGATAGTAGTTTGGGTTTAAAAAATATGGAAGGCCACAAACATCACTACAAGGATAGCCTCCTTTTAGGCCATAAAGCTGGTGGGCCTTTGAAAGAGTTTGAAATAAATAGGTCTTTGAGAGGTGATGGGTTGTTGGGTGGAGAGAAGATACAAGAAAGCCACACAAGGGAGGCAAGACCGGGTCAGGCGCTCTACAGTGGGTCCAGACCGAGCAAGTGGATCCGTTCCTGAACAACAAGTGCTTGTGCGTAATGAGCTGTGACGTACCACGTTCAGAGGTCGTTGAGGATAATCACGCCATAGCTACAGAATGCGACTTGTGTTCCCTAGCACCGAGGGGAGGCGTGGCTTGTCCTCATGGTTGGGAAGCGCGGAATGGAAGCCAAGCTCGAGGTCCATGCAGCGGGATCATCGAGAGCTTGAAAAGCGACACATGGTGGATCGACAGGACTAGGGAACGGAAGCGGATGGATTGTTAGAGAGCTATATGAACTGGGATAAACAGGGAGGCCAACAGAAGCAATTCCAGGAAAGAGGGAACAACATGGTAGAGGTAGGAGCTGAAGACAATGTTGCGGGACATGAGAACGTTAAAGATCGGGTCACAAAGGATGTTGGATCCGAAACAGAAACAGAATATATAAATTAAAATAGTGATCAGAGGGCTACACAGGAAGCACAGTTAACAGAAAATAAGGAAACATGAAAGTTAGCAGTGGAGTCTGGTGCAGTTTTCTATGATGAAGAAGAAGACATTATGGCGATTTTACAAAGTCAGAATGAAGCTATTGCGGCAAAAAGAAGGACGGCAAAACAAAAGGAGAAAGCAAGGAGGAGCAGGCCCAAACAACATAACAAGGTGTGTAGAAATACTTTTTAATAATTTATAGCTGTTGGAATATTAGAAGATTAGGAGGGAATGAGAAGTTAAGTATGGTGAAAGAGTTGAAGAAAAATTATAAGTTGAATATGCTAGGATTGATTAAAACTAACAGGGAGGTAGTGACTAAGTTTGATGTAGAACGAGTATGAGGTTGTGACATGGTGGGTTTAGGATTATGTGGAATCAATATGTGCCTCTAGCGGTTTATTATTAAAGTGGGATGATTTGTTGTTTAAATGTTCGAATTGCTATAAAAAATTTGTTGGCTATGCGATGAAGGTTTGCTTACAAAAAAATAACTTTCAATGTGCATTTTGCCTGGTATATGGAGCTCATGTGCGGAGTGAGAAAGTGGTGATGTGGGAGGAGTTGAGCTATATTGTCGGTTTATGTCAGGTTCTGTTTTGTTTCATGGGAGACTTTAACGAGATATTACGGTTGGAGGAAAGACAATGAGCTATTAGTTTACCGGCAACTGCGGAAGTTTTTAAAGATTTGGTGCAGGATTTACAGCTAGTGGATTTACCGCTAATTGATTGGAAGTTCACATGGTTTTGAGATCGATCTTGTAGCCGCATTGATAGGATTCTCGTCAGTTTGGAGTGGCTAGAGGAGTTCCCAGATACTCAGTTAAAAGGGATTAATAGGGTTCTTTGCGGTTACTTGGAACATTTGGTTAGAACGGAATAGCAGAGTGTTTCAAAAGTCAGGGACAAGTGTTGATGGAATCAATGATAGGTCGTTTTGAGTTACAGAGAATGGTGTGGTGTTGATCCGTTTAGTTGTTGATGGCAATGACGGAGATGACAACGAATTATAACCTGTTTTACTGTGTCTATTGTCTTGTGTTTTTATTTGCGTTCCTTTAGTCCTACCTGCTCCACCTTAGTGTGTTGAGTTCCTTCTGGTAAAAAAAAAAAGAGTTTTGATACTGCTTTTAAAAAATGGAATATGCAAAACGTGTTGAATATGGAGCAATGGCACTTGTCGAGTATTGAAACATATATTGGTTACCTTTTATATATTAATTTCAAATTGATCCAGCACTCCAAATTGTTGAATTTCGAACTTCATAGATAATATATTTAAATAAATTGATAAAAAATTTAATTTAGAGTTCTAATACCGCTTTTAAAAAATGAAGCATGCATATGAAAGCACAAAAATTACACAATTAACATAAAAAATACCAAATATTTTATTGAAAGATATAATATAATAAAATTATAAAATTAGCAGAACAGACAAATTAAATAAGTAGAGAAAATTGATAAGAAAAAAGTTCATTCATAAAAGTATTATGAGAGAATTTAAAGCCGCGTCTGACTTGTATTGGTGCCGAGATACTGCTGTTCGAGTTTCTCATGAGAAGTGTGGGTAGTATCTACAAGAGACTTCAATACTTAAGTTAGCAAGAATTTTAAACAGATTTTTAGTAAATTTGGATTTGAATATACCTGAGAACCTCAGTGTATTTATAGTAGAATTGATAACCACTTTTTAGATTAGTTCCACTTTTGATGGTGGATAATCGTTCCCTTTTGTTAGACAAGTTGTTGAGATATTGCTTCTAGATTATTAGGAGATATCTTAGGAGTCAGCTACTTATTTAGATAAGTAGGGTTGAACTACCATCGTCGTATTCGACCTCTATGAGGTCGGCTAGGTATTGACGGAATGACATCACTTTGTAACTTCCTCTCCCTTTTGTGGGGTGGTTAGCCCCTTTTATTTTGGATTGTTAAGATCTCATATTTAAATATATAAGCATATTTGTAGGTGCAGTTAAGTTTATGCATACCAAATCGAACAGATAAGGTCGGACGCATAAGTGGATGAAGTTTGAACTTTGGATACAAGTTAAGTATATCAAGTCGGACATAACTGTCAAAGTAGATCTGATCTCTTAATATTTGTAGATTGTTAATTGAATTTTTAATCACTTTGGACCTGGCTCTCATAGTAGGCCAGTGAACAATATTATCATTATAGGATAGGAGTAAGATTTATCTTTAGTAACCAAGTTAGATTGATCTAGTAGTTAGTTCACTAGTCTGTTTAAGTAAGTGTCGGGATTCAAATTTTGCCTTGTGTATGCAATAATCTACTAGTGTTAAACCCGTGCGATGCACGAGCTTATATTTAAATTTGACATGTTAAATTAAAAATAATATTTTATAATCATAAATTTTTTGAGTTAAGTATAACACGATCATCGTCATTATATAATAAACGTACTGAATATTCTGTTTTATCTTTATCCAAAGTAAAAAGCAAATAGAAGAGTTTGAAGTCTATAATATTCTTGAACCATAAGGAGGGAGACATAAAAAAATAAGAAGATATATAACTATAATAATAGCATGTCAATTTTACACTAAATTTTATATCAAAAGGCTAATAAAAATTTATCGACAACCTAGTATCTTACTAACTTCATTAGAAAAGCAATTGACATATGATGTTGTGCTCCTTGTTACACATTTCATCTCAAATCTGACAGCAGAGTTATAGATAAATTAGTTATATCTACAGTAAATATTTATACAAAAGTGTAAATCATAATATGCTATTAAAATGAAAATAATATTATTCTTACCTAAATATTATTAAAAACTTCTTTGAATACGACATTTGTTGTTGATGACTTTGGATTGTCGTCTTCGTCTAGAATTAAAACCCTGAGGCTACTGCGACTCTTAACTCTTGATAAAGCAACATAAAGTTGTCCATGGGGAACACTGATTTTGGCAAGTAAAGCCCTACATGTGATAATGATTGACCCTGACTCTCGTTAATGGTCATTGCAAAGCATACTGTTAATGGAAATTGTCTCCGTTGGAACTTAAATGTTAATCCTAAATCTGAAGTGATCAAGTTCATTCTTGGAATGTACACTTTATCTCCAATATTTCTATCGGTCACTACCGTCACTCCAATTACGTTGCTGCTAAGTTCGTTAACTATTAATCTTGTCCCGTTGCATAAACCTAAAATCTGGTCTATGTTTCGCAGTAGTATTACAGCGACTCCTGGCTTCAAAGTTAACTTTGATTGGTAGTCCAAACATTTGACGTCATTTAGGAACTCTGGTATGAACCACTCTTGTTGTACATCTTCATTCTCATCAGCTTGACATGTTGTGTCAGAACTCAAATACTCCTTTTCCATCCTTGGAAAGATTGTCAAGACAAAATCGTTTACCTTCTTGACACTCTCAAGCGTGGCTGCAAGAATTGTCCTACTTTGAAAATACTGTAATCTGACATGTTTGCAACAAATTTGGATATGCAAAGTCTACCAAATGAGAGAGAGGGTCATCAGTAGTTGTAATAAATAGATCATCTGTAATTTCAATTTCTGATTCATCACCAACAACAGAACCAATATTTTCATTTCCAACATCAAGTATCCAATTAGCAAATCTCTTCATTTCACCTTCATCTTGATCTGAAGAAGACATTAGAAGCCTCATATTGTATGCAGTTTCAGAACGTTACAAAACGACCACAGATAGATGAGTTAATAGCTGATGTCAATATATCGTGTCTACTCCCTTTCGGAATTACCGGAAGTATCTGTTTGAAATCACCTCCTAGAACAACAACCTTACCACCAAATGGTTGATGTGTCTTATGTTGATCGGTAACTGACATAAGATCCCTGAGCGCCCCGATCAAGTACTTCAAAGCACATTTTATTGAGCATTGGAGCTTTATCCCAAATATTAAGCTACTTTGGATGAGCAGCTCAACCTTCAAACTGCCATGCTTGATGTTGCAAGTAGATTCATCAGTAATTGTAATGGGTATTGAAAATTTAGAATGAGTGTTTTGCCACTGGGGAGGAGTAAAGACGCAATTCCACTGAATGCAACATTTAAAACAATCTTTCCTCTAAACCGAATAGCAGAAGAAAATCCATTCCAAATAAATGTCTTACTACTCCCACCATACCCATAAACGAAGTAAAAACCACTAGAGTCTGTAATAACAGTATTGGGTATCTCATCGAATACTAACCTTTGCTCATGAGTCATCTTTTGTTCCGTATATAAGTTTGTATGAGACAACTCATTTGTGTCATATGCTAACTCCTCCTCTATTAGCTTATTCTGAAAAAAGCGAACATCATGCATCTCAGGATATGACATTGATTGATAGTCTCTTAAAAATCTCGCATGCTGTTGAGTATCTCTCAATCTCAATAAGACAGAGGTTTTTCAATTCGTTATCAGTCATGTTAGTCCTAGCAAAAGCACATGGTGGTTTATGAAATATTTAATAAGCAGTTCAAAAAAACTATTAATATTATTAATAAAAATAAAATAATAAGAGAATACAATTTTATATAAAAAAAAAGACATAGTAAAAAATTGGTTTTTCAAGCTTTCTCCTCTCATATAGTATTCCATCAGCTAAAATTCCCAATTGCATTCTAAACATACCCTGAGTTGCTAATGCTATTAGATATCATAGCATTGCAAATAATTTTCTTAATTGATGACCAGATGAAAGTTCAGCTACCTCATTGATAGCTGTAATGAATTCTCTATCATCCCATAGTAATCCCATGGAATAGTAAGTATCTTGGAAGCTAGAATATGTAATTCCATTAACTGTCCTAATAGACTCATATGTTGTGCAACCTCTCTGAACAACTAACAAAATTCTCATATAATAAATATCACTTGTGATATGGTCTCATTAATACGAGCTATAACTCGGCCTTATAACCGTTATTAGCAGACGACATAACTCGTCATTAACCGTTACTGCTCGAATTTTATGAGCTATAACTCGTGACGTCAATACTCTATCATAACGACGTCTAAACGCATAAAGGTCAGTTCGAAGCAATCATTTCAGAAACCGACAATTTATTACCAAAATATAACAGACGAAGAGTTCTTCATATAAAGGAGGTAAAGCATTTTTGGATTAAGTTCAAACTTAACACTATACTGACTTAGCATTGGAGTGCCTTTGCAGGTACATTCCCCCTCCTTTTTTATGCTCCACTCTCATACAACACGAAGAAAGCTCGGATTCAAGAGTTGGACGTTTGGCCCTCCGATATATTGCTCGGTGGATACTGGGTAATCAAAACCGATCTATTTCACAGGCAAGATCAATTGGCGCCCACCGTGGGGCCGAGGAAATCATATTTTTTTTTGGTCCCATTACCCCCTTCTACCCATGGCTGAGTACCGCCCCTCACTGTCCGGCTCTCGATGGTGGTTGAGCTACAAAAGCCAAATCAACGAATGGCCGAAACAAAAATGGCTCCCAAATCGCTGAAAATAAATCATGCTTGATTGAGCACAACGATACTCGCTTCACAGCCAAAGATAGGAACATTAATCCAACCCTTCATGTCTCAGAACTGCCCGAGCCAAGAGCTCAACCTGAAGAAAAGGGAAGAGGCCGATACCTTGTAGACCCTTCACAGGAAGAATAATGAACTTCGAATGCCAAAGAGAGTTCACTCTGCCATACCCTCACACCTATGATGGGCTCGGAGACCCAAGGAAGTTTCTTAAGAAGTTCCGATCAATAATGATCGTCAATGGGCATCAATACATTTTATCGCTGTTTCCGAATTATCTAGACGGCCCACACTTGATTGGTTGTGTGCTTTGGCCTGCAGGTCTATTTCCGCGGTTTCAATAGCCTGGCGAATTATTTGAGAGCATTTTCCGGGTCCCCAATTTACTTGCACGAACTCATTACTTGATACTATCAAGCAAGGACCGAACGAAAGCTTGAAGACTACATGACCCGCTCCCCAAGGTCGCCATCAGTATACCTACCTCCATCCCGAGGTCCACCTACCCAATCAAAGCGGACTTCGACCCGGAAAGTATCCCAGGAGACAATCGCAAGTACCAAGCCGAAGACTCTGCAGAATTTCGTGAGAAAGCAAAAGGACAAATTGATATTGAAAGAGTCTCAGACAAGCTGCGAAAGCTGACAAGTCACAATTTCTAGAAGACGATAAGAGCTCAAGCACTAAGAAAAATTTTAAACTAACACCTCCGCTTTGATTCTTATACGCAGTTCAATACTAAGAGAGAGGACCATAATCAAAGAGATCTTGAACTCAAAATTGATCAAGCACCAAGAAAAGCCGTACCTATCAGACGCAAAGAATTGTAGACAAGTCTCCCCCTAAATACTGCGCTTTCCACAGAAACACGGCCACAACACTGATGACTGTGTAGTCGCCAAGGACCTTTTAGAACAGTTGCAAGGCAGGGACACCCCTTGTAACAAATACATGGGGGTCACCATCCAAAGCGCCCCTCCTTCCACAACAAACGATCCCTTCCGAACAACAAAACCGAGAAAAGAGAAGCATCTTCAAACCACTACGAAAGACCTGGCGAGTATAATTAATTGCATTTCAGGAGATACGCTAGCGGAGATCCTCGAATTCGGCAAGAAAAACATCGTCCGAACAATATGCTCGGTAAACGGACCACAACAAGATGCTGAAATGACTAATAACAAACCAGAAGTTACTTTCACACACGCCGACTTTCAACTCCAACATACAAATTTGGACGACCCTGTGGTAGTCACTCTCAGCTAGGGGATTTGTTGGTAAGAAAAGTACTCCTGAACCCCGGGAGGCAGTGCGGACTTTCTGTTCTATTCCACATTCCAAAAAATGAAGCTCAGCGCACAACATGCTACAGTCAACAGGTTGGAGACTTGGTCGGATTCTCAGGAGAACGGGTTCCAATACTCGGTTTCCAGATGGGTTACAAACGACACTGGGTGAGCATCCTCTTTCAAAAACTAATGATATTCAATATTTAGTAGTTGATTTCTTCATTCATATAACCTTATCCTTGCCGACTTTCTGAACAAGTTCGCGCAATTGTTTCCACGTTCATACCGTGTGTTAAGTTTCCCTGAGGACGATGTCGTAACAATCCACAGAGATCATATAAGAAGCACGGCAATGTTACAACATCGGCATTGAAATTTCAAAATCGTTCAAGGCAACAAGTCAACAATGTCGACATCAAGCAAAGCGGCCAGAAACTTGCCGACCTTGACCCAAGAGCCGACTTCCTCGAACGCCCAAAACCTTCCGACGACCTACAAAAAATGTATTTTCATAATGACCCTAACAAATTTACTTATGTAGGTACCTCAATCAACACATCAGAACTACAGGCCATCACGACCTTTTTGCAAAATCAAGCCGACCTTTTTGCATGGACACCCTCAGACATGCTCGGCATCGACCCACAATCATCAGTCATAAACTAGCAATAAACTCGGCAGTCCGACCAGTACAACAGAAGAAAAGGAAACTCGGCGAAGAGAAAAAGAGCGTCACTAGAGGAAATCCAAAAGCTCATCAACGCAGAATTTATCAAAGAAATCAGATTTACCCTGGTTAGCCAATGTGGTAATGGTAAGAAAACAAAACGATAAGTGGCGCATGTGCGTCGACTTCACTGACTTAAACAAAGCATGCCCTAAGGATTCTTACCCTTTACCATCCATAGACTCTTTAGTAGATAACGCGTCAGGTTATGCTACCTTAAGTTTTAATGGATGCGTACTCAGGGTATAATCAAATCCTCATGCACCCTCCGATCAAAGTAAAAACGGCATTTATTACTGATTTCGGTAACTATTGTTATAAAGTTATGCCATTTGATTAAAGAACGCAGGTGCAACTTACCAACGTCTTATGGACAAGGTCTTCGCCAAACAGATCGGCAGAAATATC
This sequence comes from Arachis hypogaea, assembly GCF_003086295.3. Taxonomy (NCBI): domain Eukaryota; kingdom Viridiplantae; phylum Streptophyta; class Magnoliopsida; order Fabales; family Fabaceae; genus Arachis; species Arachis hypogaea. Next base: position 101,040,985 of record NC_092047.1, read on the forward strand.
GAAGTCTATGTTGACGATATGGTCGCCAAGACACAAATCGGAAATAATCACGTCACCGACCTCACAGAAATATTCGGCCAAATTTGCCACTACAACATGCGCCTTAATCCCGAGAAATGTGCATTCGCCGTTCAAGGGGGTAAGTTTTTAGGTTTTCTACTAAAAGCAGAGGAATGAGGCGAATCCAGACAAATGCCGAGCAGTACTGGACATGGCCAGCCCAAAAACAGTCAAAGAAGTTCAGCGCCTCACAGGAAGACTCGCCGCACTCTCCAGATTTGTTCCTTGCCTAGCTTCAACATCTATCCCCTTTTTCCAAACAATAAAAAAGAAAAACAAATTCATTGGAGCGACGATTGTGAGAAAGCTTTTTCAAATTAAAAACAACTCTCTCACAACGCCGATTTTGCAAAAGCCCCTACAAGGGAAGACTTATTTCTATACTTATCAGTTTCTGATTGGGCAATAAGTCGGTTATTTACAGAGAGGAATAAAGTTCAGCATCCAATATATTTTGTGAGTAAAACACTCCAGCATGCCGAGCTCAACTATCCGAGGATAGAAAAGCTCGCATTAGCTCTAATATTCTC